>NW_004444029.1:11211-47755 GCF_000243295.1 Trichechus manatus latirostris
GCCCCGCCCCGCCCCGGGAAGTACCAAGCCTTTCCTTGGTAGGAGAAGCCGACAGTGGGCTTCATGGGTGGGAGAGAAAAGCCAAAGGGCAGAAGCAGAAAGCCTCCCTAGCTGAGCTTTGTGGTAGGATGTCCCTTCCTTCTCAGAACCGCGCATGCATATGACAGCTCAAGTCAAATGCATCCCATAAAAGAGCCCCTGTTGCCGGAGAAGCAGCTGGTTCACAAGGGGCAGGGCTGAACTCCATCCAGCCTTAGGCTGTCAGGTGATAACACCCCTTACCTGTGCTTACTCGTGTATTATCTCCCCATATGTTATATCTTTCCCACATATATAATCACGTGTATGATTGTCTCATTTTATAGATGAGAAACTAAAATAAAAATGGAGCACCTAGTGGTTCCCCAGAGCCAAGGCAGGGCTGGATGCCACCCCCTACGGGCCAAGCACCACAGAGAAGACGCAGGTATGGTGTCAGCGACCACAAGGAAGGACCTATAAGGTACCTCAGAATTCATGTAGTCCGGGCCTGAGACGGAGAGGGATTTTCAAAGTTAAAAGTGCTGCAGGTGAATGCCCGTGGCAGGGCTCCTGCAGTCAGTGGTGGGTGTGGCTCTAAGCACCTTGAGGCCCCCGAGGCTCTGCAGGTGCCCAGCTGTGCTTTCAGAACCTGTGGACAGAACCCCAAAGGGGTCTGCTGGGCAGGAAGGACAGTCCTCTCCTCCCTACATCAGGGTCCTGCTTCTACACCAGGTAGGACTGCCACCCCCCACGCTGCTCCCACATCACTGCACCCAGTTATTTGATACTCATAAGCCAGACACCCAAAGGAGACTGGTGTTTATAACAGGGCAACAAGGAAGCCCAGAAGGATGAATCACCAGAATTGCTGTTTGCCCCAACCCCAGGGCTGAGCTTAGAGTGAGTGAGGCTTTGACATCAGGACCTCATCACTATGGGTTGTAACCCTCCCCTGTCCCTGGGATGTCTGCTCGGGGAACAGGCACAGCAGTCACACCCCCGTTCACCAGCTCCCAGTGCAAACACTGTTATCTGCCAGGGCAACCAGCCTTCCTCTCCTCCGCAAGCCATGAGAGAAACGGGACAATCAGAAATGACCAGCTTTCTGAAAGAGAAGTCAATGGTATACCCATGGTTTTTAGCAGCATTTTCTAGGTAGGCCAGGAGCCCTGGTGGTGCAGTGGTTAAGCACTCAGCTGCTGTTATGGATTGCCTTGTGTCCCCCAAAAATGTGTGTCAACTTGGCTTGATCCCCAGTATTGTGTGGTTGTCCACCATTTTGTGATCTGATGTGATTTTCCTGTGTGTTGTAAATCCTAACCTCTATGATGTTAATGGAGCCCTCATGGCACAGTGCTTAAGTCTACAGCTGCTAACCAAAAGGTCAGCAGTTGGAATCCACCGGCAGCTCCTTGGAAACTCTATGGGGCAGTTCTACTCTGTCCTACAGGGCCACTATGAGTCGGAATCGACTCAACAGCAATGAGTTATTGAATGATGTTAATGAGGCAGGATTAGAGGCAGTTAATGAGGCAGGACTCAATCTATAGGATTAGGTTGTATCTTGAGTCAATTTCTTTCGAGATATAAAAGACAGAAGCAAGTAGAGAGGAGAGGTACCTCATTACCACCAAGCAAGAAGAGCCCAGAGCAGAGCATGTCCTTCGGTCCTTGGGTCCCTGTGCTGAAAAGCTCCTAGACCAGGGGAAGACTGATGACAAGGACCTTCCTCCAGACCCAACAGAGAAAGAAAGCCTTCCCCCTGGAGCTGACACCCTGAATTTGGACTTCTAGCCTCCTAAACTGTGAGAGAATTAATTTCTGTTTGTTAAAGCCATCCACTTGTGGCATTTGTTATAGCAGCACTAGATAACTAAGACAGCTGCTAATGGAGAGGTCAATGGTTCGAACCCAGCAGCCACTCCATGAGAGAAAGATGTGGCAGTCGTCTGCTTCTGTAAAGATTTACAGCCTTGGAAACCCTATGGGGCAGTTCTACTCTGTCCTACAGGGTCACTGAGTCAGAATCAACTTGACAGCAGTGAGTTTGGCAGTGGGTCCTAGGTAGGCTGTGCCAAAACAAAGAGAGGGAACACAGCTCAGGGGTGGGGGCAGGAAGCACAGACAACCTCAAACTCTGAGAGGCCTCCATTCTCCACTCTGCACCGATTTGGCCAAGTCACTTGGCTTCTCTGGTTTCATATGCATCCCCCTGCCCCCCTGTGCTGTGGGGACACAATAGATCTAGGAAGGTGGAGATATTCTGCAAAGACACAGGCATGGCCAGCTCGGTTATTGTCACCACCCTGTGAAGCCCATGTGACAGCTGGACTCTAACAAAGCCATGGCCTGGCACGTGGCTCCTGTGTGGGCAGAGGGCTCACAGCTCCCTGAGGCCCAGCCCTGGATTCACCCAGCACAAACTGACAGACTGCCTGACCTGTGGGCCTTCCTGCTTTCTGCTCCAGAGTGCTGCCAATGCAGAGACCACTGCTTGCTGCCCAGCCACCCCAGCTTCCTCCTGCCCAGCCACCCCAGCTTCCTCCTGCCCAGTCACCCCACCTTCCTCCTGCCCAGCCACCCCACCTTCCTCCTGCCCAGTCACCCCACCTTCCTCCTGCCCAGTCACCCCACCTTCCTCCTGCCCAGCCACCCCAGCTTCCTCCTGCCCAGTCACCCCATGTCCCCCTTGGCTGGGGGTCATTGGGGCTAGACAGTGACCCCATTATCCAGCCCCGAAGCACCTTGTGCTGACCTTATATCCCCACTTCAAAGGGCAGGGCTGTGTTTATTTAGCATCTCTGGATCCCAGGCATCCAGCACATAACAGGTCTTGAGTGTGCATCTGTTGGATGACCGGGAGCACGTCTACAAGCTACATTAGATGGCCCCTCGGCCACCTCCTGTGCGGATGTGTAAGGAGGGAGGAGCTACAGACTGATGGAGGTGTGAGGCTCTGGGTGCAAGGTTGCATCTGCTCCAGAGTTCCCTTTCCTCGGAATTAAAACCCAGACGTGACCCACGACATCAATTCAGCTAAACCCTAAGCTTGAGGTAGACTTACTGGACACTGAGGACATTAACTCTTTATGGGAACAGAGCTCCATATGGGGAAAGCACAGTGAGGTAGAGGCGGGGAGGCACAAAATGCTGCTCAAGTTTATGAAAATAACGGCACTAGCTGCCGTTCGTTGAGTGTTGCCGTGTGCCAGGCACACTATACCCTTTACGTAGGTTTATATAGGCCCAGGGTCCCACACCTTAGATGGCAGAGCCATAATTTAACCCCAGAACTGTCCGACTCTATCCACTATTCCCAACAAAAATGGAAGCTCTTTCTAGCATTTGGGCCTGGGGTGAGGTGTGGGGAGAGACAACATCTCTAGCTTCTTGCCATTGCGAGCATCATTCCTCCAAGACTGCACTGTCCAACCGCTGTGTGCGGCTGTTGAAAATTCATTTCCTCAGCTGCACTAGCCGCATTTTAGGTGCTGATTCCCACTGCACAGCTGCACCCGGCAGTGGGCAGGATGTTGTTGTTGTTAGGTGCTGTCAAGTCAGTTCCGAGTCACAGCGACCTTGTGTACAACAGAATGAAACACTGCCTGGTCCTGTGCCATCCTCACAATCATTATTACGCTTGAGTCCATTGTTGCAGCCACTGTGTCAATCCATCTCATCGAGGGTCTTCCTCTTTTTTGCTGATCCTCTACTTTACCAAGCATGATGTCCTTCTCCAGGTACTGAGCCCTCCTGAAAACATGTCCAAAGTATATAAGACGTAGTCTCACACATCCTTGCTTCTAAGGAGCATTCTGGTTGTACTTCTTCCAAGACAGATTTGTTCATTCTTTTGGCAGTCCATGGTATATTCAATATTCTTCACCAATACCACAATTCAAAGGCGTCAGTTCTTCTTTGGTCTTCCTTATTCATTGTCCAGCTTTCACATGCATATGATGTGATTGAAAATACCATGGCTTGGGTCAGGCGCACCTTAGTCTTCAAGGTGACATCTGTGCTTTTTAACACTTTAAAGAGGTCTTTTGCAGCAGATTTGCCCAATGCAATGCGTCTTTTGATTTCTAGACCACTGCTTCCATGGGTGTTGATTGTGAATCCAAGTTAAATGAAATCCTTGACAACTTCAATCTTTTCTGTGTTTATCATGATGTTGCTTATTGGTCCAGTGGTGAGGATTTTTATTTTCTTTATGTTGAAATGTAATCCATACGGAAGGCTGTGGTCTTTGATCTTCATCGGTAAGTGCTTCACGTCCTCTTCACTTTCAGCAAGCAAGGTTGTCATCTGCATATCCTCCAATCCTGATGCTTCCCTGTTCTTCATATAGTCCAATTTCTCGGATTATTTGGTCAGCATATAGATTGAATAAGTATAGTGAAAGGATACAACCCTGACGCACACCTCTCCTGACTTTAAACCATGCAGTATCCCCTTGTTCTGTTTGAACGACTGCCTCTTGATCTATGTATAGGTTCTTCATGAACACGATTAAGTGTTCTGGCATTCCCATTCTTCGCAATGTTATCTATAATTTGTTGTGATCCACACAGTCAAATGCCTTTGCATAGTCAATAAAACACAGGTAAACATCTTTCAGGTATTCTCTGCTTTCAGCTAAGATCCATCTGACATCAGCAATGATATCCCTGGTTCCATGTCCTCTTCTGAATCCAGCTTGAATTTCTGGCAGTTTCCTGTTGATGTACTTCTGCAGTTGCTTTTGAATGATCTTCACCAAAATTTTACTTGTGTGATAAAGTAAATGATATTGATAATTTCCCCATTCTGTTGGATCATTTTTCTCTGGAATAGGGATAAATATGGATCTCTTCCAGTCGGCTGGGCGGGTAGCTGTCTTCCAGATTTCTTGGCATAGATGAGTGAGCACTTCCAGCACTGCATTCATTTGCTGAAACATCTCAATTGGTACTCTGTCAATTCCTGGAGCCTGTTTTTTGCCAGTGCCTTCAGTGCAGCTTGGACTTCTTCCTGCAGTACCATTGGTTCCTGCTCATATGCTGCCTCCTCAAATGGTTGAATGTCGACCAATTCTTTTTGGTATAATGACTCTGTGTATTCTTTCCATCTTCTTTTGATGCTTCCTGCATCATTTAATATTTTCCCCATAGAATCCTTCAATATTGCAACTTCAGGCTTGAATTTTTTTTCTTCAGTTCTTTCAGCTTGGAAAATGCCGAATGCGTTCTTCCCTTTTGGTTTTCTATCTCCAGGTCTTTGCACATGTCATTATAATTTATCTTCTCAAGCCACCCTTTGAAATCTTCTATTCAGCTCTTTTACTGCATCATTTCTTCCATTTGCTTTAGCTACTCGATGTTCAAGAGCAAGTTTCAGAGTCTCCTCTGACATCCATTTTGGTCTTTTCTTTCTTTCCTGTCTTTTTAATGACTTCTTGCTTTCTTCATGTATGATGTCCTTGATGTCATTCCACAGCTCACCTGGTCTTAGGTCATTAGTGTTCAACGCGTCAAATCTATTCTCGAGATGGTCTCTAAATTCAGGTGGGATATACTCAAGGTCATACTTTGGCTCTCAGGGACTTGTTCTAATTTTTTCAGTTTCAACTTGAACTTGCATAGAGGCAGTTGTATAAAAGTATCCAGAAGCACATAAAGCAGCAGCTGGGCTTCCAGTCCTGGATTTAGCGCAGAGACAGAATGGATGGTTGCCCATCTCTGCTAGGAACAAGGTTGCAGAAGCTTCGCAAGTACCTCCAATGAGAGTATATGAAGTATACTTTTTATACAATGCATAATTGAAAGCCAGTTGGAAAGTATCACATTCAGGTCTGCACTACCACACCTTGCATGCTTCAAGATTCTGACAGCATACTAGAGGCCATTCAGAGAAAGTTTGGAATAAAGGGTGGGGAGACTACACCTGACAAACTTTTCACTCTTACAGAGGTGGAATGTTTAGGTGCCTGTGAAATGCGTCAATGGTTCAAATAAATGACAGCTACTATGATGAACTGACACCTAAGGATATTGAATAAATCATTGATGAGCTCAAGGCTGGCAAAATTCCAAAACCTGGGCCAAAGAATGGACACTTCTCTTGTCAGCCAGCTGGTGGTCTTACCTCTTTGACTGAACCACCCAAGGGACCCAGTTTTGTGGTACAAGCAGGCTTTTAATTTACAGTCAACTGTCCAGTCCTATGTCACTGGAGAAATAAAATATGCCTCTCCTGTCTACAAAAAAAAAAAAAAGGATAAAAATCCTTTAAGATCTTGATTTATCCATGGCTGTTTCCTGTTCCCCTAAACAGGCCCTTAATCTCAGCATTCTCCAGAGTACTCTGGATTGTAAGCCACCAGAATAACCAGTTTGACCTTCTCTGATTTAATGGCATGGCTCCTCCTAAATATCATGACCTGGTTTCATTATTTTAAAAGGAAAAGGAATGAAGACAGATGTTGACGATGCAGTGCCAGCCTTGGAGAAGCTTGTGACTGTGGCAGCGGAAGAGGCTCAGACCAACAGGAGGCGTGGGACCTGACACCAATTTGCAACAACCTTGCTACATACATCACACCATCCCCAACCCCTCTCTGGGGTATCAAATATCAATTTTGTCATGGTGAGATTAGATGAGATAATGGACAAGCCTGTCTGTATAGACTGTCCAGGCTGTGTACATATAAAACGGTTTATTCCATGAAGGTCCATGAGCTCCTGGGTGGGTGTTTCTCACCCACCTCAGCCTCAGGTTCAGCCCTGTCACCCTTGTGACCTAATACATCTGTTTGTGAGAGGCCAGTCCCTGGGGTCAGGGAATGGCATTCTGATGAATTTGCATGGGGAGAAAAAGTTGCCCCGTCAACTCCCATTAGCCCCATTAACCCCAGGTCCCACCAGTACAGCTGTGTAATTGACCTTGTCCTTAAACAGGCCACTTATGGGAGATGATGCTGCCACCCACGGAGTTCTCCAGTATCTGCCTGTCCACCCAATCCGGCACTCGGCTCCAAAGGGCTCTGTCCTCGAAGGTCTCGGCCCTCCAGCCCAAGAACGAGTGACAGCATGCAGGAATCCTCCTCAACACAGCTTGCTGGGCTCCAAGTCTTCCCCATGGTCAAAGTGGGTCCGGATGAGATCCAGGGCACTTGCCCCCTGGAAGACAGGCTGGCAGGCTGCAGGGAGCTGAAGAGGCACACGTGGTGGGGCGGGTCAGAGACATCCTGAGGGCTGAGTGATCCCACAGGGGCCAGCACTGACCCACCTTGCCTAGCTCAGTCCCTGATGGGGAACTGGGCAGGGCATGAGAAGATGGGGTGTTAGAGAGCAGGGCACGGGACGGGGTATCAGAGGATGGGTTATCAGAGGAAAGGGCATGGGATGGGGTGGTAGAGGACCAAGTATAGGACAAGGCATGGGAGGACAGGGCATCAGGAGCCCTGAGTTCTAACCAGCCCCAGTCCTGCATCTCCCAGGTATGCTGGGATGGCCAAAGCAGCCTCCTGGCCTTCACCACCACCTCCAGGTGTCCTTTTGGAAGGCGACAACAGTTAGAGCTTTTGTCAAGTGGAGAGGATTAAACAAGATCTGAATGGGTGACGGGAAGCCAGGCTGAGCCCCGGCAGCTTCCGGGTAAGGCAGCCCCAAGTCCAGAGAAGAATTCTGGCTCCCCAGCAGGGTGGACAGGCGGTGCAGATCTCCTCCTACAGAGCCATGCTGGACCCTCTTCCTCCCGCCTCCCAGCCATCAAATGCTGGTGCCCCCACACCCACCTGTACCCTCTGCCATCCCCTCCTCCCATCTGGGAAGACCCTGTCCAAGGCCATAACCTGGTCTAGAGCCCTGGGTTTTCTCTAGGTAGCCGGGGCCTCAGTGACCCCACCTTGAGGGTGTGAGGTGTGACCTCTGGGTGGCTGTAAGTTGAAGGACTACATGGGAAGAAGACAGCAAGCTGACTTGGAGTAGAGAAAACACTATCCCCATCCCCCAGCAAGAACTGGGGCCGGAGTTGCTATGCCCACACAAAGGCACCTTTCCTGTCCTAGGGCCAACAGGTCCCTGGGAGAACACAGACCTAGTGTTCAAGAGGGGGTTAGAAAGGACCACAAGACCACGTGGAACAGTCAATCCTTCATTTTCTTTCTGAAGCCCTGGGGCTGGTAAGGCTCCCATCAGGCAGGCACAGGTGGCAACCCCCAAGCCACCAAACCTCAGCTGAAACCAGCCCCCTACGCCCTGGTCCTACCACACAGACCAGTGCTGAGGCCAGGCCCAGCACACACACAATGGGCAGTGGGGCTCTCAGCGCTGAAGTGCCACCTAACCATTCATCCTCCCAAAAGCATCTGTCCAGTGGCCACTAAGCGCCGGGCACTGCTCTGGGCACTAGGGCTCTGCCTGCCCCTCCCTGAACAGTTCTGGCTTCCAGTCCTTGGCGTCTCAGTCTGACTGAGACTTGAGTAGCATCTGAGCTGCATCCCGCAGGCAGCGTTTGACTGCCATCCTACCCGCCCATACCTGGGCCATTTCTCGCCAGGGATCCCACCTGAGGGGGTGCACAGGGAGGGCCTCAACACACCGGGCTCCAGGGGCAGGATGCCTGGTCTTCCACGCCTCCTCTCTCAGCCTCTGGGTTCCTGTTCTCAGGCCTGAGAGCTTTAAGGAGCTGCCTTTGATGGAGTCTCACACCCTGGGGCTCTGAAAGCCCCTGGCCATTTCCAACACATTCTGCTGTCTATCAAAGCACCTCCTCCTTGGGGCGGGGGACGGGGTTCAGGGCTCCCCAGTGAACTCGCTGGTGCTTGAGCAGGTGCTGCTTCTGGCGGAAGCTGCGGCCACAGGCAGCGCACTGATAGGGCCGTTCGCCTGTGTGGTTGCGCCGGTGCCGCGTTAGGTTCGGCTTCTGGCTGAAGCGCCGGCCGCACTCGGGACAGGGGTAGGGCCGCTCGCCCGTGTGGATGCGCCGGTGAATGGTGAGCGCGGACCACCAGGAGAAGCTCTTGCCGCACTCACTGCAGATGAACTGGCGAGGCTCGCCAGGCGTGGCCAGGCCCCCTTGCCCCCCGCCCCACGTCCCAGGCCCCCGCGACCGCTGTGGCTGCGGGGAGACGCCCCGGGGGGCCGCTGGCTGCCGCTCAGAACCCTGTCCCGGCTCCCCACCCACTACATTGGAGGTGTGGGCGCGCTGGTGGGCACGCAGCGCCCCCCGGCTGGGGCAGCTCTCCCCGCAGCGGGGGCACACAGCAGCTTTTGGGGCAGCCAGGTGCGTGCGCTGGTGCTTAAGCAGGTGCTGCTTCTGGCGGAAGCCGCGGCCGCAGTCCAGGCACCGGTGGGGCCGCTCGCCCGTGTGGTTGCGCCGGTGCCGCGTCAGGTTCGGCTTCTGGCTGAAGCGCCGGCCGCACTCAGGGCAGGGGTAGGGCCGCTCGCCCGTGTGGATGCGCCGGTGGATGTTCAGCGAGGACCACCACGGGAAGCTCTTGCCGCACTCGCTGCAGATGAACTGGCGGGGCTCGCCGGACCCTGGGGTCACAGCAAGTGCGGCCTGGGGCCTCGGCCCGCCCCACCACCCCGGGCAGGGCCCCAGCCAAGCCCCCTCGGGAGGGCCTTGCGGTGCTGGCCGGGGGCGGTGGGCCTGGTGGGCCACTGTGCACCTGAGAAGCTTCTGCAGCGCAGCCCCGGCCAGCTGGCGGTCTCGGGCATGGGCGCGCTGGTGGGTGCGGAGGCCCACCTTGTGGCGGAAGCAGCGAGCACACTCAGGACAGGCGTGGCAGGCGGGGCGCGAGTGCGTCTTCTGGTGCTTGAGCAGGTGCTGCTTCTGGCTGAAGCGGCGCGCGCACTCGGGGCAGCAGAAGGGCCGCTCACCCGTGTGGTGCCGCTGGTGGCGCGCCAGGTTCGGCTTCTGGCTGAAGCTCTTGCCGCACTTGCTGCAGTGGTACGGCTTCTCGCCGGTGTGGGTGCGCTGGTGGATCTTCAGGGACGACCACCAGCTGAACCTCCTCCCACAGTCCAGGCACACAAAGTGACCCGCAGAGGAAGGGGCATTCGGCTGGGCAGGGGCCGCTGCTGGAGCCTGGCCTGCCCGCCTCCCGTCCTGCTCAGGGGCAGGGGCCCACCTTGGACCCCCGGTCTCTTCTTGTTTCCCCAAAGCACAAGGTGTCCCCATTGCTTGGCATGGTGGGAAGCCCCGGTGCTGCTGGAAAACGTTTTCCTTGTCTCTCCCCGAGGGCGCGGCCTGCGGCACCAACGTCTGTAGCAGCCACTCTTGCTTCTCCTGCTTAATCTTCATCCCCAGCCCATCTCCTGCCAAAGGCAAAGGGAAGAGAGGATGGGGAGAGATTACTCACTGCGCGAGACTGTCACTCACTGCATGATGGGATGGAGAGAACGAGGCCAAGAGGGAAGGAAGTGGCCGGACCAGGAGTGAAAGGAACAGAAGAAAAGTAAGTACAATGAGCTGACAAACTACGCAGTCTGAGGGCACAGTCCCCACAAGACGCTGCTCACTCCTGACACCAACTGCCAAGTTCAGGGTCCCCAGCACATCCTCACTTCTGACCAGCTGGCTACAAACGCTGGGGTTCCCTGACCACCTTCAGATTGGATAATTTGCTAGAAGACTCAGAACTCAGGAAAGCGCTATACTTAGGACCACAGTTTGATTATAGCCAAAGGAGATAAAATCAAAACCAGCCAAAGGGAGAGACACATAGGGGAAGGTCTGGGAAGGTTCCAAATGCAAAGCTTCTGTCACCCCCAGGGACACATTACCCTCCTGGCATCAAAATGTGACAATACTCAAGAGTGCTGCCAATCCAGGAAGCTCACTCAAGCGTTGGTGTCATGAGTTCTTACTGAGGCTTCATTATGTAGGCAGGACTGATTGAATCACTGCCCACATGTTTGAACTCAGTCTCCAGCCCTCACACCCCCCAACTCCTCAGATTGGGCTGATATCACATGGCTCATAGTCCCAACCCTCTAATCACGTGATTGGTCTTTCTAGTGTGGCCAGGCCCCACTCTAAGACTACCAGAGTCACTTTGTTGGCATAAACTATTCAAGTGTGGTCCAAGAGGCCCACCATAAATAGTAAAGACCCTCCAATCGCTCAGGAAATTCCAGGGTGTCTTAGTCTCTGAGCACTGCCATAACAAAATACCACATAAGTTGGTGGCTTTAAAGAACGGAAATTCATCTTCTCACAGTTCTGGAGGCTAGAAGTCCAAATTCAGGCCATCAGCAGGACTATGTTCTGTCTCTGTCAGCTCTAGGGGAAAAACCTTCCTCATCTTTTTCAGCTTCTGCAGCCCCAGACGTTTCTTCTTGTTCCTCGGCTTGTAGACGCATCCTGACATGCAGTCCTTCCCCTCTGTATGCCTCCCTTTTTATAAGACACCGTTCAGAAGGGATCAGGACTGAGACCCACCCTACTCCAGTATGACTGTGTTTGACACAAATGATAACAAAAGAAACCCTATATCCCCAAACAAGGTCACATTCACAGGTGCAGGGGTTAGGACTTCAACATCTTTTGGGGGGGCACAATTCAATCCATAGCACTCTGCTCTCTGGCCCTCCAAAATTCATGACCTTCACATGTGCAGAATACATTCACTCCATCCCAGCATCTCCAAAAGTCTTAACCCATTTCAGCATCAATTCTAAGTACCAGATCTCATGTTCTAAATCATCTAAATCAGGTATGGGTGAGACTCTGGGTATGGTCCATCCTAGGGCTAAGTTCCTCTCCATCTGTGAACCTGTGAAACCTAAGATATAAGTTACCTGCTTCCAAAGTACAGTGGTTGGGAAGGCATAATGCAGACATTCCCATTCCAAAACAGAGAAATTGGAGACAAAGATGGGATGATGGGTACCAAGCAAGTCCAAAATTCAGCAGGGCAAATTCCATTAGATCTCAAGGCCTGAAAATAATCCTTTGTCCCCCAGGCACATCTGGGTGGTGGCCCTTTGGCCCTGGGAAGCCCCATTCTCTTGGTCCCATGGAACAGTAACCCCATCCCCTGTGCTTGTGTAGATAGTCCTGCTGGTCTTTGAATTGCTCCTGGGATTGTTCTTTCCTTTTCTTGAAAGACAACTTTTTTTGCAGTCACGTAGCTCCATCCTCCCATTTCCTGCCTGTAGAATTCCAGGAATCAGACAGTTTTCTTTCATTTGGTCCCATCTCTGTCCCCTTTAGTCTAAACCGGGAACTTTTCTGCTGAGATGGTTGATTGTATATATAGGTCTGTGGTGCAATGGATTGCTTTTGTGTGGTCTTTCTCACCATGGTCTTGTAACTCCCACCCAAGTGATTGGGTGGGACTGTGCAAATAAGGCAATTGTGGCCCACCAAGGAGACTGGTCAATTTTGCCTTAAAAGAGAGCCAATTCCAGAGCAGAGAGAGGATTCTACCACCACCAAGGAAGAACGGCCAGGAGTGGACAGCGCATCATTTTGGGCCAGGGCTTACTGGTAGAGTGAAGTGCCTCTGGGCACTTATTGGCAGGGGCTAAAAGAGCTGCCTGAGAAGGGCAAAGGCCTAGAGCCAGAGAGAGGCATGCCTGCGAGCATAGCTGAAAAGAGGCTGTCCTGACGGAAGAACTGTATCTTGACTGTTCCTAAGGCTGAACTGTAACCTGTTACTTCCCTAATAAACCCCATCATCGTGAGTATTGTCTGTGAGTTCTGTGTGGCCACTGCAATGAATTATGGAACCGAGCAGAGAAGTAGAGACTGCCGTGGGAGGGATGGGAGGTGTCAGAATTGGTAAAGATGGCAGAGAGAGGAGGCATGTCTGACCTCCGCCTCATGGGGATCAGCCTTGGGCTGTTGATCCTGATTCTCCCTCCCCCTTGCGAAGTTAGAGAAAGTCAGACACTGCCCCTATGCCATTTTTACAAGGTCACAGGCCTAATCTCTTTAGCAAATAAGTGTTCAGTCACACTCTTGGTGTCATCTCCAAGGCATACTTTCTAAAATTTTATGACAGAATTTTCCAAATATTCCAGTTCTGGTTCTGTTTTGCACAGCTTATTCCTTAATTTATCTCTTTCTGCCTGCATTTTACTATAAGCAGCAAGGAGAAACCAGGCTGCATCCTGAAGATGATGCTTAGCAATCTCCTAAGCTAAATATCCACGTTCATCACTTACAAGTTCTATTTTCCAAAAAACACTCAAATATAATTCAGCCAAGTTCTTTGCCACTTTATAACAAGTACCACCTTTCCTCTAGTGTCCAATAATGTGTTCATCACTTCCTTTTACGACCTCACCAGAAGCACATTTAACGTTCCCATTTATAGCAACATTTTGCTAATGACGACAGAAGTTTTCCCTACAGCTCTTCTTCCTTTCTGAGCCCTCATCAGAATTGCTCTTAATGTCCATAATTCTACCAACAGCCTCTTCAAGGCAATCTAGGCTTTCACTATCAAGCATCTCAAAACTCCTTCAGCCTCTACTCATTGCCCAATTCCAGACCCACTTCCACATTTTTAGGTATCTGTTAGAGCAGCACCCCAGGTCTCAGCACAAAAGTCTGTCTCAGTTTCCTAGGGCTATGTGATGGTTAATTTCATGTGTCAACTTGACTCGGCTATGATTCTCAGTGGTTTGGCCAGTCACTGGACTTGGTGATGTGATGTGATAAACCATCAGCTGAAGGCGAGTTTCTGTGGGGGTGTGGTCTACCACCAGAATATAAATGGATATTCTGGCAGAGCTCTCTCTCAACCCTGCACTCTTCTCGTGCCTGACCTCTGGATCCTGGGATATAAGCCGGTAGAAGTCTCCAGCCTGCCATCTGACCTGCAGATTTTGGATTTACCAGCCCCCACAATCCCGTAACCCAGCAGAGGTTTCCAGCCTACTGTCTGACCTACGGATTTGGGGCTTGCCAGCCCCCACAGTTGCATGAGCCATTCCGTGAAGCAAATCTATCTATATTTATATAGAGAGGTCTCACTGGTTTTGCTCTTCTGGAGAACCCAGCTAAGACAGGCTGCCATAAAATACCACAAAGTCAGCGGCTTTAAAGAACAGAAATTCATTTTCTCACAGTTCTGGAGGCTAGACATCCAAATTCAGGGCATCAGCAGGGCTATGCTCTGTCTCTGTTAGCTCTAGGGGAAGGTCCTTTCTTATCTCTTTCAACTTCTGTAGCTCCCAGGTTTGTACATATATATATGAAAGAAAGAAAAAACTCTCATTTGCTAATGATTATGAACCTAGAATGTGCAAGAGAATCCACTGACCAAGCACTGACCTAAAAGCATTCAGCAAGATTGTCAGATACAAAAATTAATAGCTTTTTTAAAATAGGAATAAAAGCTATATAATAACCAGGAGTAAACCTAATAAACATGCAAAACTTATATAAAGAAAACTATTAGATTTTACTGAAGGGATAAAGAAAACATAAATAAAAGGACAAATATATTCCTAAATGAGAAGGCAAAGAAGCTCTTCATTCGCAAATAATGTTTAAATACAGATAAATGGCCCAGAAAATTAAAAAAAGGACATGGAAGAATTTGGCTTCTATAATGTTAAAAGCTAAAATACAGTAATTAAAATACTGTAGAATACACACAATAGACAAATAGGCCAATGGAGTAGACTAGAGGACAAAAAACAGACTTGTGGTAGTTTGATACATGATAAAAGGTAGCATTCCAAGTCACCGGGGAAAGGCCAACCTATTCATCAATTGGGAACAACGATCTTTTGGGGAAAAATATCTGAGTTAGTGCGGTGTGATGGATCACTTTTATATAGCCTTTCTTACTATGGTCTTGTAACTCCCACAAATGATTAGGTGGGACTATGCAAATAACATGCTTATGGCCCACCAAGGGGACTGGACAGCTTGCTAATAATGCAAATAAGGTGCATGGCACCCTTGTGGGGGTGGAACCACGCAAATAAGGTATATCGAACCCTAACAAGGGGATTGGTAAGTTTTGCCATCCCTCTAGGCTTAAAATGAGTCATCCCAGAGGTGGAAAGTGAGGACCTCACTACCAGCAAGAAAAAGAGCTGAGAGTGGAGTGCGTCCTTTGGAGCCAGGGTCTCTGCGCTGAGAACTTCCTAGACCCAGGAGACAGAGAGCTGTAACACAGGAGACAGTGAGATACGGCAGCAGCAGAACCAGGAGACTGGCACGAGATGGCATGGTTGGCCTCCTGGCCCAACACGTGAGGTCACTACAGTGGGTGTGACGACCCACAGAGAAAAGAACTGAGCACCTTCAGGCAAGAGTGAATTGGACCACCTCCAGGCACTTGGTGGAGCTAGGCTCAGGCCCCAGGGAGCCAGTGAGAGAGCTGGGTGCCTTCAGGCCAAGACTTACTGGCTGAGTAGGGTGCTTCCAGGCACTTACTGGTGGAGATAAAGCATTTGTAACACTTGCCAGAGCAGAGCAGGGACTGAGGAGCCAAGAGGCCGAGGGCCAGAGAGAGGCCTGCCTGTGAGCATGGCTGAGAAGAAGCTGTCCTGATCAAAGAACTATATCCTGAGTCATTCCTTATCCTGAATTGTAACCTGTTACTTCCCTAATAAACCCCATAATCATGAGTATTGTCTGAGTTCTGTGTGGCCACTGCAATCAATTATCAAACCCAGCAGAAAGTACAGAATGCCGTGGGAGGGACGGGCAATGTCAGAATTGATAAAGATGTCTGACCTCTGCCTCATAAGAATCAGCCTTGGGCTATTGATCTTGATTTTCCTTCCCCCTTGTGAAGTCAGAAGAGGTCAGACACCCCCCCATGCCATTTTTACAGTTAGATTCCTACTTCATACCTGTTATGGACTGAATTGTATCTCCAAAATTGAAGTTTTGGAGTACTGGAGTCCCAGCCTCTATACCTGTGGATATGCTCCTGTCTGGAAATAGGGTTTTCTTTGTGATGCTAATTATGTTATACCCAAGCTGGGTGAGAACTAAACCCAATCACTTCTTGATTATAAAAAGAACAGAACCACACAGAGACACACAGGTGGAAGACGGACGCCAAGGAACTCACAGGACTACTGATAAGGAAGGACCTCCCCTTACAGTCATGCCCAGAATTCGAACTTCTACCTTCCTAAACTGTCAAAAAATAAACTCCTGTTCTTTAAAGCCACTCACTTGTGGTATTTTTTGTTACAGCTGCACTAGATCACTGAGGCAATACTATTTATAAAAATTAAATCCAGATGTATTTAAGTGCCAATTAAAAAAGACAATACAACTACTAGAAGTATTAGAAGAATCATAAGGATTTCTGCAGAATCTAGAAATAACAAAAACCTTCTTAAAAACAAGATACAAGACTTAAAAACTAAATTTAAAACACCTGTATGACAAAAAGATACCATAAACATAAGCAAAACAGAAATGACAGTCTAGGGTGGTATCTTCCAACAGAACTTTCTGCAATTGGGGAAATGAACTGCCCAGTATGGCTGCCTCTAGCCACGCATGGTTACTGAGCACTTGAAATATTGCTAGTGCAACTGAGGAATTGAATTTTTAATTTAATGTAAAATAATTTAAGTCTAAATTTAAATACCCATATGTGGCTAGTGGCTACTGTACTGGAGAGCAGAGCTCTAGAAAAAAATAGTGCAGATTTTTAATGGACAGTGGATTAATATCCAGAATATATTTTGAAGTGGTGATTTAAATTGTATATCGGCAGGAATTATACCCAAGTGTGATGAGTTTAATTGTGTTTCTTCAGACGCACTAAAAAGTTGGAAGGATTTAATGGCACTAGGTGTCCAATCGGTGGTCAGCGGCAAATCCGAAATATACTCCAGGGAGAGGGTACGGCTATCCCTGAGTGGCACTGCCTGCCTTGATTAAACTCACCTTAAGTCCACCACAGGTGTCAATGGCTGGGAATGCTGCCCTCCCCAGGCCTGAATGCCCCCAGAAGGCCAGGCCAGAGTTCTCTCACCTCCACTGGCTAAAGGGTGCCAGGAGAGGATAAAAGAATTGTGTGTAAGGCTTCAACCTTGCACCCTCCCTAGGGCCCTGAAATTTGGGGATGGTGAGTGTTGACTTTGCCAAGGATGCCCTTGAACTTGCATTTGTCATCTCAACCGTTGTTTTTGTCGTTAGGTGCCGTCAAGTCAGTTCCGACTCATAGCAACCCTATGTACAACAGAACGAAACACTGCCCAGTCCTGGGCCATCCTCAAGATGGTTGTTATGCTTCAGCCCATTATTGCAGCCACTGTGTCAATCCATCTCATTGAGGGTCTTCCTCTCTTTCGCTGACCCTCCACTTTAACAAGCACGATGTCCTTTTCCAGGGACTAGTCCCTCTCGATAACGTGTCTGAAGTATATGAGACAAAGTCTCACCATCCTTGCTTCTAAAGAGTATTCTGGTTGTACTTCTTCCAAGACAGATTTGTTCATTCTTCTGGCAGTCATGGTATAGTCAATATTCTTCGCAACACCAGAATTCAAAGGCATCAATTCTTCTTCGTTCTTCCTTACTCATTGTCCAGCTTTCATGTGCATATGAGGCGATTGAAAACACCACGGCTTGGATCAGGTGCACCTTAGTCCTTACAGTGACATCTTTGCTTTTTAACACTTCAAAGAGGTCTTTGGCAGTAGATTTGCCCAATGCAATATGTCATTTGATTTCTTTACTGCTGCTTCCATGCGTGTTGATTACGGACCCAAGTAAAATGAAATCCTTGACAAGTACAATATTTTCTGTTTATCATGATGTTGCTTATTGGTCCATTTGTGAGGGTTTTTCTTTTATGTTGAGGTGCAATCCATACTAAAGACTGTGGTCTTTGATCTTCATCAGTAAGCGCTTCAAGTCGTCTTCACTTTCAGCAAGCAAGGTTGTGTCATCTGCATATCACAGTTGTTAATGAGTCTTCCTCCAATCCTGATGCCCCGGTCTTCATCATAGAGTCCAGCTTCTCAGATTATTTGCTCAGCATACAGATTGCACAAATATGGTGAAAGGATACAACCCTGAAGCACACCTTTCTTAACTTTAAACCATGCAGTATCCCCTTGTTCTGTTTGAATGACTGTTTCTTGGTCTAAGTACAGGTTCCTCATGAGCACAATTAAGTGTTCTGGAATTCCCATTCTTCACAATGTTGTCCATAATTTGTTATGATTCACACAGTCAAATGCCTACACATAGTCAATAAAACACAGGTAAACATCTTTCTGGTATTCTCTGCTTTCAGCCAGGATCCATCTGACATCAGCAATGAAATCCCTTGTTCCACGTCCTTTTCTGGTAGTTCCCTGTCGATGTACTGCTGCAACCGCTTCTGAATGATTTGCAGCAAAATTTTACTTGTGTGTGATATTAATGATATTGTTCAATAATTTACACATTCTGTTAAATCACTTTTCTTTGGAATGGGCACAAATATGGATCTCTTCCAACCAGATGGCCAAGTAGCTTGTCTTCCAAATTTCTTGGCAAGGACTAGTAAATGCTTCCAGCGCTGCATCCATTTGTTGAAACATCTCAATTGGTATTCCATCAATTCCTGGAGCCTTGTTTTTTGCCAACGCCTTCAGTGCAGCCTGGACCTCTTCTTTCAGTACCATTGGTTCCTGAGCATATGCTACCACCTGAAATGGTTGAACGTCGACCAATTCTTTTTGGTACAGTGACTCTGTGTGTTCCTTCCATCTTCTTTCGATGCTTCCTGCATCACTTGATATTTTCCCCCAGGAATCCTTCAAAATTGCAACGCGAGGCTTGGATGTTTTCTTTGGTTCTTTCAGCTTGAGAAATGCCGAAACTGTTCTTCCCTTTTGGTTTTCTATCTCCAGATCTTTGCACATTACAATATAATACTTCACTTTATCTTCTCGAGCTGCCCTTTGAAATCATCTCTTCAGCTCTTTCATCATTTTCTCCATTTGCTTTAGCTACTCGACAGTCAAGAGCAACTTGCAGATTCTTTTCTGACGTCCATTTTGGTCTTTTTTTCTTTCCTGTCTTTTTAATGACCTTTTGCTTTCTTTATGTATGAAGTCCTTGACATCATTCCACAACTTATCTGGTCTTCGGTCATTCGTGTTCAATGCGTCGAATCTATTCTTGAGATGGTCTCTAAATTCAGATGGGAGATGCTCAAGGTCATACTTTGGCTCTTGAGGACTTGTTCTAATTTTCTTCAACTTCAACTTGAATTTGCACATGAGCAACTGATGGTCTGTTCCACAGTCAGCCCCTGGCCTTGCTCTGACTGATGATATTGATCTTTTCCATTGTCTCTTTCCACAGACATAGTCGATTTGATTCCTGTGTATTCCATCTGGTGAGGTCCACGTGTTTAGTCGAAAAAAGGTATTTGCAATGAAGAAATCACTGGTCTTGCAAAATTCTATCATGCAATCTCCAGCATCATTTCCATCACCAAGGCCATATTTTCCAACTATACATCCTTCTTGTTTCCAACTTTCGCATTCCAATCATCAGTAATTATCAATGCATCTTGATTGCATGTTTGATCACTTTCAGACTGCAGAATTTGGTAAAAATCTTCAGTTTCTTCATCTTTGACCCTCGTGGTTGGTGCATAAATTTCAATAATAGGCATATTAACTTGTCTTCCTTGTAGGCGTATGGATGCTATTCTATCACTGACAGTGTTGTACTTTAGGACAGATCTTAAAATGTTCTTTTTGATGATGAACATGACACCATTCCTCTTCAATATGTCATTTCTGGCATAGTAGATCGTATGATTATCTGATTCAAAATGGCCAATACCAGTCCATTTCAGTTCACTAATGCCTAGAATATCAACCTTTATGCATTCCATTTCATTTATGACGACTTCCAAGTTTCCTAGATTCATACTTCGTACATTCCAAGTTCCGACTAATAATGGATGTTTCCACATCAGCAGATGAAGGTCCCAAAAGCTTGACTCCATCCACATCACTAAGGTTGACTCTACTTTGAGGAGGCAGCTCTTCCCCAGTCATATTTTGAGTGTCTTCCAATCTAAGGGGCTCATCTTCCAGCACTATATTAGACAATGTTCCACTGCTATTCATAAGATTTTCACTGGCCAATTTTTTCAGAAGTAGACTGCCAGGTCCTTCTTCCTAGTCTGTCTTTGTCTGGAAGTGCTGCTGAAACCTGTTGCTTGTTGCTATGATACTGGAAGCTTTGCCACTGGTATTTCAAATACCAGCAGAGTCACCCTTGGTGGACAGGTTTCAGCAGAACTTCCAGACTAAGACGGACTAGGAAGAAGGATCTGACAGTCTACTTTTGAAAAAATTGGCCAGCGAAAACCTTATGAATAGCAGCAGAACTCCAGTTTGTCAGTTTGTAGTACTGTGGTGGGATGTGTGTTGTCTCTGTCTTAGGTCATCAAAATGACCAGGTAGAAGACCCCCAACAGGGGAATGGGGCCCGTGCTCTGGGGCGCCTACCCTGAGGGCCCAGGCTGGTGACCACAGGGCAGGGATGTGGGGAGGCCTATACCAAGGTCATATGACTGCAAAGGACTGACTGCTGATCTCATCACAATCAGCCCCTACCAGCTTTCCTGATAAAGACCATGAACTTGGAGTGACCTTAAGCACAGACACTGTCCTGACCAAGGACCACAGGGCTCATTTCAACCAGCTGAGTGCCATGTTTCGATGTTTGATGAGCACAGCACAGGCTCCCCATCCCCTCCCCTACCATGTCTTGTTGTGGCCTCCATGGCCTTTGCCCCACCCTTTGGCACAGCCTTCCATGTCCTTCCCCTGAGGAGGCACCGCATCCCTGGTCTCTGCCCGCCCCCTCCCACCTTGCACCTGTGCTGCTGCTAGCCTGGCCCCATGGTGCCCAAGGGCAGGTCCCTGCCCTGCACCTGTGGGCAATGGGAGCGGAAGAAAGGGCAATGGCCTGTGGGACAAGGAAGAAAACAGTGTCTCCCAGTCCTCATCCCACCTGAGCCAGCACACTCTCTCTTTTTCCAAGAGCTTTTCTGTCCAGTATTTCATCTGAAATTTGCAGGTGTTTTTAATTGCACACTCAACTCACCACTAGGCAAACAGGCATAATTTCCATTTTACAAAGAGGAAACTAAGGCTAGAGAAGGCCATTAACCTGCCCAAAGTCACAGGTGATTAGATGGCTGAGCTGGGCAAGAGCCCAGGCCTCCCAATCCACAGACCAGTGCTTCGGTCCCACACCTCAACATCGGCAGGACGCTCATGTGGCGGCCAGGAAATGCAAGCATATTTAGAGGTCCGTTTGGCACTGGTATGGGTGGTCGTGAAGACACAAGCACAAAGCCAACCGAAGAAAGGAATTTTGCCCAACCACTAGCTTCTGTGCCCTCAGAGTCCTCTCCCCACATTCCCATACAAACTTCATGGGGGCTCACACCAACCCTCTCCACACCACACAGACTAGTCATTTCTGGTTACTCAATAAGTAATCCCTAGTTAACCAACCTGGGGCTCATCTCTTTATGCCCACGTCTCCTGAACATTTCATGGTGAGGCTATGCTGGGCAGAGGGCAGGTGCCCCAGGTGAGGACCTTGCCTGGCCCAGGGGAGATGCCCCAGGCGAGGAGCCATGCCAGGAACAGGGAAGGTGCCCTGGGCAAGGGCCATGCCTCTGCTTCCTGGGTGCTTAAAAAACCCTCCTGCTCAGGCCTCCACCCTGGCCGACCCCTGGTGGAACGCTCCCCCCAGATGTCTGCGTGACTCGCTCCCCACCTCCTCAGGCCCTTCCTAAACATTACCCTCTCAGAGACCTTGACCATCTGTATAAATCAGGGCTTCAAACCGGTTCGTTCCATTTCAAATCCCTGCTGAGAATTTCCATTTTGACCAGTGGCGTCACTAGGGTTGGTGTCACCCTCCCCCATGGACCTCCTCTGGTACCAGACCATACAGAATTCTTAGTGATGTTTACCATTAATTTTAATCATAGAATAATTTGTGATAAATATAGTGAGAAATAATATGTGATAAATGGCTTAAACGTATATTTCTTATATGATATGAATACTAACAAAAAAATTTTTGTAAAATCTTTCTACATTGAATTACATTACTTACAACATTATCAGTAACCGAGTGGAAGCCTTTTTTGACTTTTCTCCTTCTTTCCTTTAATTTCTACTTCATTCTCAAAAAAGTTATTGACACAGGTTCACAAATAGTAATTACCACAATATTGTAGCTAAAACACCAGAAAATTTGACAAAATCAGCAACCATAAAAACACCGCAGCAACAAAAAGAATAGCGGTGCTCGCAGCATGTGCAGACAAAACCACGTGATTTGAAGTGTCATTGTAATAATGACAGCTCTGACCAACGCACATTAAAAGGTTCAAAAAGTAAATCAGCACAGAGTTCTATCCTTGTAGGTATATTGATACATGTAAGCTGGGCTTACAAAAAATGTTTTTCCTGTCATAACTAACTACAGGGTTATTTTTATTAAAAATAATAAATTACTGCTGTAACACTGTACAAAAATTTTATAGACAGTCATTCTGGTGTCACTCCCGTCTAACAATGTCACCGAGTGCGGTCTGCACCCCCCACGCTCCCCTAGTGATACCACTGTTCCACCCAGATATACTGAATCAGAATCTACATTTTAGCAAGATCCCCAGGTGATTCTTAAGTGTACATAAGAACCAGTTCAAAGCCCTGGTATAAAGGATCAACCCCAATCCCAAATAACACTACACACCGGGCGCGGTGTTCACGTGTCAGCTTGGCTCACACCTGTCTTGACAGGGCATGCGCAGAGGCTGTGCTGCACAGTCTGTGCACCCACATCCCCTAGCCCCACGCCAGGATTTGGCTGTCTGTCTGTCTGTCTGGAGATGCTAGCACCCATGCCCTGCTGTGAAGGCAGCCTTCAGGAATCAGTCAGCTCAGGGGCTTTGCAGAGGCTCAAGAAGGCAGGGCGTGGCCTGTGTAAGAATGGAGACAAGGGAACAGAAGGAAGGGGAAGAGGAAATGAGAGGCAGGCAGGGGGCGGGAAGGGAGGGCGAGAGTGATGGAGGGGGTAGGGAAGGAGCAGCAATGGAGGGGAACGGGAATGGGGGGGAGGAGCAGGCCATGTCTGGGGCACCCATGACCATCTGTATGCTCCAGTGATGAAACTGGCCACCCAGTGTCCCGGGGACAAGAATGCTGGGAAAAGCCAGGCTCAGGAAATGCCCTCAGGCAGACACTTTTCTGTGGGTTGGCAGTGCCCGCATCCTGTTCCCTTGCTCTGCCCCGCACCACATGCCCTCCTTGCCCCTGCCCCCCGTAGCACTGCCCAGTGACACTAGACAGAGGCTATCAGCAAAACGTCACACACACACACACACACACACCATCGAAAAGAGAGCTTATGGGGACAGAGTTACCATCCTTCCCAATACCCAGACCTCTGGAGGCCATTTCATCGACCTCTGCTGCCCAGCAGTTCTGGTGGGAGCAGGATACACCCTGCAGTCACTGCCCTACCACCACCCCCTGGCCCTGAGCCCAGGAGGTGCTGCCATGCCCACGGGCAATGCCCACACACAAGCGGCCTGTTGGGCAGGTGGCAGACTTAGGGGAGGACAAAGGAGGTTGGGTTTAGCAGAGGATGGGGCCATAGGCCAGGGAGAGGCAGTTCAGGGCGTGTCCAGGTCTCCCTACACTCTCCCAAGTCTCAGCCCCTGGAACCTTCTCACCATGCAAGCACTCCTCACAGACTCAGGTACAGGCGGGGATGAGGAGTGATGGGAGGTGGGGCTGCCCCACACCTTCACCTGGATGGGACGCCTTGAGGGCTGACACCTCCCCAAACCTATCCACGTCCCTCTGCCACTGCTCCCATCAACCCCTTCCCCTCCCAGGAAACATGGGCAGGCCAAGCCTGCCCCTCTACCCCAGCCACACCGGAGGAGGCCCCATGTTTCCTGGAGGGCCTGCACCTT
This sequence comes from Trichechus manatus latirostris, assembly GCF_000243295.1. Taxonomy (NCBI): domain Eukaryota; kingdom Metazoa; phylum Chordata; class Mammalia; order Sirenia; family Trichechidae; genus Trichechus; species Trichechus manatus. The sequence continues at coordinate 35,183 of NW_004444029.1, forward strand.
CTCCTAGCCACCTCCTTCCCGACCTTGGCAACTTCTGCCCCCTTCTACCTGCTCCTAGAGTCTGGTCACACATGGCAGCTCCGGGCTGGCCTATGCTCCTCAGCCCTCCCTGACCACCCACAGGAAGTGGATGCAGGGCTGGGCCCCGGACAAATGTCTCCAGGGGTGAACCAGGATGGAGGCAGCTGTCTAGCCCACAAGGAGCAGGCAGCTCGCCCACAGGGGTCTGAGTGTGTGCTTGCTGCTCCCACCCTCACTCATCTGCAGGTGTGGACACAGAAGGTAGCAGGGTCAACATCCTTTGTCCTCACACGTGAGGTGTGGTGATGCTGTCACTGTTTCACAGTGAAGGGAACCGTGGTGCAGAGAAGTGAGTCATTGGCTCAGGCCATATGGCCAGGACATGCTGTGCCAAGACAAGCACACAGCCAGGGATCACCTTGTGGGAATGACACTCCCAGTCCCCAGTGTCCAGCACGTTCTCTTGGACAGCATGGTACCAGACGATAAGGAAGACAGGGGCCCTGCCCTGCCCAACCCTGGTATGCAGAAGGTACTCAGTACAGAGTGAATGATGAACGGAGGACTTGGAAGCAGTGGCTCTTCTGGCCACAGATGGAGTCATGTTCTCCCCTGGGAAACAGGTCAGTTAGCAGCTACTGACGCTGAATTTGTAAATACAGGGTCCTAAGTGTGAGAGAAGAACCTGATATCAACACCAAGTGCACACACATCCAGAGGCACACCTACATATAAGAACACCTGCGCAAACCTGTACATGCAAAGGACAAAGGAATCAATATCCATGTGGACATTGCCACATGAACATAGTGACAGCACAGCACGCTCACGAGAGTAGGAGCGCAAGGCCAACACGTGTGTCCTCACACTCAGAGCCACCAAGGGCCCTCCTACTCAGGGAGCGGGAATGGAAGCCACCAACTCACAGAGCCAGGACGGGGTCAGCTTGGATCAGCATGGTGGCCTGTTAGGCCACCTGCATGAGTGCAGGGACCCCGGGTCCAAAGGATGTGCTCTTCTCCTGGCTCTTCTTTCTTGGTGGTATGAGGTCCAGGCGCTGAGAAACTCCTAGACCAGGGGAAGACTGATGACAAGGACCTTCCACCAGAGCCAAAACAGAGGCAAAACCTTCCCCTGGAGCTGGTGCCCTGAATTCAGACTTCCAGGCTCCTAGACCGTGAGAGAATAAACGTCTGTTTGTTAAAGCCATCCACTTGTGGTATTTCTGTTATAGCAGCAGTAGATAACTAAGACAGAATTTGGTACCAGGAGTGGGGTGCTGCTCTAACAGATACCTACAATGTAGAAGCGGTTTTGGAATCGAGTAATGGGTAGAGGCTGGAAGAGTTTTAAAGTGCCTAATAGTAAAAGCCTAAGACAGCATTCCATCAACCCAAAGAAAGACCATGCTGTAGAGGGAAAAGCTCAGCACTAAGAGGCCTGAGACCCAGGGCTGGCTTTGCTTCTAGTTAGCTGCATGACCCTGGGCATGTCACCTTCCTTCTCTGGGCCTCAGTTTCCCCATCTGCAAATGGAAATAATTCTTACTCTTATGTGTAGTATTGATAAATCAAGTAGGAAAAACAAAGTGGGAAAGGACACTGGAATATGTTCACAAGGGCGCAAGACAAATTCTTTTCAGGTTACTGCTGCCATCAACATCTCACCACCACTACATCCTAAGAATTGAACCTCAGGGTCTCTCTGGTGTGAGCAACTCCACCAGCGCTCCCTGGGAACTGACAACATGGCGCAGGTCAACACCTCATGGTCTCACCCCTGGTGCCTGCCCACCTCCCAGAGTTCCCCTGATTCACTCAGCCTGGTCTTGAGGCACCTCCTCCCAGGACTCCTTCTCGTGAGCACCCGATCTGCCAGGCCTGGGGACCCCCATCATCTTCTCTAAAGGTGAAGGACAACCCTGACTACTAACAAGTCTCTTAACAGCTGTCACATTTTAATTTATAAACTTTTCCACCCCCTTGCTGCATTCAAAGGACCTGGAAAAGGAAAGGAGTGTTTCCCCCTTGACAGTGTGGGCACAGCCCTGCCTCAAAGCAGGTGAGAACTTGGGTCTTGTGCCCCTCTGACCACACTCCTCCCTCCGGGCCACCCTCAGCCCTTGGATTTCTCAGCTTAACCCACACCCCAGACCACCTCCTTCCCTTCCTTCTGCAGGAGGTACAGTGGGTCTTCATCAGGACTCCAGCCACTGGCCCAAGCCAGACTGGTCAAATGCCACCTCCATAGGAGGTGTCCTCGGCCCTTCAGCTGTTACCCACCTGGAATGCCTCTTCTGGCATCTCCACCTCCCAAACCCTTCCACCCCCAAGGCCACACGCCCTGCTAGGGTCGGCCTGAGTTGCCTGAACCTGTATTTACATCTCCTGTTTAACTTTCCTGGTGTTGCCTCTTGTCTTCCAAACCAGACTGAGTGACAAGGAATATGCCAAAGTTTTACCATGAGGCACAACCTTACCCATATCTAACTTAAAGCTTTGTTTATGGAATTGAACTTCAGCTTGCCCAGAGCATCTCCCCAAGATGCCATGAAGACCTCAGTCAGTCTCCCGTTTAGTTTACAGAGGGGTCAATGAAAGCCCTAGAGAGCACTCCTCGAGGCCTCCAGCCCTCAAATCTCTCCTGAATCTACCCTCCAGCTTTCCCTTCCTCAGGATTCCTTGTCAAAAAATGGGGATTGCTCTTTGGCAGCCTCTGAACAACTCTATGTGCATCATTACACCCGAAAACCAACTTCAACACCCCTTCTGGCGTGGACGCCGCTTCCCCCACATGCCGCTTTCAGGGTACTCCCAGTCTCCCTCACATGCCCCCTCCCGAACAGCCCCCCGCTCCAGTCCCTGCCCCATAGTAGTCTGGGGAGGTAGGGCAGGGGGGCAGGGAAGTTCGGTCGTGGGGGAATAGCGAGGTTTCAGAAGGGGTTGTGGGGAGGATGGGGGTGGGTATGTTTGGGGGATATGGAAGTTCGAGTAGGGTTATGAGGTTTGAGAATGGGGGTGGGGAGGTTCGAAGTTGGGATGTTGGGGGGAAGTGGGGCGACTGGAGGGGAGGAGTGGGGAGGTGAGGGAGAGGGGGGTGGGTAACTGGAGAGGGTGGTGGGGATGTTCGGGAAGGGGGAGTGGGGAACTTGGAGGGGGGAGTGGGGAGGCTGGAGAGAGGGGGGGGGAGTTGGGGGCGGGGGTTCCGAGAGAGAAGGATATGGGAAAGTTTGGAGTGAGGGAACCGGGGAACTCCAGCCCTAATATCTTCTTCCACCCAGGCTGAGGGGGACAAGGGCGAAGCGCGCGGCCGGGCACTGAGCCTCCAGCAACAGCGTACCCCCCGCCCCGCCGCTCCCCAGCCGGAAACCCAGAGACTGGGCAGGCGGGGCAGGTGACACCTGGAAATAAATACCTGGGCCCGGGAGCCGAGGTCGACGCGAACGGCCGCTGGCGGTCCGCGCAGAGGCTGGGCCAGTCGCGGGGCCGGCGGGGCGGGAAGGTACCCCTGATTGGCTGGCATGCCTGGCCATCCCCGGGGTTTCCTGGCCACCTGATTGGCTATGCCGCTCACATGACCAGTTCGACCCTATCGGAGAAGGCCGTGGGGCGGTCCCTTTGTTCTCCGCAGCCAATCGTCGAATGGGCGGGCTGACCCCCCCCCCCCCCCCCTCGGGGCCGCGCGAGTTGGGACCGGTATTAACCCGTTCGGAGCCGGGCACGAAAGGGTGGGGCGGGCCTCCAGTTTAAAACGCTGCCAAACATCTCAGCCTTCGCCCGCAATCCCGGCTGCTGCCCTCCTGGGTCTCCCTTCCTGGGACTCCTGGAGACTCTTGAAGGTTTAAACGTTTCTGAGGTCGGACGCGTATTGCCCTGGAAGCGTCCATCCCCCAGATACTGACCGAACGCCGACCCTCCTTCGTGCGGGAACGAACACAAGCCCCTGCTCGGAGCGTCGGGCGAGGGCACGTCTCACACGGCAGTAGTTCTTCCACTGAGAACTGCTGTTGAATCAACGCATTACAGTGCATCACGTGTCAAAGTGAAGAGTACGTTGGTGAAGAGACTGTCGCGTGGGTGTGGGCAGGGAGAGAACCCGCGGCGCCCCCTTAGCACCCAGGACAGCAGTGGGCACGTAGCCGGTGTGTAATGACTGACTTTTAGGGATCGCTACATGAGAATTTTAGAGTTCTCTACAAGACTCCTTCGAGATCATTAAATTCAAACCGCTCGTTTCCAAGTTGAGGAGACAGCCGTCTGGGAGGTATGGCCGAGTTTCAGGGCGGACTTAGAGGTGGGGAGTCACTACTTATGAGTGGGATCATTTCCCAGTTGCCAGCCTGGTCCACATGGCCAAGGAGGGTTTTCTGTTCCCAGAGACCTTCAGGATAGAGAACCTTCTCATCTACACGCCCTGATTGGGAGGAATTCTTCACGTCAGTGAAATTCCTCACACGTCTATCCCAAAGAAGGCACAGCTGGGTCAGCTTCCACTGACAGAATTCTCTCCAGAGCTGGTCAGAAACTGCTTTTGGGACGTGAGGTTAATACAAGCAGAAGCTGGGTCAGGACCTTTCTCTGAGACTTCCTGAAAATCCCTGTCAAGCTTACGACCAGAAGAGGACCTTATTTTAATTAGTCAACAACTACCTGTTAGCATTTGCCATAGGTCCAGCTTCTGTTTAGGCCTCAGGAACATAATAGGGATTGGGGGACGGAGATTCTAATTTGTTTTGTCACTAACATCGTGCAATTTTCACAAACACACTCCACTGTCTCTGGATGTTGACATACTCATCTGTGAGACAGTTGATAATCTCCAGTTACATGTCTGCCTTATAGGATTTTTCAGGATTCCTAATGTGTTATTTTCTATAGAGGCATTTGTAAAGCGTGAATCCCTACAGAGGTCAGACATCACTACGACATCAACTCTCAAAGAGTCTTTATTAATTTATTTTCTAGATTACCCTATTCCTTAAATAGGAATTAATTCCACAAACCTTTGTTGAGAAGAGGCTCAACAAAGTTTTGTGGAATTCATTCCTACTTAAGAGCCCAGTATTCCAGTTCCAGGTCTGCCTCTGGCTACAAGTGTTACCTCGGAAAAAGTCCCTTCTCCTAACTGGACTTGTTTCCTCCTCTAGAGAGTTAACTCTTCCTTCCAGATCCACACTCCATGACCAAAGGTGTTTCAGGAGTGGAAAGAATGAAGCACACCTGGGGTCCTATTTCCATTAAACAAGAAAGGGGAAGCTGTATAGATATATGTTTGCAAATATTCAGAAAAAATGTCCAGAAGACTATCCCTCAAACTCTTTATATGGTTAGCCTATGAGAAAGAGAAAAGACGTGGGGGTTGGGGTGGGAGAAATGAAGGAGGTCTTTCACATTTAAAGGAGAAATCCAAATATGTCTGCATTGTTTGACTTTTTTTTGACAATATTTTGTAATTGTAGAAGAAAAAAGAGAAATCCTGGACTCTTCAGAAGGGTAGCTCCTAAACACCAGCACCTCCCTGTCCCCATCAACTACTGTCAGGATGTGCCACACTGAGGAAGGACTTGGGAACCACTGGGCTCCCCAGGGATTCAGGAAGAACCATAGGCAGGTTCACACGGTCCCTCTTTGACCAGCCTCCTCAAGGTCACTTCTCTAAGCTTCCCTGCGCTTCAGGTCTCTCCTCACTATCTCTACCCACAAAGCAGTGTTATAATCCATAGTCCTAGAGGATACCCAGTGCCCACCTTGCCCACACCCCAGACTATTTCCTTTAAAAACAATTTTTCAAAAAGTCGGGGCCCCTGGTAACATTCCCTCTCTCATCCTTTTCTTCCAACCCCCCAATACTAACCCTAGGTTTCTGAGGACCTATCCACTATTCCCCACCTACCATCCCCAGGTCTACCCACTATTTCCTGGTCCCCCAGGAAAACACTGCTCCCATTCTCTGGAAGCCCTGTGCTCCCTTAAAGAGAACATACTTAAGAGGACTTTATTGAGACAATGGCCTCTGCCTCCAGCCTCTGAATTTGCCACTACACGGGTTTTTAAGTGGCCCTATAACCAGATCTACAGGGTTGCTGTGAGTTGGAATCAACTCCACAGCAATGGGGTTTTTTTGTTTTTTTTTTAATAACCAGATCACCACCCATCTGTCAGTTTGTTGTACTGTGGTGGCTTGCATGTTGCTATGATGCTGGAAGCTATGCCATTGGTGTTTCAAATACTAGCAGGGTCACCCATGGTGGACAGGTTTCAGCAGAACTTCCAAACTAAGACAGACTAGGAAAAAAGGCCTGGGCATCTACTTCTGAAAATTAGCTAAAGAAAACCTTATGGATCACAACAGAACATTGTCTGACTTGCTTGCTTTGGCCATGTCATCAGGAGGGCTCCACTGCTAGAAGACATCACGTTTGGTGAAGCAGAGGGCCAGTGAGGTCAAGGAAGACCCTTGGTGAGATGGATTTGCACAGCAGCCAAAACAACGGACTTTAACATGCTGGCAATCTGAGGATGATGCAGGACTGGGCAGCATTTTCTTTTGTACATAGGCTTGCCATGAGTTGGAGCTGACCCAATGGCAGCTATCTATACATAAACTGATAAACAAATATGGAGTTTTGAAGCTGTCTGCTTCCGTCCTACACATCCAGCCCCCCGCCTCCATCTCTCTCTACTCATTATTTGTGTACACACACGTGTTCCTTCCTAGACTTAGGCCCCTTAGGGGTGGGGACCGGGTCTTGTCTTCCACCATCACGTCAACCACACGGTAGAGACATCTAGTACTTGACCAAGAGCAGCAGCATACCCCACCCCTCCAGTGAACAGGGTGGTGGTGAAGAGCACAGGCTTCAGCAGTTGGACAGACCTGGGTTTGAATCGGGCTCTGGTGATTACACTGTATGACCTTGAGCAAATTTTATCTTTAAAAGAGCCCTACCTGCCTCCCAAAGGTTCTTGTGAAGATTACGATATAATTTAGGTCAACTTCTTTGCACTGTGCCACTCTCAAACAATTGTGGTTATTATTATGCACTAGAATCGGCAATGTGCCAGGGATCTATGCAGAAATTACTAAGCAAGAAAAGGGCCTGCTGATGCCTGACAAAAATAGGCACTCAGATTGGTGTGAAACAAATAAGCAGTGCAGAGAAGCACATGTAGTGACGGCAGAGACTTAGGGAATAAGCTAGCAACAGAGGAATTTCAGGAGAGAATTCCTGACTCCCTCATATCCTCTTTTCTTCCTGGTAACTGGTACCTGCAGTTTTTAATTGACCCCAAAGGTTGAGTGCCTAGATGTGCTGGATCCTGCACCCAGTGTGTAGAACAAGAGTTGAAAGCAGCCTTCGCTGCTCATAGCTGCCTACCTACTACGGGTTCTTTCTTCATGCTGTCAACCCCACAGTGTGGACTGCTGGTGGAAGGGTCCATGTGTAAAGTCTCCCACTCCAGGCGACTCTCAGTGCTCACTGGTGTTACATGAAGGCCAAAGTGGTGAGGAAGATGACGATAACCCTGGTTCTACCATCAGGAGGGCAGGAGGGCAGGATCTTGGTTCCAGGTCTGAGCTTGCTGCCCACCATAGTCACCTGGAGCCTCGGCCTCCCCTGCCAGAAAACTAGCCTAACTTTCTAGGAGGGCCTTGCCTCCTCCTCTGGCACAATGCGGAGGAGCTTAGCAAGTTCTGGGCACTTGGCATGTCACCACCCACAGGCCCCACACCTCCCTCGGAAGCCTTCTTGCTCCGTCCTCAAACTCCACAGCTCCCCAGGGAAAAGGAACACTTCTCAGCCACCAGTTCTAAAACCAAATTTTTATTCTCTAGTTTGAAAAGGAGGGTAAATTAGTTGCTCTGTGAAGTTCCAGAGAACAGAACAAGGCCCGATAGGTAGCTATTATAGGAAAGCAGATTTCATTCATTATAAGGAAGCATTTCTAACAATTAGACTTATCCTACAATAGAACCAGGGCCTCAGGAGCTGGGGAATTCCCTGTCACCTGTTTAAGCAGAGGCTGGCACCTCATACTAATACACCTCAAAGAAACGCTAAAAAGGAAACTCATCCAATATCTCCCCTGCAGCTGACACTTCACTATCAGTGGGGCTGTCCTTTCCATAAATGTTTGAGGTCTGGCAGGAGGGAGAGAGAAGCTGGAGTGTTCAGAAAAAGGCCCGGACATAGGGGTGCTAATAGCCGGGGTGGCTATGTGTAGGGAGGGGTAGTGGACAATGCCAGAGCCGCCAGTAGGCAAGTACCCTGGGTTGGACTCTGGGGAGGGAAGGGGATGAAGTCAGCACTAACAGTTGTTAGTTTAGGTCTGGGTGCCTATGCAGGGGGCAGAGGGAGGGGACAGGATGGGACAGGTAAGAGCAGTTCAGCTTCACCTACAGATGCTGGACAAAGTCCAGGTGCTGTCTAACAAGGCCAGCAGGTTCTCCAAGGGGTATCCAGCTGGCCCACTTTTCCTCCCCGAGTGTTTATTTACTAAGAATTATACCACACCTACTTCCAAAATGATTTGAAGTAACTTGCAATAAAAGACACAGGGACATTAAGGCGGTTAACACCAGAGAATGGAATGTCCTCCTTTCCACTGGTGGCTCTTCTAGCCCAAGGGCGCTATGGGTAGATCAAGATGCTATTGCTACTTTTCCAGGGCACAGGACAGGGATGGTAGCTTAGCGAACAGCTGGAGAGCCAGGGCCCTTGCACTCTGAAAGTAGATTCCTTGCTGAAGGGGAGGTGGGCTCACTTCACCCCCAACCCCTCTGCCCCTTCCAGTGACTTACATCCCATCTGCTATACCAGCACCAACCAGAGCATCCCGAGCCCACTGGGACACTCCTCTCAAATGACATCCGAATCCTATCTTCCCCAGCCTCCACAGCCCCTGTCGCTCTCAAACATCATGCTGCTTCTGATGGGCCAGGAGTTTCTCCTCATCGTCAAAGGTCTGGCCACAGATAGCACAGCAGAAGGCGCCATCGCGGATGTGGCTCTTGCGGTGGGTGATGAGATTGGACTTCTGGCTGAAGCTGCGGTCACAGTCGGGGCACGCGTAGGGGCGCTCGCCTGTGTGGATGCGTCGATGGGACACCAGGTTGGACTTCTGGCTGAAGGCTTTGCCGCATTCAGGGCAGACGTAGGGCTTTTCACCGGTATGGATGCGCCGGTGGGCTGCCAGGTAGGGCTTGTGGCGGAAAGCCTTGCCACAGTCTGGGCAGACGAAGGGCCGCTCAGGGGCATGGTCGCGCCGGTGGGCTGCCAGGTGGCTACCCTGTGAGAAGCGGCGCCCACATTCTTCGCAGGCAAAGGGCCGCTCACCCGAGTGGACCCGGGTGTGAGCCACCAGGTGGGTCTTCTTGCCAAAGTTCTTTCCACACTCGGTACAGGTGAACGGCCGGTCTCCAGTGTGCTGCCGCTGATGAGCACGCAGGAAACGTTCCAGGCGGAAGCTCCTACCACAGTCATCACAGCTGTAGAGAGACGGGGGCGCTGCGGCCTGGGCCTGCGGAGGCTCTTGAGGGGCTCCCAGCAAAGGCTCTGGGGCAGGCTCCTGTACAGGATTCAGTGGGGCCTCCGGGGTGAGCTCTGAAGAGGGCTCAAGTGGGCCAGCTGGAAGCTGGGGGCTCCCTGAGCCAGGGGTACCCTGGGCAGACCCCTCAGATCGCTTGTGAATCTTGCTGTGTGACAGAAGGTTGGGTTTGTGCCGAAAGCGGCGCCCGCACTCAGTGCACGGGTAGGGCTTCTCACCAGTGTGGATGCGCCGGTGAGAGGTCAGGTAGGGCTTGTTGGTGAAGCACTTCCCACACTCAGGGCACTGGTGGGGCCGCTCGCCCGTGTGCACACGACGGTGTGCAATCAAGTTGGGCTTGTGCCGGAAGCGCTTGCCACAGCAGGCACACTGGAAAGGACGGTCGACAGCATCTCCACCAGGCCGGGGGGCAGTCACCGCCGGGCGGCCCCTGGGCCGAGGTCCAAGAGCCTTGGCTGCTGCCTCCTCGAGGGCCTCGGCCACATGAACCCGCTTGTGAGCAACCAGCTGGTCCCACTGGGCAAAGCTTCGGCCACAGTTGCCGCATATGAAGGGCCGGGCCTCAGGGGGGCGGGGGTGGCACCGCCGCAGGTGAGCTCTGAGCCGCTTTCCTCGCCAGAAGCGCCTCTCACATCCAGGACATGCGATGGGCCGCTTTGCAGCTGCGTGGGCTCGCAGATGCAGAACCAGGGCCACCCAGCCTCTGAAGCCCTGCCCACAGGTGTGGCAGGCAAAGCCCAGGTCTGGGGTGGCTGCAGCATGGACCTGGCGGTGCAGTGCCAAGAAGGGGGCGTGGCGGAAGCGGCGCCCACACTCCGGGCAGGGCAGGGGCAGCCGGGCCTGGCACCGCCGGGCATGAAGCCACAGGGCCGCCCACCCTGGGAAGTGCCGCCTACAGTGGGCACAGCGGTGGGCTCCCCCCTGGGGAGCGCCCAGTGACCTCAGCCCGCGGGGTTCCTCCTCCAGGGTCTGGGGTGACTCCTGGGAGGGCCCAGAAAGGAGTCGGGGATGAGCTGGGCCCATGGCCAGGGAACCCCTGCAGCGCCGTTCCAGCATCAGTTCTTCCTCTGCTGAGGGCAGAAAAGCAGAGTCACTCGAGACATCAATACGGCCTGTCCCAGTTCCTTCCCTGACGGCTCCAGCCCCCTGAGGAGAGCCCATTCAAACCTGACTCCTACAACCCTGGACACTAGGCTAGATTCATCTTCTATTTTGCGTATATTCCATTTGATTTCAATCTTGAGCCTCTAGGTAACATTTCAAGTCTATCTGTCTATCTCCTTGCTGAGCCTGAGGCTACTGACACTTCCTGGAACCCCTCACTGCACCCACCTCTGTGTGTCGGGCATGCCATAAACACCCAGTGCTCATCAGGAAACGCAGCCCTGTCTACCTACAACACTTCATGCTTTCCCAAAGTACTGCCCTATCGCCCTTCCTCATTTCTGCTACTTCCTAAGGCTGTGTCTGAGCTCCACAGCGACTGTGAGGCTCGAGAACAGCCAGCTCACTGTCTGACAAATGAAGCAAAAAAGTGACACAGGAAACCAAGAGCAGAACTGAGACTAGGGGACAGTTTTCTAAACTCCCAGTCTAGGGTTCCTTCCTCGAAAACACTCGGTTTGTAAAGATCTCACAGAAAGAAACTGCTATAGCCTTTCGTTCCTATTATCCTCTTCAGGTGCTGCTTTACACATAAGTAGAAGCCTGGAGAGTGAGAAGAGCCGTTCTCAGGGAAGGTGAGGAACTCTCAATGCTACCCCCAGCAGCCTCCTGCCAGGCAACCGCCTGTCCAGACTGCGCCCACATTCTGCCCGCCTGCCCTCCTCCGCCCACATACACAATGAGGACATCGCAGGAAGGAAAGCTCTCCCAGAATCCAAACAACACCCACATTCTGCTACCCTAAGGGCCACAATCCCTGGCCTTGCCTACTTTAGGATGATGGGGATTACTGGGGCAGGAAGAGGAGAGGAAAAAAAGAGATTATAACCTATCCCCTGCCTGGTCCTGCCTCAACCCTGCCAGGGGCAGTCCCACATACAACTCTTTCCCAGGGCTAGGAAGCCCAATTCCTACAGAAGTGACTCCTGCAAAAACGCGGGGGTGAGGGTGACTGTGAGATGCCTAAAGGATCTTCACTGCCTTCTCTCCAGCGGCAGACACACCCTCCTAATTCCCTAGATCCTGCCCTCCCGCTCTGGAGGACCCCCGAACACAGGGAGATCACTCATCCTTCCCCCACAGGCCCCCTCGCCCCCACCAGGCCGGGGAGGCATGAGCCCCGGGCTGTGGAATGCTCTGGGAGCACAACAAAGGCCACACTCTACCCTGGAGGCTGTGGGGCTGGGGATGCGGCTTGGTCCAACTCCGCCTGGGGACGCTCCTGGGGAGACTTCTGCGGCAGTAGCGCCTGCTTCGGCCCCCGCTCCGGTAGCCCCCAGAAGTCAGAGAAAACTGCAGCAATAAAGACACCCCCACCCCCATGGCAGAGCTCAGACCTCTGACTGCGGAGAGGCCAGCCTTACCTGCGGGGAGGGGAGAGAAAACGCGCGTGAGGCTCTGCGCTCCGGAGTGTCCTCACCGCCGCAAGGCGGCCCACCCCTCCCCCGCCAACAAAGCCGCGCACGCCGGCCTTAAGCCTGGCAGAGTGACCTTAACGGACACTTGACTAAGAAACGAGCGTGTCCCCCCATCAACAAAGTGCCCTGCTGTGTCGTGGTCACTTCCTCCGCTGCGAGGCGCCGAGCGCGTTCTCCGTTCCGGCCGGGCTCCGGGCTCCGCCGAGGCCAAAGGCCGCTTAGCGGCCCGCGGCCCCTCCCCCACCCTCCCTCCAGCAGGATCCAGGCCTGGTTCCCACCGGCTGACCAGGCTCGTCAGACGCCCCTTGGCGTCACGACGGCAGGGACCGCGCGCCGCGTTCGCACTCTCGCGTGTCCTCCACCGGCGGACACACGGCTGCGGCGGGGACGCCGCTCCGGGCCCACCGCGGCGCACCCGTGCC
>NW_004444029.1:47959-109568 GCF_000243295.1 Trichechus manatus latirostris
CGGGGCGGGACCGCGGGACCGAAGGCGGCAGATCGTCCGCGCCCCTTGTCCGGCCGCGCTCCGGGCTGCCGTTGTTCCGCGGGGCCGGCCTCCGTTGCCATGGCGACCACCACCCGGATTTTCCACACAGGCCGAGCCCGTTTCTGACCCTTTGTCCCTAATGAGGACGCCGTCTTGAGGCCGCGTGGCCAGGCTGCGGGTGCCCGGGACCTCTGGCTGCAATTTAAGTTCCAAATTGGGCAATGCCTCCAACCCGAAAGTCCAGCCCGAAAGTCTGGGTTCTGACTGGTTGAAAAGTGGAGAATGGAAACCTTAGAAAAGGGAATGCCTTCTCTTCCGGAAATTGAAAGACAGAAGGCGCTCCTGGCTTCCGACGGCCGCGGTCAAGGGTGGGGCAGTTCCGATGTGGCCACTGTGGCGCGCGTGTCACTCCGCTTGGAAACGCGAAGCAGCCGGGGTGGGGTGCGCGGAGGCAGGTGCAGGCCTGAGCCCTGACTCCTGGGCGAGCAGGTGGCCTTCGCTTCCTAAACGATATACTTCCTGGGTTTTCCAGGCTAGTACAACGCCCTGTACGCATACTTTTTTTCCTCCTTTTTAACAAAGGCAGTTTTTAAATTGTACGGTTATTTCTAAAGCACTTTTAAAAATCTGTTGCGTAAATAGGAATTTTATAGGAATATAGAGATCTGAGACTTTGACTTCCCAGAGTCAGTTACGTTTCTTGTTGTTACGCAACCCCCAGTGTTTTATCTGTGTACTTTATGTTTGACATAATTGGATGACGCCTTGTAAAATGTCTTGTATGCTGTCTTTTTCACTTAACACAATATTGTGAATTTTCTCCCATGTTATTTTGTACTCTTCTATAACATGGTTCTTAACAGCTGCAGGACATTCCATCTCATAAATGTACAAACAGATTATAAACTTTCTAAGTTCTTACAGAGTTATCTTGTATTACATATGTCTGATTAAAAAATTACAGAAGAGAGGAACTGATGGGTCAAAGGTAAAGTATATATTTTTAAATGTTTTCTAAATTATTTTCCAGGAGGATTTATTTCCCTGAAAAGTGACCATTTTTCCATATCCTTGACAAAAAGGCTATTTTTTCAAATGTAATTTTAAGTGGTTATTTCTCATTGTTTTGATTTGCATTTATTTCATTTTTAGTTAAGTGGGTTTTCACAGATACTTAGCTGTTGGCCAGTTGTAGTTTCTGCTTTGTAAACTTATGTCTCTTTGCACATTTTTCTATTTGCTCATTTTTTAAAGTTGGGAAATTAGTTTTATTTCACATTTTGAGGAGGGCACGCCTTATAAAGATATTAACCCTTTGTCACGTATGTTGCAGAAATATTTCCTGAGCTTGTACTTTGACTTGTAAGTTTAATGTGAGAAAGCTTTGTTTTTATGTAGTAAAAACCTGAGTTTTTTCTTTTATGGTTTCTGTCTTTGGTGTTGCGTTTAAAACAGGCCTCCCCTTTCCCAAATTATATTTTATGTTGGTAGTATTGTCACAGAAAATAAGTTTTAATATCTAGTAGTGAAAGTACTCCCTCTACACAGAGATTCCTTTGTTTGTTTGTTTGTTTCAAAGCTTTCTTGGCTAAAATCACCCACTCTCCCAAACGAACTTTAAAATTTTTGGTCAATATTTTAAAAGCCCAGTTGGCATTTGGAGAGATTGAAGTTTCATGATGCTCCATTTACTCAAGTCTTATTTTACACCTCGCTGTCAAGTTTTCTATTTATAGATGCAGTGTATAGCTTTTATACATTTCATACAATAAAATTCACAACTATTAAAAAAAATCTCTTGTCAGATCATATAGTTTTGTGGTTTATAAAATATGGCCATTGCATATTGTAGAATAATGTCAAGTTTGGCTGTTACAGAAGAATGAATTTTTCTACCATCAGTACAATGAGAAGATGCTAACCCCAACCCTAACCCTATTAGTTTTTACCTAAATATGTATGTGAAGAGTTATTTTGTGTCAGGCAGGTGATAAACTCTTCACATACATATTTAATCCTCTCAATAATCCTATGAAACAGATACTATCCTGGTCTTCCTTTAACAGATGAAACAACTGAACCTCAGACATGTTAAGGAATTTGCCCAAAGTCACGCAGCTGGCAGATATGAACCTGGTCAGTCTGATGCCAGAGGCTTCACTCTTAACCACTAAAGTTATATGTGTGGGTAAAGCACCAAGAGCCGTGCCCAGCACAGTTTAAGCATGAAATGCCTACTGGTTGATGAATGAGTACATACATCTAATGCTACTTGATTGCTACAATTTTACTTAATTCCTACCCCCAAGAACCCTCAGAGGGGATTCCTTCTTAGATTGTCGAAGTTTCTTCATCTCCTTCAAAAGCAATCTTATCAGAAAGGCTCTTCACTTAAATGAGGCCCTAAAGTACTCCCTCACCCCCAAGCCTCCACTGGATGAAATGTCTTCTAGCCTAGTCAAGAGTTAAACACTTGCTATAACTTCCTCTTTTGGCACCCAAAGGAAACTAAGTACAGTGTGACTCTGCCTTTACCTCTGCAGAGAGAAAATGAGTGGCAAAGTTGGCAGGGCAGGGGGGTGGGGGGTGGATTCCTGAACCTTTTTACCACTCAGCAATTAAAGGCTTTGGTATTTGGAACTTCATCCTTCAACATGTCTTAGAGACAGATACAGGAGGGATGTTCCAGCAACTAGCCAAATCTAGCCCAATGGAGATTGTCTCAGCTTTTGACATGTTGGCTGGAGAAACATATGGGGCCGACTAGACAACAGAAACTTATAGGATTAGTTTCCACTTCCTCCTCCAATTGTGCCTGGCCCCCACTGTTGGATTAGACACAAAGTAAGTGGGCACATCAGGGCCGGAGGGGAACAATGTCTCCAGAAACTCTACAAAGACGCCTGTTATTAGGGAGCAGCCCTGTGTCTAGAAGACGGAAAACTGCATCCACCTCTTGTAGATACACATTCTGTCCCAGTCCTCCCTCAGGGCTTGAAACGGTGACTGCTCGTGCGTCTAACAAATATTTAATCAATGCCCAGCATCGGCCAGGCACTGTGCCCAGTGTCAGGCCTCTTCAGTGAAGCAGATGGAAATGGTCCCCGACATTTTTTCACAATGTAGAAGGATGTTGAGTGGATTCTTAACCCTAGCTTAACTATGGAAGTATCTCTTGGGTTGGTAATTAACATGAAATACAAACAATTGTTGATAATTTCTGAATGGATGACAGTTGGAAAGCGGGAGGAGAGTAGGGATCAAGAAAAAACGGGGAACCTTCACTCTAACGAAACTTGACTATCGCTAACTCCTTCTTCAGACTGCACCCCGCAGGCAGGTGAGGATCAGGTGCTGACTAAAAACTTAGGAAACTGAAAGAGTTAATTTCTCGGGGTTTGCAGATAGCTTTGGGAGGTGGTAGAAAGCCCACACCACGCTGACCTCGATGGAAGACAAGTCTGCTGGCAAGTGCCCCCACCAGCAACAAGCTCATGTAAAAATGCTAGCAATCCTCCGTCCTCTGAACCTGTCCACTTTCAGAGCATCTAGACAAGGCAGCCATGGCAGACACTGAAGAAGGCCCTCTAACTTTCCAAGGTTTGTCATCCTGCGTGAAAGGAGGCTTGCTAGATCATGTGGAAATCCTTCAGGAAAAGATCAAAGTGCAATGACTTCTGAAGTCCTAAAACTATTTGTAAATGCATGAAAGCATGCATGATGCCTGGCAAGGAGAAACGCTGTAAGAGAAGCCTACTTTGAGATCAAATGTCAAACACCAAAACTCTGCTGCACAAAACACTTTTCTGTTGCACATCTATTTTCAGGAGCCTATTTTTCTAAAAGGGCGGCTTGAGAAGACAAAGTTAAGTATTATAATGACATGAGCAAAGACCTGGAATTAGAAAACCAAAAGGGAAGAACATGCTCAGCATTTCTCAAGCTGAAAGAACTGAAGAAAATATTCGAGCCTGGAGTTGCAATTGTGAAGGACCCTATTGGCAAAATATTGAACGATACAGAAAGCATCAAAAGAAGACGGAAGGAATACACAGAGTTACTGAACCAAAAAGAATTGGTTGATGTTCAGTCATTTCAGGAGGTAGCATATGATCAAGAACTGATGGCACTGAAGGAAGAAGTCCAAGCTGCACTGAAGGCATTGGCAAAAAACAAGGCTGCAGGAACTGACAGATACCAACTGAGATGTTTCAACAAACGAATGGAGCACTGGAGGTGCTCACTCGTCTATGCCAAGAAATTTGGAAGCCAGCTGCCTGGCCAACCAACTGGAAGAGATCCATATTTGTGCCCATTCCAAAGAAAGGTGATGCAACAGAATGCGGAACTTATCGAACAATATCATTAATATCAAACACAAGTAAAATTTTGCTGAAGATCATTCAAAAACAGTTGCAGCAGTACCTTGACAGGGAACTGCCAGAAATTCAAGCCAGATTCAGAAGAGAACACGGAACGAAGGATATCATTGCTGATGTCAGATGGATCTTAGCTGAAAGCAGAGAATACCAGAAAGATGTAAAACCTGGGTTTTATTGACTCTGCAAAGGCAGTTGACTGTGTGGATCATAACAACTTGTGGATAACAATGTGAGGAATGGGAATTCCAGAACACTTAATTGTGCTTATGAGGAACCTGTACGTAGACCAAGAGGCAGTCATTCAAACAGAACAAGGGAATACTTCGTGGTTTAAACTTAAGAAAGGTGTGTGTCAGGGTTGTATCCTTTCATCATACTCATGCAATCTGTATGCTGAACAAATAATCCGAGAAGCTGGACTATATGAGGAAGAAGGTGGCATCAGGATTGGAGGAAGACTCATTAACAACCTGCAATATGCAGATGACACAACCTTGCTTGCTGAAAGTGAAGAGGACTTGAAGCACTTACCGATGAAGATCAAAGACCGTAGCCTTCAATATGGATTATACCTCAACCTAAAGAAAACAAAAATCCTCACAATTGGACCAAGAAGCAACATCATAAGAAACAGAGAAAAGATTGAACTTATCAAGGATTTCATTTTACTTAGATCCACAATCAACAGCCATGGAAGCAGCAGTCAAGAAATCAAAAGACACATTGCATTGGGCAAATCTGCTGCAAAAGACCTCTTTAAAGTGTTGAAAAGCAAAGATGTCACTTTGAGGACTAAGGTGCACCTGACCCAAGCCATGGTATTTTTAATCACTTCATATGCTTGCAAAAGCTGGACAATGAATAAAGAAGACCAAAGAAGAACTGATGCTTTTGAATTATGGTGTTGGCGAAAAATATGGAATATACCATGAACTGCTAGAAGAACGAACAAATCTGTCTTGGAAGAAGTACAGCCAGAATGCTCCTTAGTAGCAAGGATGGCGAGACTTCGTCTCACATACTTTGGACATGACATCAGCAGGGATCAGTTCCTGGAGAAGGACGTCATGCTTGGTGAAGTAGAGGGTCAGTGAAAAAGAGGAAGACCCTGAACGAGATGGATTGACAGAGTAGCTGCAACAGTGGGCTTAAGCATAGCAATGATTGTGAGGATGGCGCAAGACTGGGCAGTGTTTCGTTCTGTTGTATATAGGGTCACTATGAGTCGGAACTGACTCAATGGCCCCTAGCAAGTACATTTTTCTAAAAGCAAAAGATTATCATTGGCAAAAAAGGATACCAGGTAGGTATCTCAGATTTCCTGCAGAGAAGACTAGCGTTCCTGGATATACCAGGAACTGTAGGTCTTGCCTAGCACATCTCATGTCACCACTGCCACCACCTGGCCCAGCCACAATCTCCCTCACCTGGACTCTTCAGTAGCCCTACCTACTCTCCCTGCTTCCACTCAGGCCCAAAGAGCCCAGTCTCTAAACATAATCAAATCAGATTGCTGCCAATGGCTTCCCGTCACGTTGCGAATAACTTTCTAAGTATGTCATGGCCTGTAAGGCTCCCCCTGATCTGATCCTGCCCGTCTCTGCTGCTGTCTCATTCCACTTTGCTGAGGGTACTCGGCTCCAGCCATACTGGCTTTCTCACTTGATGCTGCCTAGCTCAAGTCCACCTTTGACCCTTTGGAGTTTTTCTGGCATGTTCTTCCTCCATATCTTCAAAAAGTTCAGTCCTTCACTTTATTCAGACTTTTGCTCAATATCATCTCCTCAAAACACACTTCCTGACCAACTCCTCTAAAATGGCTTCCTGCCTGCATGAATTTCCTAGGCTGCTCTAACAAAGCACCACAAACTGGGCAGCTTAACAGGATACACACTTGTTCTCTTACAGTTCTGGAGGTCGCAAGTCAGAAGTCAGTTTCACTGGGCCAAAACCGAAGTGTTGGCAAAGGGTTCTAGGGGGAATCCATTTCCCTCTGGAGGTTCTGGGGGAAATCCATTTCCCTGCTTTTTCTTGTTTCTAGAGCTGAATTCCTTGCACTGCTTGACTCGTGGCCCCTTCCTCCATCTTCAAAGCCAGCAGTGTAGCATCTTGCTTCAGTTGTCACATTGCATTCTGTCTCTGCTGTAGTCAAAACTCCCTCTGTCTCTCTCTTCGAAGGATCTTGTGATTACATTTAGGGCCCATATGGATAATAGAGGATAATTTCCCCATCTCAAAAGTTTTAATTTAATTCCCATTTGTAAAGTCCCTTTTGCCATTTATAAGGTAATATTCACATGTTCCAAGGATTAGGACCTGATCTTCAGAGGTCATTATTTAACTTGCCACACCACCCCTACACCATCATCTTCTATCCCCTTACTTCATTTGTCTTCGTAGCAATTATCACCTACATGAAATTATTATGTATTTATGTATTTATTCATTTAGATATTTTTTGTCCAGTTGCCCACTACAATATAAGCCATACGAAGATAGGTATTTGGCCTATTATTTTCACCACCATATAACCAGTCCCTAGAAAAGTATCTGACCCGTGATAGATACTCCATTAGTATTTATGGAACAAATTAATGAATAAATGTAAGAGCTTGATCCCATGGTTAAGTTAATTTGATTAGACCACACTGAATTATTAGACCAAATTGAATTACCTAAGCAGCACTCTGAGCAAACTGTCTAGCCATAAACTTCAGTCTTCCTTTGGCTGCTGCTTGTTAAGCAGGTGGTGGGAGTCCAGTAAAACTTTTAGTGAGAAAACATTTGTCTTAGAGAAAAATTCAAACCAGTATGTGAGTGAGGCAAAGAACAAGAAACTTGGAAAAAAACAAGAGTCAATAAATCTACTACTAGATAGAATTAAGAGGATTCTGATTGTAGGTAGCAGTACCTTAAATGTATTTTCTTTTCTATGGAACATTATTCTGGTTTGAGTAAACTGGAATGCAAGAATCTTTAGTGAACCTCTGCCTCCAGAGAGGCTGATGTGGCCAGATTCACACTCAGTGGAAAGAGGTGCTCCACTCCTGGTGACCATGTTCGCCACTGCACCTCTTGGTGATTTGGTCACGGGACCACAAATTTCTAGGAAACAGTTGTAACGAATAACCTTGTTGTCTCAGCCAAGTGTGAGAGTATTCTTCTTTACCTAGAAAGCTGCATTTTGTACACTTTAAAGGTCAGATGTTATTCGCTATTACAGTATTATGTATTTTTCTACTCCAAACTGAGATCAGATTATATCTTCCTTAAACTGATTCGAAAGATGGATTCAGAAGCCAATGATTTTATCAGTTATTTGTTGAATATCTTCTAAACATCAAGCTCAATATGGAAATGCAAAGAGATTCTAAATAAAATATCTGCAAGGTCTTTATAATTTAGCAGAAGCAGGTGTATTTTCAAGTGTTTAGTGTCCTGTGAGTGGTATGTGCTGCTGTTTGTGAAAGCAACCTGTACATGTTTACCAAATAACTAAAACAGTACCTCTAATCTTAGCTCATTCTTACCCAAACTCCTTCCAAATAAAACCACTTGGGTGACTTGGAGGAATCATAGTGTAAATCAGGCATCCTGACTTCAATTCTGGGCCCTCTGACCTGCCTCCAAAACCAAATCCAGGCCACAGTTAAATTTGATACCTTCAGAGTTGGCCAGTGAAGTCTCAGATGTTCTTAAAACTGGTTTGCCTTCACTTTCTTAAAACATGAGAATTGCCTCTTAACAGGATTTAAGAAGGCTTATTTTTTGGATGTTGTTAAAAATTACAACAATATAACATATTTAACTGCTATATACTAACAGTATTGAAGTACTACTTTCAACAAATAATACATTAAATATAATTAAACAAGAACACTTGAAAAATAGTTAATTTCACAGCATCTAAACTATCAACTGATAGAAGGTTGTAGCAGTACATTGACAGGGAATTGCCAGAAATTCAAGCTGGATTCAGAACAAGACGTGGAACAAGGGATATCATTGCTGATGGCAGATGGATCCTGGCTGAAAGCAGAGAATCCCAGAAAGATGTTTTCTTGTGTTTTATTGACTATGCAAAAGCATTCAACTGTGTGGATCATAACAAATTATGGATAACATTGTGAAGAATGGGAATTCCAGAACACTTAATTGTGCTAATGAGGAAACTGTACCTCGACCAAGAGGCAGTCGTTCAAACAGAACAAGGGAATACTTCGTGATTTAAAATCAGAAAATGTGTGCGTCTGGGTTGTATTCTTTCACCATACCTACTCACTCTGTATGCTGAGCAAACAGTCTGAGAGGCTGGACTATATAAAGAAGAAGGCGGCATCAGGATTGGAGGAAGACTCATTAACAACCTGCAATATGCAGATGACACAGCCTTGCTTGCTGAAAGAGGACTTGAAGCAGTTACCGATGAAGATCAAAGACCGTAGCCTTCAATATGGATTACACCAAAACATAAAGAAAACAAAAATAACAGGTAAACGGAGAAAATATTGAAGTTGTCAAGGATTTCATTTTATTTGGATCCACAATGAACACCATGGAAGCAGCAGTCAATAAATCAAAAGACACATCGCATTGGGCAAATGGGCTGCAAAAAGATCTCTTTAAAGTGTCAGAAAGCAAAGATGTCACTTTAAGGACTAAGGTGTGCCTGACCCAAGCCATGGTGTTTTCTATCACCTCATATGCATGTGAAAGCTGGGTAATGAATAAGGAAGCCCAAAGAACAATTGATGCCTTTGAATTATGGTGTTGGCGAAGAATATTGCATACACCATGGACTTCCAGAAGAATGAACAAGTCTGTCTTGGAAGAAGTACAACCAGAATGCTCATTAGAAACAAGGATGGTGAGACTTCATCTCACATACTTTAGACATGTTATTAGGAGGTGCCAGTCCCTGGAGAAGCACATCATGCTTGATAAAATAGAGGGTCAGCAAAAAAGAGGAAGACCCTCAATGAGATGGATTGATACAGTGGCTGCAACAATGGGCTCAAGCATAACAACGACTGTGAGGATGGTGCAGGACAGGGCATTGCTTTGTTCTGTTGTACATAGGGTGACTTTTGTTGATTGAATTGTGTCCCCCAAAAATACGTGTATTGATTTAGCTAGGCCATGATTCCCAGTATTGTGTGATTGTCCACCATTTTGTCATCCGATGTGATTTTCCTATGTGTCGTAAATGCTATCTATGATGTTGATGAGATGATATTAGCGGCAGTTATGTTAATGAGGCAGGACTCAATCTACAAGACTGGATTGTATCTTAAGTCACTCTCTTTTAGATATAAAAGAGAGAAGTGAGCAGAGAGACAAGGGGACCTCATACCACCAAGAAACAAGAGCCAGGAGAATAGCGTGTCCTTTGGACCCAGGGTCCCTGTGCTGAGAAGCTCCTCGACCAGGGAAGATTGATGACAAGGACCTTCTCTCACAGCCAACAGAGAGAGAAAGCCTTCCCCTGGAGCTGGCACTCTGAATTTGGACTTCTAGCCTCCTGGACTGTGAGAGAATAAATTTGTCTTTGTTAAAGCCACCCACTTGTGGTATTTCTGTTGTAGCAGCACTAGATGACTAAGACAGTCAGTTATTATGCAGATAGGGCACGTGAAATCCACCCAGTAGGACTGAGCTACTTTCCTATACAAGCAGCCATCCCACAGAGGTTGAGAGGACACCTCACTACCATCAAGAAGAAGAGCCTGGAGCAGAGCACATCCTTTGGACCTGGGTCCCTGTGCTGAGAACCTCCTAAACCCAGGAGACAGAGTTGTAGTACTGGAGCAGTGGCAGCAGAACCAGCAGACCAGTGTGAGACACTGTGGTGAGCTTCCTGGCCCATGGAGCAAGACGACTGCAGTGGGCTTGCAGACCCACAGAGCAAGAGAACTGAGGGCCGTCAGGCAGAAGGCTTGCTGCTGGAATAGGGTACCTCCAAGCACTTGTCAGCAGAGCTAAAAAAGCTGTAACACTTGCCCAAGCAGGGCAGGGACTGAAATGAGGCCTGTCCTGAGGGGGCCGAGCGGGGGCCTGCACTGCCAGCTGAGAGAGAGAGAGGTGTCCTACACTAAAGAAGGGAAGGATGTGCTCTTCACTTTAGGGGAGACTTCCAGACCTTGCCAATGTGCTTCTTGACATTGACCCTGTTCCTGTTACTTCCAGGTTAATCCTGATCGCATGTTACTTGCATAATAAACCCAACAACTGTGAGTATGGCCTGAGAGTTCTGTGTGGCCATTGCAACAAATTATTGAACCCAGCAGAGAAGTAGAGAGTGCCGAGGGGAGGACGGCTGGTGTCAGAATTGGTAAAAAGTTGGAGAGTGGATGTATGTCTGACATCTGCTTCGTAAGAATCAGCTTTGGGCTGAGGCTGATGCCAATTCTCATTCTCCCTGAAGTAGGTGAGGTCCAACATATTGCTACCGCACTGCAATAGGTTACTGCAAGTATGTAAGAAAAATAATTCTACAGCCTAGTTATTTGAAAAAATATAGAACTCATCAAGTTCAAAGAGTAATGAACTTAGCTTGTGCTTACCATCTCCATCTAGTGGTAAATCCTTAATGAGGTTTAATGGGGTCATGTGAGATCTGTTGGCTCTGTGATTAAGAGCTACAGCTGTTAACCAAAAGGTCGGGCAGCTCAAATCCACCAGCCACTCCTTGAAAATCCTATGGGGCAGTTCTACTCTGTCCTACAGGGTCGCTATGAGTCGGAATCAACTGGGTGGCAATGTTTGTTTTTTTTTTTTTTATGAGATCCATTAGAAATTCAGCTTGGTATTTGCATCCTAACCATTTTGATTTAGAAAAATATTTTTCACCCATGAATCTGACATTTTTATGTACTTTATGAAAGTGTAAGCTTCTCTTATTTTCTGAATTTCCTTGAAAGAGTAATAATAAATCTTAAAATGTTAACGTTTATGTTCGGTGCAGCCACTCACTCAAATCCAAGTTTCATTTCCTACCACATTAAAACATTAAGAATGGTATCTTAAATAGTTATCCTTTTTAGAGATAAATTATAGAATCTAGACATTTGTTCTCAACAAAGTAATTTTTACTTCTTTTCAGTGCAATGTTAGCCAACCTAGTTTGTCCTCTGGCTCACAAAGCATTGCTGATTATTGTGTAACACAGACAAAATAATCAGGCTAAGAGTGTAGCACCAAGTCTTAAAAAAGGGTTTTCTCTGTCTACATACATATTTTTAACATAATTTTTCTTTTTTAAGTAACTCATTGTCTTAGTTATATAGTGCTGCTATAACAGAAATACCACAAGTGGATGGTTTTAACAGAGAAATTTATTTCTTCACAGTAAAGTAGGCTAAAAGTCCAAATTCAGGGTGTCAGCCCCAGAGGAAGGCTTTCTCTCTCCGTCAGCCTTCTTATCAATGTTCCCCCGGACTAGGAGCTTCTCCGCACAGGGACCCTGGGTCCAAAGGACGCGCTCTGCTCCTGGCACTGCTTTCTTGGTGGTATGAGGTCCCCCTGTCTCACTGCTCACTTCTGTCTTTTATATCTCAAGAGATTGCCTCAGGACACAATCCAGTCTTGTAAATTGAGTCCTGCCTCACTAACACAACTGCCGCCCATCCTCCCTCATTAACATCATAGAGGCCGGATTTACCACACATGGGAAAATCACACAATACCTGGAATCATGGCCCAGCCAAATTGATACACACGTTTTGGGGGGGACATAATTCAGTCCATGACACTCATAGACTTAAGTGTGGTGAATTGAACACAAGTGTTTATCTGTAGTTCCTCCTAAAACTCCATGAAAATGACAGTAAAGGAATACAAATATATAAATTCACAAGAAGAAATGAGAGATGAGACAACAGAGGGTAAATGAGAGAACAGCTAACAATGGACAAGATACATGAACATGTCTTACAAGATGATAGGGAAGGAATAGTAGTAACTGACTAAACAGAGCAGAGCTCCTGCAGAGGGAGCAATCTAAACAAGCAAGGGGATCCAATCCACTGAACCTAAAAAGGCTCTGGATACGAAAAGACTAAGAGTAAAAGGATGGAAAAAGACATTCCATGCAAATAGAAACCAAAAGAGAGCTGAGATTGTCAGACAAAATAGACTTTTAAAAAAAAGGTTATAAGAGACAAAGAAGAACATTATGTATTAATAAAAGATTCAATCCGTCAAGAAGATATCATAATTATAAACATATACATTCCTAACAACAGAGCCCCAAATATATGAAGCAAAAGTCAACAGAATCTGAGCGGCCATCTAAGATACAATTATTGGTCCCCACTCATCCAGAGCAAAAAAGAAAGAAAGAAACCAAAGACTCAGAGAAGAAACTAGTCTACAGGACTAATAGTCTACATGAACCACAGTCTTATCTATCCTGAGACCAGAAGAACTAGCTGGTGTCCAGCTACCACTACCAACCACTCTGATCAGGGCCACGATAGATGGATCCTGATAGAATGGGAGAAAAATGTGGAACAGAACTTCAAATTATTAAAAAATAGAGACATACTGAACCAGTTGAGACTGGAAGACTCCCCGAGAATATTGCCCTGAGATAATCTTTAAACCTTGAACCAAAACTAGCCCCTGAGGTCATCTCTTAGCTAAAAAACAGATTGGCTCACTAAACGAAGAGTATCACCCGTGAGTACTGTGTTCCTTTAAAAAAATCATCTATATGAAACCAAATGGTCAACAATTACTTTAAAACAAAGATGAGAAGGTAAGGGAGCAGGGAAGCTAGATTAATGGAAATGGAACAACCAGAATGGAAATAATGAGAATGTTCATGCATTGTGAAAAATGTAACCAATGACACTGAACAATTTGTGTAGAAATTGTTGAATGGGAACCTAAACTTCCGTGTAAACCTTCACCAAAAACACAAAAAAATACATTTTAAAAAAAATCAAGAGAATTGAAGGCAGAAATAGACAGTTCTACAAAAATAGTTGGAGACTTCAATACTCCACTTCCAACAATAAAAGAGCCATATAGAAGATCACCTAATAGACATACATAGAACACTATCCAACGATAGCAGAATACACATTCTTCCCAAGTGTACATGGAACATTCTCCAGGATAAGACCACATGGTAAACCACAAAACAAATCCTAATAAATTTAGAAAGACTGAAATTGTACAAAATATCTTTTCTGATTACAGTGGAACAAAACTAGAAATCAATAACAGAAGGAACACTCACAAATATGTAGAAATTGAACAACGCACTCTTAAACAAGCAATAGGTCAAAAAAAAATCACAAGGGAAATTAGAAAATACCTTGAGATGAGTGAAAACAAAAACACAACATACCAAAAATTATGGGATGTAGTGAAAGCAGCGCTCGGAGGAAAATTTATAATTGTACATTCCTACATTAAAAAAGAAGAAAAAATCAATAATCTAACTTTATAAAACTTAAGGAACTGGAATAAAAAAAAGTGAACTAAACCCATATATAGTAGAAGGAAGGAAATAATAAAAAGTGGAGATAAATGAAACAGAGAACAGAAAAACAATGGAGAAAATCAATAAAAACCAAAAGTTGGTTCATGGAAAAGATCAACAAAATTGGCAAATCTTTAGCCAGATTGACCAAGAAAAAAAGAGAGAAAACTCAGATTACTGAAACCAGAAACCAAAATGGAGACATTACTACTGATTTTACAGAAACAAAAAGGATTATAAGAGAATAATATGAACAGTTGTACGCCAACAAATTAGATAACCTGGATGAAATAGACCAGTTCCTAGAAACATATGCAATGAACCAGGCCAAACTTCACAAGTTCGGGGCACAGTCCTCCACAAGACTGTCCTCACTTCTGACGTCAGTCACAAGTTTGGAAATCCCCATAACTACCATCTCTTCTGACCAGCAGGCTACAAATTCAGGGGCTCCGACTACCCCCTCAGTATTGGTAATTTGCTAGAACAACTCACACAACTCAGGAAAGCATTATACTTATGATCACAGTTTTATTATAGCAAAAGGATATAAATCAGAACCAGCCAAAGGGAGAGACACATAGTGAGAGGTTTGGGAGGATTCTAAACCCGAAGCTTCCGTCATCCTCAGGGACACATTACCCTACCAGCATTGAAATGTGACAATACTCAAAGAGTATTGCCAGCCAGGGAAGCTCACCCAAGCCTTTGATGTCCAGAGTTTTTGCTGGGGCTCAATCACACACTGCCTGTGAGGCTGACTTTTAGTGTCCAGGCCCTCCGGATGGTCGGAACTGATATGGCATGCCCCCAAGCCCCGATCATAAATCACATTGTTAGACTGTCTGATGGCCAATCCCCACAGGCAAACAAAGACACTCAGGACATTCCAGGAGGCTAGAGATCACCTCCCAGTAGCTGAGGGCAAAGGCCAGACTGCTCTTTGGGTATGATTAATTCTTCACCACACAGACCACCCCTGGCCTTTGTTCTTACAGCAAAATGATTATACTGTCTGGGCATCTATGTTTAGTATAGCGTTTATATGACAGACACAGCCATAGTAATAGGGTGAATATGCCTAACATTTGGAGGACAGTGTGGGGTAGGGACAGGAGACTTTGAATTCAATTTCCCAATACATTTGACCATCATTATTAGTATTATAATCTTATCAACAATGCCAGTGTTATACCATATCTCTGTACGATAGCTGTAACCTGAAAAGTACAAACCAAAGGATATTGACACATTACTAGAGTCCTACTCAGTCATTTACAATTAGCCTAGTTCATCATCACACCATTTGACCAAAATATCTAACAGAAATGCCATTCAGGTTTGGAGGCTTCCATTTGATCTTATCGGGGTTTAGAAGCAGCAGTGGTCTTCACTTTTGCAGACATCTGGTACAAAATCATCACTTGCTCTGAGCTTTTCTTGAGGTGTTAATGTAACACTGGATCTCCCTCACTCCATAACCTATTTATTAACTTCTTTACCCTCAGCTATTATTTCTCTTTTTCTCCATTTGTCATGGACTGGTATTGGCCATTTTGAATCAGACAATTATATGGTCTACTATGCCAGGAATGACAAAGTGAAAAGGAATGGTGTCACATTCATCATCAAAAAGAACATTTCAAGATCTATCCTCAAGTACAATGCTGTCAGTGACAGGATGATATCCATACATCTACAAGGAAGACCAGTTAATATGTCTATTATTAAAATTTATGCACCAAGCACTAATGCCAAAGATGAGGAAACTGAAAATTTTTACCAACTTCTGCAGTCTGAAATTGACCAAACATGCCATCAAGGTGCATTGATAATTACTGGTGATTGGAATGCAGAAGTTGGAAACAAAGAAGAAGGATGTGTAGTTGGAAAATATGCCCTTGGTGAAAGAAACTCTGGCGGAGATCGCATGATAGAATTTTGCAAGACCAACGATTTATTCACTGCAGATACCTTTTTTCAACAACATAAACAGCAACTATACACATGGATCTCACTAGATGGAAAACATGAGAATCAAATCAACTACATCTGTGGAAAGACACAGTGGAAAAGCTCAATATTATCAGTCAGAACAAGGCCAGGGGCTGACTACAGTACAGACCATCAATTCCTCATATGCAAGTTTAAGTTGAAGCTGAAGAAAATTAAAACAAGTCCACAAGAACCAAAATACAACCTTGAGTATATCCCATCTGAATTTAGAGACCATTTCAAGAATAGATTTGATGCATTGAACACTAATGACAGAAG
This sequence comes from Trichechus manatus latirostris, assembly GCF_000243295.1. Taxonomy (NCBI): domain Eukaryota; kingdom Metazoa; phylum Chordata; class Mammalia; order Sirenia; family Trichechidae; genus Trichechus; species Trichechus manatus. The sequence goes on from NW_004444029.1 coordinate 64,127, forward strand.
ATCAGATGAGTTGTGGGATGATATCAAGGACATCATACACAAAGAAAGCAAAAGGTCATTAAAAAGACAGGAAAGAAAGAAAAGACCAAAATGGATGTCAGAAGAGACTCTGAAACTTGCTGTTGAACATAGAGTAGCTAAAGTGAATGGAAGAAATGATGAAGTAAAAGAGCTGAACAGAAGATTTCAAAGGGCGGCTCCAGAGACAAAGTAAAGTATAATACGATGAAATGTTCAAAGACTTGGAGTTAGAAAACCAAAAGGGAAGAACATGCTTGGCATTTCTCAAACTGAAAGAAATGAAGAAAAAATTCAAGCCTTGAATTGCAATAGTGAAGGATTCTATGGGCAAAATATTGAACGACACAGAAAGCATCAAAAGAAGGTGGAAGGAACACAAAGTCAGTGTATCAAAAAGAATTGGTCGATGTTCAACCATTTCAGGACATCGGCTAGGATCAAGATTCAGAAGGAAGAAGTCCAAGCTGCACTGAAGGCATTGGCAAAAAACAAGGCTCTAGTAATTGGCAGAATACCATCTGAGATGTTTCAACAAACAGATGGAGCACTGGAGGTACTCAATCATCCATGCCAAGAAATTTTGAAGACAGCTACCTGGCCAACCGACTGGAAGAGATCCATATTTGTGCCCATTCACATTTCCACAGAATGGGAATTATTGAACAATATCATTAATATCACACACAGGTAAAATTTTGCTGAAGATCATTCAAAAACAGTTGCAGCAGTACATCGAAAGGGAACTGCCAGAAATTCAAGCTGGATTCAGAAGAGGACGTGAAATGAGGGATATCATGGCTGATGTCAGATGGATATTGGCTGGAAGCAGAGACTACCAGAAAAATCTTTACCTGTGTTTTACTGACTACGCAAAGGTATTTGACTGTATGGATCGTAACAAATTATGGATAACATTGCAAAGAATGGGAATTCCAGAACACCTAATTGTGCTCATGAGGAACCTGTACATAGACCAAGAGGCAGTCATTCAAACAGAACAAGGGGATACCGCATGGTTTAAAGTCAGGAAAGGTGTGTATCAGGGTTGTATCCTTTCACCGTTCTTATTCAATCTGTATGCTGAGCAAATAAACCCAAAAAGCTGGACTACATGGAGAAGAACATGGCATCAGGATTGGTGGAAGACTCACTAACAACCTGCAATATGCAGATGACACAACCTTGCTTGCTGAAAGTGAAGAGGACTTAAAGCACTTACTGATGAAGATCAAAGACCATAGCCTTCAGTATGGATTGCAACTGAACATAAAGAAAACAAAAATCTTCACAACTGGATCAATAAGCAACATCATGATAAACGGAGAAAAGATTGAAGTTGTCAAGAATTTCATTTAACTTGGATCCACAATCCAAACCCATGGAAGCAGCAGTCAAGAAATCAAAAGACACATTGCATTGAGCAAATCTGCTGCAAAAGACCTCTTTAAAGTGTTGAAAAGCAAAGATATCACCTAAGGTGCACCCAACCCAAGCCATGGTGTTTGCAGTCGCCTCATATGCATATGAAAGCTGGACAATGAATGAAGAAGAATTGACACCTTTGAATTGTGGTGTTGAAGAAGAGTGTTGAATATACCATGGACTGCCAAAAGAATGAACAAATCTGTCTTGGAAGAAGTACAACCAGAATGCTCCTTAGAAGCAAGGATGGCGAGACTACATCTCAAATACTTTGGATATGTTATCAGGAGGGATCAGTCCCTGGAAAAGGACATCAAGCTTGGTAGAGGGCCAGTGAAAAAGAGGAAGACCTTCAACAAGATGGATTGACACAGTGGTTGCAACAATGTGCTCAAGCATGACAACGATTGTGAGGATGGCACAGGACTGGGCAGTGATTCGTTGTGTTGTGCATAAGGTTGCTATGAGTCTTAACCGACTCGATGACACCTGACAACAACAACAACAATCTTTACGGAAGCGGATCATCAGGTTTTTTTTTCTGCAGTACCACTGGGTGGGTTTGAACTACCAACCTTTCAGTTACTGGCCGAGTGCAAACCATTTGCAACATTCAGGGACCCTTATATTTACTTACTGCCTACAATTAAGGCAGCTCTTAGGACCTGAGGATATGATACCAAACAAGACATGATTCTTCCACTTGGTCTTATGACCATTCCACTACAGACAGACAACTCCTTCCTCACCTACTCCCATCGCCCTGCTCCTAGCCCCACTTCCTCACCGCAAGACTCACACAGCCTTCCTCCCATCCCCTTTAGTGTCAGGATGACTTCCCTGCTTTATTCAGCTTAAGTCCCACCTTGTTCTGAAAATTCTCACTGCTTACCTAGGAAGTCACTCAGGATGGAGCTATCTTTGTTTCCTAGTGCTGCTGTAATACAAATACCACAGCAGGTGGCTTTAAAGAACAGAAATTTATTTTCTCATAGTTCTGGAAGCTAAAAGTCCAAATCACGGTCTTGGCCGTGTTGATTCCTTCTGTGAGCCTCTCTCCTAATTTCTAGTTTCTGCTGGTGAGCCTTGGTGTTCCTTTGCTTGAAAATGATCCTCACATGTCATCTGTCTTTCCCTGTGTTTATACTGGTGTTTTTATAACTCAAAAGTGATTAAGTTTAGGATCCATCACACACTGGTATGACCTCAACTGATTGATTACATTACACTAGATTACATTATGGAACGTGATTACATTACATTACATGTAAGGTAATTACATTACATTATAATATGGAAGGGTTGTTATGAGTCAGAATCGACTTGACGGCACCTAACAACAACAACAATATAGTATGGAAAGAAGCCCTGGTGGGCTCAGCTGCTAATTGATTGATCAGTGGTTCGAACCCACCAGCTGCTCCATGGGAGAAAGATATGGCAGTCTGCTTCCGTAAAGATTACAGCCTTGGAAACCCTATGGGGCAGTTCTACTCTGTCCTATAGGGTCACTATAGAGTTGGAATTGACTCAACAGTAACAGGTTTATAGTATGGAAGGTAATCTGCTCTACCCCAGGCCAGCTGATCTAATCACATGTAACTACTATGACATCAACTAGACTAGTGTTTAGCCAAATAACTGTGAACCAAAGCCTAGCCAAGTTGACACATAAAATTAACCATCACGGGGGCTTTGAGCTGTGGAATGTCTTCTTTGTGTTTGCATCTTGTCTCTCTAACCCCACCTAAAGCTTCAGGACAACGAGGACCACCACATCCTTTTTCTCTGCTTAATGATAGTTGAATAACTCATAGCCAATGGAATGGACAATCAACTTGGATCCACAATCAACACTCACAGAAGCAGCAGTCAAGAAATCAAAAGACACATTGCGCTGGGCAAATCTGCTACAAAAGACCTCTTTAAAGTGTTGAAAAGCAAAGATGTCACCTTGAAGACTAAAGTGCGCCTAACCCAAGCCATGGTGTTTTCAATCACAACATATGCATGTGAAAGCTGGACAACAAATAAGGAAGACCAAAGAAGAATTGACGCCTTTGAATTGTGGTATTGGCAAAGGATATTGAATAATACCACAGAAGTAACAAAAGAATGAACAAAATCTGTCTTGGAAGAAATAACACAGAATGCTCCTTAGAAGCAAGGATGGTGAGACTACGTCCTATATACTTCGGACATGTTGTCAGGAGGAGTCAGTCCCTGGAGAAGGACATCATGCTTGGTAAAGTACAGAGTCAGTGAAAAAGAGGAAGACCCTGAACGAGATGGACTGACACAGTGGCTGCAACAATGGGCTCAAGCATAACAACAGTTGTGAGGATGGCGCAGGACGGGGCAGTGTTTCATTCCATAGTGCACAGGGTCGCTTCACGTCACCTAACAACAACAATGAAATGCAAATAGTGGGATTTCAGGTGCCAGAGACAGGCTATTTGAAACCAAAGATCTTTCTGGTCCCTCAGATCACATTGTAAAGGAAGCTCTCAGCTCGAAAGATGTGAAGAATCCTGGCAGGGGGGTGACTAGGGAAGGGAAGAGAATCTACTGCGAAACACTGGGCCAGTCAGTCACTTTTCATACAGTTTCTCATTTAGTCCTCAAAACAACCCCTTAGGATAGGGTTTATTGTCCCCATTTTACAGATAAGGGAACAGAAGTTCAGAAGGATTCACTAAGTTAAAGGAGATAATCATTTCAGATGATCACATTTATCTAGAACTAAATAAATGTTGTTGCTGGTCCTCTTATGCAGAATCCCAGAGCTCGTTTATATTGGCTCAAATGTACCCCAGAGGTGAGTCAACATTTGGACACTGTTTTCTCTGACTCCCCACTTGCCTTACGAATTCCACTGCCCTGTTGTCTGTTCTCTAGGCTGGACACACCTCAAATTGCGACTCTTGAGTCTTCCTGTTGCCCAGGAGGCGGTGACCAGAGTGACTGGTCGGGAAGAGTAGCCTTCGGGATCAACACTGGACAAAAGCAAAGCTTTTTTGTCAGGCTGTTAGACACCCGTGTTCATCCCTGAAGAGAAACCTCAGTCTGGCTGCAGCGTGGGAGGCAGGGAGAGGGGCTTGCAGAGAGGGGCTTCACAAGGTGTCATCTGGCTTGAGGGGCCGAATCTCTGGGGGTTGTTTCCTAAAATGAGCATCTCAGGGCCTGCTACCCAGAGGGGCCAAGTAACAGGGCAGCCCCACCAGGAGGCAGCTAAGCGACCAAGAGACTTCCGGGAGCAGGGCAGCGAACTAGAGGCTCCGGCCAAGACCGCGAAATCCTTTGGCTCCTTAGATGGGAGGGCGGTCCAGTCATGAGGCTGGACTGGGGAGGTGGGTGCGATGGGGAGAGAGGAGGGTGAAGGGTGGGACTGGGGGCGGGAGGGAGGAGCCGGCGGCCCGGCGGAGGCCTTCATTCACCTCCAGCAGTCCGGACGGCCGGGAGCGCACCGACAGACCGGCGGACAGACGGTGTGAACGCGAGGCCGCGGGGGCAGCGCTGGGCGCGAAACGTACAAACTGTCGGGGAGCCTCTTGCTTTTGCGGGGCTTCAGTTCCCGCATCTGTGGCTTTCTGGTCCTATGACCGCGGGTACCGGCTGTCAGGGAGGGTCTACCCCTCCGTCAGCCCCAACTCAAGGGCTACAGGGGGTGAGGTGGGTGGTCCGGAGAAGGGCTGCGAGAGGGCAGAGGGAAGGGAAAAAGCAAGGGGGGAGGCATGTGCCTGCAGTAGGGAAGCCTGGGGCTGGGCCAAGGCGAAACCCCACTCCTGGGAACAGAGGTAGGGCTGGGCTGAGGCGGGACGCCCACTCCTTGGGACAGGAGTAGGGCTGGGGAACGCGGACTGCCCCAGCGCCGGGAGAGTTAAGTGTCCTCACGGCCCCCACCCCTCCACCGGCCTCCTCCCAGGTGTTTACGTCCTCCCCAAAATATTCTATCTCCGGCCAGGCTCCCGGGCTAACCCCGCCCCCTCCCCTCCCCTCTATCTGCCGGGAAGCCTGCGAGGCGCCCGGCCTGGACCTCGTGGGGGCGGGGAATTGGAACCCTCCGGGAAGCAAGCCCGGAGCAGAGGCCGAAGTGGGGCAGAGAGGGCCGGCCAGCAGAGGAGGAGAAAGGCCCAGGGACCCACCGGGGAGAGCGGGCCAGGAGAGGGGCGCAGCGCTACCTCCCAGTCCACAGGAAACAGGGTTTGGGGTGATGCATCCCACTACCCAGAAGAGGGCCACACTGGGCTGCAGCTGGACCCAGAGGGACCCAGGAGACCCCGCTGGCAGTTTCCGGGAAAGGGCCATCCCTCAGTTACTCCACCTCTGCCCGGCTCCGCCAGGCAGGCTCCAGGGCAGGGCGTGGGACTACGTGGCCCTGGAGGGCTTAGGATCCACCTCCTTTGCAGGGCCCAGCGATGAAGCCGCTGCTGATCACGCTCGCCCTGTGCTTGGGCACGTTGGACTTGGGCCGGGCCGAGCTCTCGGTGGCACAGCGTCAGGGCCTGCAGGTGGCCCTGGCCGAGTTCCACCAGCATCCGCCTGTACAGTGGGCCTTCAGGGAAACCAGCGTGGACAGGGCCACCGAAACGGTAGCGGGACAGTCCTGGAAGAGGGGAAGCGTGGGGTTAGGGCCTCACCCCTGGAGACCAGGACATCCTTGGGAGGCGGGTGCAAAACTGCACCAAGTGCTTGGGGCGCTGAGCAGATGTGGTTTCGCCGGGGAGGTGGGGGCAGCCATGTCCAGGTGTTGCTTTGACCACCCAGCTGGCTGCTTGCTGGCCTTCCTGTCTGTCCGCAGCTATTCCCAGCAGGGATCTTTGTGAGGCTGGAATTTAAGCTCCAGCAGACAAACTGTCGGAAGAATGACTGGAAGAAGCCCGAGTGCAAAGTCAAGTCCAATGGGGTGAGGGACGGTGTGAGTGCACATGCGTGTGTGCGCACATCTGTGTGCATGTGTGCCTCCGTGTGTGTGGGTGTGTGCATCTGTGTGAGTGTATGAGTGCATTGTGCACGTGTCTGTGTGCACACGCGCACCCACGTGACTGTTATCTGTGTGCACGTGCTGTGTGCGCGTCTGTGTGTAGCTGTGCGTATGAGCACCTGTGCATGTGAACGTGTGTGAGGTGGGACATGTGCTTGGGTCTGAGTGTAACTGAGGTTACTCCCTGTGGAGGAGCCCATAGAGCTGCACCAGCTCGGTCTGGACTGGGGCTGTGGGTGGGCTGGGGCAGGGATAGGCAGGAGGGGGGAGGGGTGGGTTGCCCCAAGGATGTACCTTTGCCAGAGCTGGGGCCCACCTTCCATCTGAGCTGTTTGAAGAAGCCCATCGTATAGGTTGGCCTGGACTCTGGGCCAGGCCTGGCGTTTTCTGTGATGTCCAAGTGGAGACACCCAGCTCAGTTGCTATGGAGACACCCTGTACTGGGACTGCTGCTGCTGGGTTCTAGCTCAGGCCTGGGCTCCAGCACCAGCCCTGCAGCTTTGCAGGCTCTTCTAAGGCCTCAGTTTGCTCATCTGCTAAAGGAGGGAATTGGAATTCACCCGAGCCCTTTTATACAAGTCCAGTCTGACAACATAATGCAAATGAAGCTAACAGATAAGAGCTGATCTGGTGGACATTGAGGGCTGAGCCCACCCAGGAGGATTTTGGCCCTTACATATGCGCACACCACACGAACACACACACACCCACACATGCACATATATCCACCTGCCCTGGTACTCTAAAATTCCAAAGCTGCAGTATGCAAATGCAGGGTCATTTGACTTCTGAAATCTCCCAGTCCTGAGGGGCTGCACCCAAAGCTGGCCGGCAGGACCATCACACCCTCAGGGCCTGTGGGGTAGGGGCTGCACCTCTGGTGTCTGCAGCCGCCCCCACGGAGGCAGTCTGCCTCAGTCTCCATCTGTGGTGCCCAGGCCCTCCCTCCTCTTTATCCCCTCATCTCTCCCATGCTTTTCTCCCCAGCGGAAGCGGAAATGCCTGGCCTGCATCAAACTGGGCTCTGAGGACAGAGTTCTGGGCCGGATGATCCACTGCCCCATCCAGACACAGGCTCCTCAGGTAAGAGCCTGTTGGGCTGGGGGGGCCCAGCTGGGCCTCTGGGAGGGGTCTAGACACCTGGAGGAGGGGCCTGGTCCAGATGTCCGTTAGGAGTGGGGAAGGAGCTGCAGAACTGGCTGGCACCCTCCCCTCACCTGAACGGTCCACTCATGCCACAGGAGCCCAAGGAACACCAGGAGGCCCAGTGCTCCCGGGTGGAACGGGCCGGCGAGGACCCCCCCAGATACTACTTCCCAGGACAGTTCGCCTTCTCCAAGGCCCTGCCCCCTGACTGAGCCCTGGACCAGTAAGAGGTGGGGACAAAGTCAGGAAGGGGCAGCAACGGGGCCTGGGGTTTGGGAGGGAAGAAGCTAGGGGAGGCAGGGAGGGAGGATGAGAGAAAGCTGGGGCTGGGGGCAGGACAACCTCCTCACACCCAAATCCGTCTCTTTTCCTCTAGAATTCAGCCCCACTCCCCAGACAAGTACGGGAGGTCACCAGTACCACCTCCAATCCTGTTCCGGACAATAAAGCTGGCCTCCTTGAGCTGTGACCCTACGCTCCTTGCCCTCTCTCCCTGTCCCGCAGCTCCCGGGCCTGAGGAAGGGCCTAGAGGCACCCCTTCTCACATGAGGAGGCAGCTGCCCAAAGGGTGCCCCAGAAAGTAAAGGGGCTGGGCCTGGCCCTGTGGCCAGGCATGGGGTCCACTGAGCAATGACAGCTCTGAACCACTTTCTGCAGGAGGCAACAACCTCACTTGCCCACAAAAAATGGCAGGTGCTAACACAACAGAGCAGAAATAAGATTTAATAGGCACCGGTGTGGGTGAGTGGGCCCAGAGGCTTCAGAGACACGCAGGGTAAGGTAGACACAGTGAGTCTGGAAGGCAGGAGACTCCAGCTTCCCAGAATGTTCTTCTCCCTCCCAGGAATGGCTGGGGTGGAAGACACACCCATCCCTACCTTTCTTACCATGGGCCTTGGGAAGAAGTAACTTTCTTCCACAGAGTCTCAGGCCTGAGCAGTGGGAACCCAGGCTCTGGAGGAGCCCCAGTAAGGCGGGACCCTCCCTGAAGGGCACTACAGGTGGGCTTGAGCGAGCCTCACGCCTGCTGGGGGCCATGTGGAAGGTGGGAGCAGGGAGGGCAGTGAGTGGGGCGTAGGGGAGAGGGGCCCTTCCTAGGAACAGTTAATGAATAACCCAGTTTCGGGACCCGGAGCAGGCCAGGAGGAGGGGCAGAGCCAGATCCAGAGTGGGGCACCCCAGCCAGGGGCACTCAGAACACAAAGGAGGAGGGGGCTCCCGCTGGGCTCAGCACCTGCTCAGCCTGGAGCAGGCTGTCGTCGGCCTGGCGGTCCAGGTCCCAGCACTCCTGCAGTGTGGCCTGGAACTGCCGGCAGGCCTCCTCGAGGATGGAGCTGCTCCGTACTGGCCAGGACTCCCAGTAGCCGGGCTCCACCCACGGCTGGGCCTCGGTGGCCTGGGGGCCCGGGCTGGGGCTGGGGCTCGGCCGCAGGCAGCTGTCTAGGTCTCGGCACAGCTGGTAGAGCTCGCTGCCGCAGCCCGCCACGCGCTCCCCGTCAACGACCTTCAGGCCTGGCAGCAGCTCTCGGACCATAGCCCGGTAGGAGGGGCTGGAGCACAGGGGGTTGCTGAGCCTGGCGAGAGGGTCCCGGAGCCGCAGGTTCTCGAGGCCCCGCAGTCCCACCAGACACTGCAGCTGGCCAGGGCCAGCCAACAGGTTGCCCGCGGCATTGAGGCTCTGCAGGCTCTCGCAGGCAGCCAGGGGCTCCAGCCCGGTCAGCCGGTTGTGGGAGACGTTGAGCACGGCCAGCTGGCGCAGGGCGGCCAGTGGGCCCAGGTGGGTGAGCGCGTTGCCTGACAGGTCCAGCCACTCCAGGCCCAGGCACTCGCCCAGGCAGCCCAAGTCCACCAGCCCCAGGCCGCGCAGCTTCAGCAGGAGGATGGAGTCCAGGGCAAACTCGCCCGTGTGTGCCTTCAGCAGCTGGGCCGTTACACGGTCCCCGTCGCCCTCGCCCGGCTTCTTGCCCTGAGGCTCCATGAGACGGTCGACTCAGGCAGCCTGGGCCCTACGGGGCCCGTCACTGGGTAGGGTGCCACTGGGCCGGCTGGCATTCACCCTGAAAAGGGCGCCATGCGCTCTGCCTGGCCGTGCCAGGAGGCTGCCGCAGATGCCCGCTCAGGGCCAGCAGGTCCCTAGGGAGAGACAATCACACACTCACTCTCGGGTCCTAGCAGGTGGCAGCACAAAGTGATGACCTTTACCCCCAGAGCCGAAAACCCACATGACCAGGGCAGATCTGAAGAGCAAGGACGAGGCAGGAGGAGGTGGATCCGAGTGGAGGGCAGGGGGCACAGGCCCTGGCCCCGGACAGGGGCGGAGGGAGCAACTCAGCCAAACGTTCCCAGTTCTTCCCACTTTTCACATCTAGACTTGGGGTAAAATCTTATTTTAATTTACTTTTTTTGGTAACAGTCGTGATCCATCCTTATTACTTTAAAACATTTAGAATTATTGTTTGTAAAGGCAATAGGTGGCTTCCTCTGTCTCCCTCCTGCACAGTCTGCGCTGGCAAACACCGACGACAGCATGGGCGCAGCCCCCACTCAAAACTGTTCTCTTCTCTCAACTGTTGAAGCAAATCGCCAGTGAATCAAAACTGCTGTCTAGATTCTGTGGGCCAGTCTGAAACCTGTGGTTGAAGCAGGGGGGCGGGGCGCTAAGGGATTGGGGGACGGAGGCCAAGGTGAGGAAGTGGCTGCGCTGGCAGCTCCCAGGCCCAGCTCTCCCCACAGCCCGCCCACCTTCGCCAAACTAGCTCCTCTTCTGCTCGGGCATCAGCTGACAGAGATCAGCCCGACACAGGAGTGTGCACACACAGCATCATTTCGAAAAGGAAAGACGGGGACAGGCAGTCAAGGAAGCTGCTCTGTCTTGCAGGGAGAGGCAGGAGCTTCAGAAAGGTGGGGAAGGGCATTCCAAGTGGACGAAGGAGAGCTAAGTACTGGGCCAGTGTCTGGGAGCGGGGGAGGCCTGGGGGAGGGACAGTGACAACTCTGGCCCATGGAGGGGTCAAGGTTTAAGCAGAGAGGACAAGAATGGGCCTCCGCTCAAACGGCAGTTTCCCAACCTTGTGGACTTGGGCCCAGACCAGGCCAGCAATGCCTGGGAAGCTCACTCACTCCAGCTCGTGGAAAACCTGTGGATCCACAGCACCAGCGAGTCCCAGTTCCCTCAGAGTTTACATAATCAATACTGCTTTTTATTTCCCCTCTCCAAGGAAACCAGGCCCAGAGCCATCACCAAGCTCCTCCCACACCCACCAACAAGCACTATTTAAAGAGCTCCCCACCACTGGGGCTGGGTGGGACGGCTGTCCCTTCCCACCTTTAAGTTCCTCCTCTCTCCACCCACCTCCCAGAAGGGGGTCCCTGTCTTCATGATCTCCGCTTCTTCACCTAGCCCCACTTCTGGTGTGCAACACTCCAGCTCATTTTAAAAATTTGTACATTTCTTTCCAAAAGGATCTGAAGCATCTACTAAAATATCTGGATCATCCTAGGTGAGTGGGGATCTGCTGGGGTTCTTAAGTAGGAAAGTGGTGCCACTAGCTTTTATCTGATTATGATCGCTCTGCCGACAGGGAGCCCTGGAGGCGCAGTGGTTGAGTTATGGTGAGCTATGGCCGCTCCTTGGACACCCTATGGGGCAGGTCTACTCTGTCCTGTAGGGTCGCTATGAGCTGAAATCGACTCGACTGCAATGGGGTTTTGGTCTGCTGATAAGAGTGGAGGATGCAGGCAGGGGCGCCAGGGACAAACAAGAGATAAGGACCCCAACAAGGGCAGTGGGGAGGTGGAGGGGGACATCCACCTGCCAAGTACTGAGTCTGAGGCAACTATGTAACATGTTTTAGGAGGCGGTTGGTGCTCTAGGCTGAAGAGACGCAGCAACTGTCAGCATGTGGTGGTGTCTGGAAGCAGGAGAACACGGTGCTGCCCAGGGTGAACGGGCAGCACAGGGTCAGCCTGTTTTGGGACACAGACCTCTTTATTTGTAGGCCCCACTCCAGGAAAATACCTACCCTCCCCACTCGCACACTATTCTGGGGTGAAAGTTGCTAAGAACCCCTTGTGTACAGTGAAAAGAAGCAGAAACCAAGGGCAGAACTCTGGAGAACACCAATGTTTATGAGGCTGAAGACGTGTCTGGGAAGGATACTGATGAGCAATGAGAGGGAGGAGAAGCATTGACACGGTGGTAAAGGCCCACTGAACTCAAACAAGACGAGGCGTGAACGGCACCCACGGAACAGACTCAGGCAGTGAATGAAGGAATGATGTGAGGACCTGGGCCAGTGACTTTTTAGAGGGAGATGAAGGCCAGAGACGGGAGAGGACAGGGAGCTGGGTAGACAGGAGACACGCGAGAGGAATTGGGTAGCATGTGCGCTCCAAGTCAAAGCTGGGAGGAACAATGTGACTTTACAGCAGGAGGTGTGGAGCTAAAAGGTCACTTCCATGCCCTGAAGTCCCACCGGGCGGGGGACCTATGACTGGCCAGCAGACTGGCCAGCACTGGGTGGTCAAGGAAAAACTCTGCTCCTCACATGGGCCAACGACTCTACTCTGCTCAGAGACGCAGATCTTCCCTCAAATCTGGACCCTCAACAAGGCAGTTCTGGGCAGGACTGAGGACAGCCTGACGCCAACCCAATGAATGGTATGGAGGTCATGCTGTGTACCAGTGGGGCAGTGGTGGCTCAGGGAAGAATTATCACCTTCCATGTTGGACACCCAGGTTCGATTCCCAGCCAATGCACCTCATACACAACCAACACCCATCTGTCAGTGGAGGCCTGCGTGTTGCTATGATGCCGAACAGGTTTCAGCGGAGCTTCCAGAATGAGAGAGACAACGAAGAAAGGCCTAGCAACTGACTTCCAAAAAACTCAGCCAATGAAAACTCTATGGATCACAATGGTCCAAACTTGTGCATGGCGTTGCCATGAGTCAGGGGCCAACCTGACGGCAGCTAACAACAACAACATACAATCAGAATAATCCTCTCCCTAACTATGGAGATGGAGTGAACAGAGACCTCTTCCTCCAACAAGCAAGTTTATGAAAAGGACTTAGTTATGGATGACTCTGACTTAGGATGCAGTTGACAAATGGGTCTCATTCTAAGGAAGGCTGACCCTCAACAGGGGAAGACAAAGTCTCTTGTTGAGTCTCAGCTTATCTAACTAGGATATGAGGCCAGAAAATGATGTCCAGAAGTCAGTCAGGAGCAGAGAGGAGCCAAGTTTACAGTGAGCAACAGTTCAATCCAGAGCAGCCTTATGTGGGCAGTCATGAGCAAATATTGGGACTCTTCTTCCACCCTATCCCCTCCCCTAAGTCTCAAGAACATCGTTTCTCAACCTCTGGATGGTTGAAGTTCTGTGTCAACTTGGCTGAGCCATGGTCCTCAGCAGTTTGGCAGTTATGATGTAGTCTGCCAGCTTTTTAATGCTTTAATCACTTCCACAGTGAGATCTGATATAATGTGATCACCTCCATGATGGGATCTGTTCCTTGGGGGTGTGGCCTGCATCCAATATAGGTGGACTTTCTGGCAAGGCTCATGGGCTTTTGCTTGCTCTGGATCCTGCAGCTGGCTCCTTTTCATCTGACCTCCAGTTCTTCGGACTCGAGCTAGCAGCTTACCTGCCGTCTTACCTGCCGATCTTGGGATTCTTTGGCCTCCACAGCCTGTGAGCCAGAGGCCTCCTATCTAAGCTTCTGATCTTTGATTCACCAGCACTTGTGGGTTACGTGGGAAACCCTGGTGGCATAGTGGTTAAGAGCTACAGCTGCTAACCAAAAGGTCGGTAGTTCAAATCCACCAGGCACTCCTTGGAAACTCTGTGGGGGCAGCTCTACTCTGTCCTATAAGGTTGCTATGAGTCAGAATTGACTCGACTGCAGTGGGTTTGGTTTTTGGTGTTTTTTTTCTTTTTCGTGGGTTACGTGAGTCAGGAGAAACTTCCAGCCTGACCCATGAACTTGGGACTTTCCAGCCTCTACAATTGCATAAGCCATTTCCTTTATATATAAAACCAAAACCAAACCAAACCCACTGCCGTCAAGTCAATTCCGACTCATAGTGATCCTATAGGACGGAGTGGAACCGGCGCATAGGGTTTCCAAGGAGTGGGTGGTGGATTTGAACTGCTGACCTTTTGGTTAGCAGCCAAGCTCTTAACTTCTCTAGAGAACCCAGCCTAAAACACTGTTACTGACGTTTTATGCTGGGTAATTTTTTGTTGTGGGAGGCTCTCCTATGCACTGGAGGATATTTAGCAGCATCCCTGGTCCCCAACTACTAGATGACAGTAGCAATCCCCCTCTAAGCTGTAACAACCAAAAATGTCTGACATTGACATATCTCCTTGGGGGGCAAAACTGCCCCCAGTTTACAACAACTGACCTACAGCCCAAACCCCCAGCAGTACCTCCAAGAGTCTGAGAAGACATCAGCTTCTCTTACCCACTGCCTTCCTCAATGCTCCCCCCAGCCTGGGAGCCCCATCACTCCAGGCCGCCCGTCCCCTCCACTGGGGAGTAGCTTTAGTGATACCTTAACAACAACGGGACAAAAGCTACAGCAATGGTGGTGTAGACCAATATGCCTCCACAAGGCAACTTTAGGTCCCTGGGTGGCATAAACAGTTTGCACTTGACTACTAACCTAAAGGTTGGAGGTTCAAACCCACCCAGTGATGCTATGGAAGAAAGGCCTGGTAATCTGTTTCCGAAAGGATCACAACCAGGAAAACTCTATGGAGAGTTCTACTCTGGAACACATGAGGTTGCCATGAGTCAGAACTGACTCAACATCAACAGGTTTGGTTTTGGTTTTTTTAAGGCAACATTAAAATAGTAATAATAATAATAGACAGCCTATAAGATAAGCAATAACAACCCTGAGGAATATGCTCCTTACAACAATCATTTATATGAGACCAAAAGGGCAACACTGCCCAAAAGCAAAGATGAGAAGGCAGGAAAGGGCAGAGAAACCAGATGAATGGAAACAGGGAAAAAAAAAACAAACCCATTGCCGTCAAGTCGCTTCCAACTCATAGAGACCTTACAGCAACCTTATAGGACAGAGTAGAACTGCCCCATATGGTTTCAAAGGACCAGCTGGTAGATTCAAACTGCTGACCTTTTGGTTAGCAGCCGAGGCAACATTAGGGGCATCAGATTCCTGGATCCCACCCTAGACTCTGCGGTGAAATACAGAAATCCACATTTTTAAGACACTCTCAAGTGATTCTCACTAAAGTCTAAGAACCACTTATAATTTGGGGAAAGGGGGTGGGAAAGAGGTCTAGGGACATGCCTTATCCTTATGGATATAAATGCACTTGATTCAGAGTAGGGGACATTAAGGAGGTGGAGTTTTAGGGCCCCTTCCCCCAAACAAGCCTCACTTCCTCTCACAGGTGAGCCTATGAATGCATTTCCTCTGCCCCATACACACCCGCTCCTAACAGATGCAGGCAGAGGAAATGTGATCTAAGCAATCTGGAGGCCAGACTAAATCAAATCATGCTATTCCAGCCATTAAATATGATGTTTACAAAGGTTTGTTTAATAATGTAAGATGCAATTGTTCTACTGTTAAAATGAAAACACAGCGTACTAAATAAATAGCATGTATGGTATGATCTCAATGTAAAAAATAAGAAAATATGGCAAAGGACTATCAGAGACTATCTCTGAGTGAAAGGATTATGATTAATGTTAATTTATCCTGCTTCTTTACATTTTCAGTGACTTCTGAATGCCTTAGAAGAATTAGTCACAGGGTGGCTGACAACCCCTCCAGGAGCTGCCAGGGGACAGGCCTCTAGGGCTGTCTGACCCACCGGGTTCTGTCAGTCCAAAAAAAACCCAAACCATTGCTGTCAAGTCAATTCCAACTCATAGCGACCCTATAGGACAGAGCAGAACTGCCCCATAGGGTTTCCAAGGAGCGGCTGGTGGATTCAAATGGCCAACCTTTGGTTAACAGCCAAACTCTTAACCACTGCACCACCAGGGCTCCTGTCAGTCCAGGGAGGGGCCAAATGGCCAACCAGGCCTGGAATGTCTCACCCTACCTACAACCACCTTCTCTCATCAGCACCTCTTCCAGGGACCAAGCACCCTCAGGCCACCAAGAGTAGCCCTGGAGCAGGGTGACAGGTCAGCTTCCTGGCCTTCCCCCTTTCTTCTTTTCCCTATCTAATCTCACAGTTCCTGGGTCCCCCACCCTCAGGTCCTGTTTTCTGCATTAAAGGAACTCTGAGCAATCTGTTACTACCCATTGCTGCTGAGTCAATTCCAACTCAGAGTGACTCTACAGGACAGAGTAGAACTGCCCCATACAGTTTCCAAGGAGTGGCTGGTAGATTCTAACCGCCAACCTTTTGATTAACAGCCTAGGTCTTAACCACGGTACCACCAGGGCTCCAATCTGTTACTAGCAGGTTCCCTCTTCCAAAGAAAGAACTTGCCCTTTAAAAAGTGGGCAGGGACAAGCAACCTAGAGCTTGGGTAAGCTACTGAAGCTCCTTCTGACATTGCTTTCACTCTGGAAAGGAAACCCCAGGGTTTCCATTAGTCTGGAAACAAACTACTTGTAAGAATGACATTTTGAAGACGAGTATCTCACCTCTCAATTCATACTCCCTCGCTAGCTGCCAAGTGCCATCAATTGGAGGTCTCTGGCCACTTTGGGACCCGCGGGCAAGTACAGATCCTAAGACGTGTGTGTGTGTGCGCGCGCGTGTGTGTGTGTGCGTGTGCGCGCACTTCCCTCTTAAACTGGTTAACCTGCCTTGGGGTTCTTTCTTTTTACTGTTGTTAGGTGCCGTCCAGTCGGCCCTGACTCACAGCAACCCTGCGTACAACAGAACGAAACACCACTTGGTCCTGTGCCGTCCTCACAACCATTGCTATGCTTGAGCCCATTGTTACAGCCACTGTGTCAATCCATTTTGTTGAGGGTCTTCTTCGCTTTTGCTGGCCCTCTACTTTACCAAGCATGATGTCCTTCTCCAAGGACTGGTCCCTCCTGATAACATGTCCAAAGTACGTGAGACAAAGTCTCACCATCCTTGCTTCTAATGAGCATTCTGGCTGTACTTCTTCCAAGACAGATTTGTTTGTTCTTCTAGTATATTCAATATTCTTCACCAACACCATAATTCAAAGGCGTCAATTCTTCTTCGGTCTTCCTTATTCATCGTCCAGCTTTCGCATGCATATGAAGCGACTGAAAATACCATGGCTTGGGTCAGGCGCACCTTAGTCCTCTTTTTCTTTTTATAGTAAAAGCAATTTCTGAAAGAGCTTCAACAGCTTATTCAGGCTCTAGGTTGCTGAGGATATATTCCTTCCTGCAAGCACCCTTGCCTCTCCCTGCCCCTGGCCACTTTTCAAGAAAGCAAGCCTCTTAAGAGCATGTATCCCTTTTATATGCATGGACAAGTTGTATGCAGGGCCCTTATACTGGTCCCAGAAACCCACTAATCCTTCAGTAGAGCTTATAAAACCATATAATACATTTACAGTCACTTACGAACAAAGTAAACCTTTTCTACACCCAAAAAGCTAGAAATTAAATAATGGGTTAATGGAAAATAACGTCTCCCTGAAAAAAAAATATGGCAATTTGTCAAGCATTGAGAAAATGTCCCCATTCTTACTGATTCATTGGGTTTAAGATTCTGGCTGTCCCTGTCTCATATTCCAGCCTGCAACACTCTGCTCCCTACTTTCATCTACTGCAGAGTTTCCAAGGTTAGATTTTTAGGGCACCAGACTGTTAGCCGTACCTGAGATTCCAGGAATCCACGGAGAGGATCACCGCCACCTCCCCACCCCATGCAGACTCACACACTAATTGGCAAGCTTCTCCTCCTCAGCCAGGGCACTGCTGGAGAAGGTAAGGGGAGGTGGGGTATAGCTGGGGGAATTCTCCAAGTCGGTCTTTAAGAAGAGAAGGTGCTCAATGGTCTCTACTTTGAGAGGAGAGTTTCGTTCTGCAATGGTGGGGCTGTTCAGGGAGGCAAAGACACTTTCAGAGAAGGCTCCCATGGGTGGGCGAGACAGACAGAAGATGGCCAGTCTCACTAGGGCTGGCCAGACTTCACGCTTCCTCTCCCAGTAAGCCAGGGGGTCCGCCTGGGCTCCAGCTATCTCACTGTCCCACAGGTACTTCCTGACTATGATGTTCAGCCAGGTTGGTCTCAGAAGGGAGCGAGGCATGACTCCTCTCGGACACCAGCAGCCCCACTCTCCAGGTATTCCAACAGGCACTTCTTCTGGACTAGTGGGAAAGACCCAGAGCTTCTTCTCTGCACAGGTTCCCTCTGACTCTTCCCCTTAGTCCTGGGGCTTGTCTAGTCCATCACTCAGGGCTGCAACCACAGAGATTTCCTTGGGGCTCTGCGTGTTCTGGGGATGCAAGGAGGTCAAGGCAGGCATACAGGATGCAGATACCACAATCTCCTTTACCTGGTACACTAATACTTGCTTCCAGCGATGAATGGGCAGGACAGCCTCAATCTTCCCCTTGAAATGAGAACCCAGTAAGGTAGCCAACACGAACTCCTCCAGGTAGAAGAACTCATCAGGTTGTCAGAATCCAGAACCTAGAAGACAAGGCTGTCCCGTCCTTCCCCCGGCTGGTGTTTTTCCTCATACTCTTGAAGTGGCTGCTGCTGCTCCGCCAGCCACTCCATCAGGTGGTAGGCTGAGATCCAATGGGCTGTGACCTCCTGAAAGGGCTGTTGGGTGGGGAGGCCACACTGCTGCTGCTCCGCCAGCCACTCCATCAGGTGGTAGGCTGAGAGCCAATGGGCTGTGACTTCCTGAAAGGGCTGTTGGGTGGGGAGGCCACACTGCTGCTGTAGCTCGGTGAGGAGCCTCTGGGCATCTGCAGAGCCTTAGAAATGGCAACAGAGAGCCTTCGCTGTGCCCAGGATGATCTGGGCACTGTGACGGTAAAAGTTTTTTTTATCAGGGAGTCAAAGCAGTGGGCAAAACAAGGGATGTGGATACAGCTCTTTCTCTTCACTGCCCACTCCAGGTTGGAAACCTGGCCTCAGGAAGCTGCAGCTGAGCCACAGATTCACACCTTCCACCAGCTCCTGCTGCTTGTCCTCCGGACCTTCCCCCAGGGGTAGGCCTCGGACCAGACTGCTCGCTTCCTCAGGCTCCCCACTGCCAGCTGCCTGCTACGTAGCTTGATTGCCCCACAGTGGGCAGTGATCCCCATGCAGTCTCCAACTGAGTCCTGGAACGACACATGTGTGGTGAACTCCCTTCAGCCCACTGCATCTCCTGCAGAACTTGCACATCCAGCTTCATGAAGGAGAGGTAAGGCCTGGTCCAAGAAAAAGGCTGGTGTCGGGGAGATGGTAGCAAAGGTCAACCTGGGCCATAAATCTTCTGAAGGGTGGCAAGCCCAGGTTACGGAGCAATTCTGCAACGCCCTGGTTCCAGGCCTGTGTGCAGAGTTGACTGGGGATATATACGACCTATGGCCTCACTAACTCCCACAGGGGGAACAGTCCATTTGCCTGTGGTGGGACTAGGCAGGGGTGGGAGAACCAGAAACAGCTGCTCAGGCCTGCCCAGGGCCAGCTCCCACCACTGCCTGCAAACAGTAAGGTGTCTGGGCAGGGTCTTGGTGACAGAAGCCCTCCAGGGGCCAGGCAGTAGGACTGCAGGTGAACCCTTCTGCTTTTTCTCCCCTGCCCATTTCACCTTCTTCCTTTGGCTGGCTGGAGTTTGCATCCTCTCCCACTTCCAGCCCATGCTCACTTGTCAAGTGACGGACAAGGCATGAGGTTTGGAACTGCTCCCTTATTTTGCTCTGCCTGACACTGGCGTGACACAGGGTGCAAATGACATGGCAGGTGTTTTTGTGGTCAGCGGTAAAGAACTGTCAGCCATCTGATGTGGGCTTCTGACCCGTGACGTCCAGAGAGCCCAGGGCACGCCAGGGAGAATCCAAACCCTTGGTCTTTGGCTTCATAGTTCTGACCCACTTTTTCAAACCGGGTGGCTCCTGGAGGCTCAGCTGCAGTGTCGACCTCTCCGCCACGCCAGGAGGCAGATGCTTTTTCTTCCCCTTCTTGAGAGGTCTCACCCCTCTGGCGAGATGGGCTATGAGGGTGTCAACTTGCGTTTCCTCCTCATTCTCACTGAAGTGGTTTACCCTAAATTTGTCAGGACTGGTCACCTGGGTGTTGGGGGAGGGTCTGGAGCAGAACTGGGATACAGAGTCTTGGCCAGGGCTGAAGGACAGTTGCCTGACCTCTTTCCTGACCGCTCCCCCTCCGCTCTCTGCCCACACCCCCTCTTCTCTTCATGCTGCATACAGACATACTCTTGCCCAGGCACACGTTTGAGACCATGGACCTGAGTCTCCCCTTTTTTAAATTGTGCTTTAGGTGAAAGTTTACAGAGCAAATTAGTTTCTCATTAAACAGTTAATACACAAATTGTTTTGTGACACTGGTTGTGAACCCCATGATGTGTCAATACTCTCCCCTTTTCCACCCGTTTCCCTGTTTCCATTCGTCCAGTCTTCCTGTCCCTTCTGGCCTTCTCGTCTTTGCTTTTGGGCTGGTGTGCCCATTAGTCTCCTATACATGACTGAACTATGAAGCACGTTTCTCACGTGTTATTGGTGGCCCTATAGACCTGTCTAATCTTTGGCTGAAGGGTGAACGTCAGGAGTGACTTCAGTGTTGAGTTAAAAGGGTGTCCGGGTGCCATACTCTCGGGGTTTCTCCAGTCTCTGTCAGACCAGCAAGACTTGTCTTTTTTTGTGTGTGTGAATTTGAATTTTGTTCTACATTTTTCTCCAGCTCTGTCCGGGACCCTCTACTGTGATCCCTGCCAGAGTAGTCAGTGGTGGTAACCAGGCACCATCTAGTTGTTCTAGGCTCAGTCTGGTGGAGGTTGTGGTAGCTGTGGACTAATCTTTCCCTTGTTTCTTCTTTGGTTTTCTTTATCATCCTTTGCTCCAGCCAGGAAGGAACCAGTAGATGTACCTTAGATGGCCAGTCACAGGCTTTTAAGACCCCAGATGCTACTCACCACCGTTGGATATAGAGCATTTTCTTTATATACTATATTATGCCAATTGACTGAGAGCCTCCCTTTAATTTGTTTTGCTGAGGGCTGCCTTAACACTTTGCATGGGAGGCAGCTGCGAGAAGATCAAGCCTCCCCAGGGAGGTGGCTTTTCTCTTCCTGCTGCAGGCAGGTAGGTTGAGGGCATCTCCTTCTTGCTTTTTCAGGAAAACATGGTCCAGATCAGGCAAAGGGACTGACTTGCAACTGGAGGTGGGGGGGGGGCAGGGGCTGCTCTTTTGTAAGGACAGATCCCTTTCACTCTCCTTTTGGGCACTGGAGGGTCTTGTCTTCCTCCTGTGGCCACTAACTGCCTTCTCTTCTTTGTCTACAAACTCAAGTTTGACCTCAGTCTCTGGCATGACCTCCCTGGCACCCCAGTCAAGTCCACAAGGGGTGTTAACAGCTCTGGTGTGGAATTCAGGGAAGGAAGAAGCAAGGGTAGCAGGTGGGCTCTTGGGTCTGGGCGTGGAAGAGTCAACAGACACACAGAGCTCCAGCCCCACTGATCCTAAGATTGTCTGTTTCTTGGGGGGGCTTTTTTACTTTTTCTATTTCAATATGTTTGTGTACTTGGGAAAATGAGAATCTGAGCCCAGGCTGCAAAGCAAAACGGAAAGAATGACTCTCAGCTACTCAACCGAGGGCAACACTGAGGAGGGGGAGTGGCTCAGATGGGAAAGAGAAAGTGGAAAGCAGACAGGCTGTAAGAAGAAACTGCAAGACAGACTGAAGCTAGCCCCAGGACAAAACTCTCAAGATCACAGTCTCCTTGGTGAAGCCTGTCTTTCAGTCCGAATGGGGCCCTCTCTCACTGGAATCCCCACAGCCCTCTGCACAGGTAGCAGATTCTGTGTCCATTTCCTTTGCCAAACTAATTTTTCTTTTTTATTTCAATATTTGTTAAGAACCTAGTAGGCACTCAACAATTGTGGTGTTGTGGGTACAGTATAAAATATGTAAGGTCCCTGACTTTGCATGGCTTGCATAGACTGTAGGAACAGACATGTGAATAAAAGATTCACACTCACAAAACGTGCAATTAGAGCCATGGGAAGTGGTATGTAGGAGAGGCACGTGGTACTGTAAGACTCATCTAGCTAGCTAAGAAGTCACGAAGGTTTCCCTGGAAGGGATGTCAGAGCTGGCTGGCTGTAAGCACTGGACGGGGGGGAATACAGCTTATTGACCTTTGTATCCTAAGTACCCAGGATTGTAGCCAGCACCCAGTAAACCAAACCCATTGACGATGAGTCGATTCTGACTCATAGCAACCCTACAGGACAGAGTAGAACTGCCCCATAGAGTGTCCAAGGAGCACCTGGTGGATTCGAACTGCCAACCTTTTGGTTAGCAGCCATAGCTCTTAACCATTACGCCACCAGGGTTTCTAGCAGGGGCACAATAAATATGTAATAGCGCTTACAATTCCCTGACTAATGCATCCTAAGGTTTCCTAAGCCAAAGTTCCTGCTCGGATCATTTGAAATCCAACCCCCTTCAGAGACTGTGCAGCCCTGGTGGCACAGTAGTTAAGAGCTCAGCTACTAACCAAAAGTTGGCAGTTCGAATCCACCAGCCGCTCCTTGGAAACCCTACAGGGCACTTCTGTTCTGCCCTATAGGGTTGCTATGAGTTGGGATCGACTTGACGGCAACGGACTTGGTTTGTTTTTTTGGTTCAGAGAATGCAGGATGGGGCGGCTCCCTCCTCCCAGTGTCCTCGGGGCCCTTCCAGTATCCTCTCACTCTTCCTCTTTCACAGAGGAAGGCTGTTTATACTTTCTCACCTCCCATTCACGTCTTAGCCTAGTCCTATACGCCCTCGGCCCCCGGCACTCCACTGACACTGCTCTTGCCACAGTCTCCAACGACCTCCTTGTCAGTAATTCAAAGGGACTTTTCTGTAACACCTGAAGCACATGACTACTCCCTCTGGCTGAAATGCTGTTTTCCCTTGGTTCCTGGGACACCACATTTTCTTGCTTTTTCTCTTACCTCTCTGACTCCTCTTCAGGTTCCTTCTTCCACTGCCTGTCCCTTAAAAGATGACATTTCTCAGTGTTCCTTCACATGCCCTCTTCTTTCATTCTACACAATTTCCCAGAATGATTTCATTTTCTCCCATGATCTGAAATATCATGTACATAGTGACTACTTCCAAGTCTCTCTCTCTCTAGCTCAGAACTATTTCTAAGCTTCCCCTTCACCTGCTCTTCCTACAGTCAAGTCAATCTCAGTAAATGGCACCTCCATCCACCCAGAATCTCAGGTCAAAACCCTAGGAATAATCCTTAATTCCTTTTCCCCTCATTTACTTTCCTGGAGATTAGGTCAAGTTTAGGGCTCTGAAAGGGCAAGAGGCACGAAGACAACAGAACAGAAACAGGTGGGGAGAAGAAAAGAGAGTGATGGGGAAGGAAACGCCCAGTGAACTAACCGGGATTTGTCTCCTCAGGAAAGAGAAGACTCTAAGGAAAGTGACTTAATGATTCTGCCATAAATATCTAAAAGTTAACTAGTCTCCATCCTTCAGACTTGAATGAGAAGTAGATTAAATAGGAAGATTAAGATTTAAAACTGGTACATTCTGACACTGAGTGACGTTTACATGAAGAAGGATCACCCTTAATTGATGATAAGCTGGCTGAAGTGGTTCAAGGGAGACTGTGAATGGCCGATATGATAGTGAGAAGTTCCTTCCAGCCACAAGACTGTCGAAAGGATCAAGAAGTGATCAATTCAAGCCCATCTCTCTAAAAGTCACCCAGTGACAAGATTAAACGTATGAAGCATGCAAAGCACATGAAGTGAACTTGTGGTGGGGCTGGTAAAGGTGCAAATGAAACGGAAGGTATAGCCTTGCGCTGGAAGAACTGCTTGAGGGGAGAGAGGATATTAGAAGTGGAGGACTTACCTCAGCTCTTATTTTATGACTGAAGGAATGAAAGCCCAGAATGGTAAACGACTGTTAGTGGCAGAATAGAGACCAGAACTCAAACCAGGTCTCCAGCAGCAGTTTGTCACTTCACCATTAACAGTGAGGACGTAGAATAGGGCATAAAAATTAGGCCCATCCCTGTAATGCCCTTACTGACAATGGTAGAGAAAAAGGAGAACCTGCCTGCTAGGCCTATGGCCTCGGTCACACCCCAGAATCTTCAACTCGACCTACTAGCCTTACCCCAAGGCACCAATCCTGTGCTGTTCTCCAATTAACCAGTAATTCTGTTTTCTGCAAACATTCTCATTTAAGGGACAGGCAGAGAAGAAAGAACCAGAACATCTATTCAGTTGTTACTGTTGTTAGGTGCCATCGAGTCAGTTCCAACTCACAGCAACCCTAAGTACAACGGAACGAAACCCTGCCCGTCCTGCGCCATCCTCACAACTGCTGTTACGCTCGCGCCCAGTGTTGCAGCCACTGTGTCAGTCCATCTCATGGAGGGTCTTCCTCTTTTTCGCTGACCCTCTACTTTACCCAAGCATGATGTCCATTCAATTATTTAACAAAAATTCACCAAATCTCTACTATGAGACAGGCACTGTGCCCTAAAGACACAAATACAATAGAGTAACTGCCCTGCTGCCCCAACTCAGGCGGAGAGAAGAACTTGTAAATGGGCACATCACAATGCAGCAAAGTATGTGGCATAAGGTGCTACTGGAAGCTGGGAGGGCCTCCCGGAGGAGTGGGGCCTCAGGCTGATTTAAAGATCAATAGCATGCATCAAGTTAAAGAGTTCAGGTTTCATTTTGTAAGGCACTGTTTACCTTAGGCTATCACTTTAGGATCCGAACTCCTGACAGACTAACTTGGGTGGATCCTGGATCTTGGGCAGTCACTGGTAGCGGCACATCAGAATAAGGGTGACACCGTGAGGCTGATGCTGTCCGGAGTTAACCTTGCACATGCTCTAAAATGTAAGTTTTTGAAAAGTGAACCATCCACAAACGTCAATACTTTGATTATTAACAGTAATAAGCTACTGGTGACACATCTCACAGCAGATCACAAACCCACAGTCGAGGACAACTATGACAAGACGAAGACTTCAAGGATTCTTAAGCTACGGGATGGCCTTTTTAGGCTGCACACTGGGAAGATTACACTAGCAGCAATCTGGAAAGTCTCAGAGGACCCGGGGAGGGAAATGGCAGCAGGAGTGGAGTGGAGGAGACAGTTTAGAGAGCCAGAGGTAGATCAGGCTTGAATTGAGACGTGAAGGAGGAAGAAGGGATACATTTATTAATATAGTTCAATTTTAGATACCTGAGTTTAAGGTTCTTCTGGGACAAATCTTCAAGTGCAGACTTAACAGTGAGACATATGGGTGAGCGGAGAGAGTTCTGGCTAAAGGTACAGATCCACATAAAAGTCCGCACAGAAACTGAGGAAAAACACGCAGAGTGAGAAGACAGCAGAAGGTGGCTACACAGACGACATGAGCAGGGCAGACGACAAGCCAGGCCTTTCTTCTTAGACCATCTCAGTCTGGAAGCTCCACTGAAAGCTGTTCAGCATCCTACCCCCCAAAAAGTCAAACCCACTGCCATTGGGTCGATTCCAACTCACAGTGACATCATAGCAACATGTAATCCAGCACTGACGATCTACTTCCAAAAATTAGCCAATGAAAACTCTATGGATTACAACGGTCCGATCCGAAACCGATCATGGGGACGGTGCAGGATCGGGCAGTGTTTCAGACTGTAGTCTGGGGCCCACTCAACGGCAGCTAACAAAAAGAGAATGAGCAGACCTCAAAGATGACTGAGAAGCAAAGGGAAGACACACAGAAAAACCAAAAGGAAGTGATGTTAGGGAATTCCAAGGATAAGATTTTCCAGAACGGAGTGTTCAACAGAGTCAGACGTCATTTCAGGGGATGAAGAAGGTGGCACCTGGGGCTGTGGAGCGAGAAGTGTGGGGGAAGCAGAGACTTAGAATGGCAGAGTGGGATGAGGAAGGAAGGGTTCATTCTTTGGGATGGGAGGGAAACGGCTTGGTTACATCTCTGGTGGCACAGTGGTTAAGTGCTCACCTGCTAACTGAAAGGTTGGTGATTTGAACCCACCCAGTGGCTCTGAGAAAGGCCTGGCAATCTGCGTCCGTAAAGATTACAGCCTAGAAAACCCGATGGGGCAGTTCTACTCTGTCACATGGGGTTGCTATGAGTCCAATCAACTCAACGGCACCTAACATGTCTCTAAACGGAGAAAAGGTGCAACGGGAAGAGGGCGAAGATAAAAATACAGAAGAGAGAAGGGAAGGGATGGCACAAGCTTCCTGAGAGAAAGGAATCCGGGGCAGATGGTAGGTGGGATTAGCCTTGGAGATGAGAAAGAATATTTATTTTTTCTGATATAGAAAAGAAGTAAGGACGGGTGGGGGCAGGAATTGAGGCAGCTTATGCCCAAGAGCCTCTTGATTCCCAAGTGGAAGCCGTGTATTTGTGGAGGCAGCAACCTGCGGGCTGCATGATTCCCTAACAGTGCTAGCCTGGGACGGGGAGTGCCTCTGAGAAGTGCTTCAGCACCCACAGGTCAGTTTGCTGGATAAATGAGAGACCTTCTCAGGGCTCTCTTCAGTCCTTCCCACATGTGTACGTGCTCAGATTCTTTTCCCAGAAATAAGGCCACCCTTCTATTTCTCTTGTGCTTGCCCCACTCCAGGGCCTTACGGAGAGCTCTAACTCCATCTCCCCCACCTACCTGTGACCACGGGATTGAAAGGTAGTGAGGAAAAGGATGGGAAAAGAGGAGTGTTGAAGACACAGAGTAAAGCAAACCACTATCCATTTTTGGGTTTTGTCCCACGTGCAAATTTGGCTACTTACAAAACATATGCGGCTGTTTTAAATCATAATCATGCACCATTAGATTTCATGTTATGAAAAGTGACATAAAATGAGACCTGTTTCAAATGACACAGCAGAAGAACCGTTCGCTCTTCTCTGAGAGGCTGTCTTCCATACTGGGTTAAGTCCATCTGGGTTCAATCCTGGCTCTGCTACCTACCAGCTGTGACGGTGCGCAAGTGACTTGGCCTCCGAGTGCCCTGGTCTCCTGTCTACACAGTGAGGGTAACAGCAGCTCCACCAGACCCGGGCGGCTCCCCCCAGCGTCCTCGTCTGCGAAGCGGGGAAGAGAACTGCCCCATCCGCCTCCTCAGACCAGGCTGTCCGCTTCGCCCGCGGGCCGCCCGGCCAGCGCCCCCGGGGGACGGCGCGCAGCCCCCGCCTCAGCGCGGCCCCGGGTAGCCCTTCCTCCGCCCTCTGCCCGGACAGGGGGCTTCACCCCCGCGGCCCAGCGCCCGCGCCCACGCACCTGCCGCGGCACTCCCCGCCCGGGATCGGAAAGGCACCGGCGACCCGAGCCCGGGAGCTTGAAGAGGTTACTTCTGGGTGGGACCGTGTACAGGGAGAGCCGGCCGCCCCGCGGATGGTAGGCCCCCTCCCCGGCGCCGAGTGCGCAGGCGCGGGCGGCCGGGCAGGTCCTCTCCAACAGCGACGCGGCCTGTTGTCGAGTGCGCAGGCGCGGGCGACTACCGCGGAGTGCGGCGCGCGACCCTCACCCCAGTGGTCTGACAGTGTGCGTTTGGGGAAATCACTCACGCTTTACACTTTATTTAATATACCCGTACTGTGGTGGCTTGCGTGCTATTTTGATGCTGGAAGCTATTGCCACTGGCATTTCAAATACCAACAGGGTCACCCACAGTGGACAGGTTACAGCGGAGCTTCCAGACTAAGACAGACTAGGAAGAAAGGTCTGGCGATCTCCTTCCAAAAACTAATCAATAAACACCTTATGGATTACAACAGAACATCGTCCGACTTGCTTGCTTTGTGTGTGTGTGCGTGTGCGTGTGCGTGTGCGTGTGTTGGGTTCTCTCCCTGCCCACCCTCCACCTCCCATACTCACCCAGTCTTGCAGGAAATCAGCCAGAAAGCCTAACACCCGCCCGAGGGCATTAGGCTGAGCAGCCGCTCGGATCACCACTCCCACCAGAGCACCCTTCTGAGCCCGGGTGCTCTCCTACCTCCCCAAATTGCAAATCAATCCAGCGCCACAGAGGCCCTGTGTCCCAAGCCTCTTCCTCCCACACGGTGTTCCACTTGGACACCAAGGTGCACAACTTGTGTTTCATAAACAACCTTGAGCTGCTTCTCAACACCAGAACCAAACTGATGGGCCTAGGATGGGGCATCCTCAGACCTTGGAGTCCTCCCTGTCCTTCCCAGCGGTCTCAGCTGTTTCCATCTTCTCTGGCTCCCCACCCCTGGCCCCAAGTAAATCAACTCCAGGCAGGTCAAATCCTCCAGCCTGGGTTACAGCTGGGAACAAAGGTATAAATCTTTACACTTTTGGAAGTTAATGAAAACACCAGCTAGAGATGGATTGAGAGAGGAAGAAGAAAAGAAACTGATCTACCTGTTAGTGCAAAATTTGTCACTCCAGCCTTGCCAAGTTTGGGGAGGGTGCACATAAAATCATCATCTTGTTTTGGTAGGTGATGAACAAAAGAAGCATAATTAAGAACGGCTCCTGCCCCCAGAGCTTCAACTACCAGTAGCGAGTTTCTCATTTGCAGGGATGATGCTGTTGTTAGGTGCCGTTGAGTCGGTCCCGACTCATAGCAACCCTACGTACAACAGAACGAAACACTGCTCGGTCCTGTGCCATCCTCACAATCGCTGGTATGCTTAAGCCCATTGTTGCAGCCACTGTGTCAATCCATCTCATTCAGGGTCTTCCTGTTTTTCACTGACCCTCTACTTTACCAAGCACGATGTCCTTCTCCAGGGACTGATCCCTCCTGATAACACGTCTGAAGTATGTGAGACATAGTCTAGCTATCCTTGCTTCTATGGAGCATTCTAGTTGTACTTCTTCCAAGACAGATTTGTTTGTTATTTTGGCAGTCCATGGTATACTCAATATTCTTCGCCAACACCACAATTCGAAGGCGTCAATTCTTCTTCGGTCTTCCTTATTCATTGTACAGCTTTTGCATGCATCTGAGGCAACTGAAAACACCATGGCTTGGGTCAGGCGCACCTTAGTCTTCAAGGTGACATCTTTGCTTTTTAACACTTTAAAGGGGTCTTCTGCAGCTGATTTGCCCAATGCAATGCTTCTTTTGATTTCTAGACTGCTGCTTCCATGTGTGTTAACTGTGGATCCAAGTAAAATGAAATCCTTGACAATTTCAATCTTTCCTCCATTTATCATGATATTATTTATTGGTCCAGTTGTGAGGATTTTCGCTTTTTTTATGTTGAGGTGTAGTCCATAGTGAAGGCTGTGGTCTTTGATCTTCATCGGTAAGCACTTCACTTTCAGCAAGCAAGGTTGTGTCACTGGCATAACACAGGTTGTTAATGAGTCTTCCTCCAATCCTAATGCCCCGTTCTTCTTCATAGAGTCCAGTTTCTCTGATTATTTGCTCAGCATACAGATTGAATAAGGATGGTGAAAGGATACAACCCTGACGCACACCTTTCCTGACTTTAAACCACACAGTATCCCCTTGTTCTGTTCGAACGACGCCTCTTCATCTACGTACAGGTTCCTCATGAGCACAATTAAGCCTTCTGGAATTCCCATTCTTCACAATGTTATCCATAATTTCTTATGATCCACACAGTTGAATGTGTCTGCATAGTCAATAAAACACAGGAAAACATCTTTCTTGAATCCTCTGCTTTCAGCCAGGATCCATCTAACATCAGCAATGATAACCCTTGCTCCACTTCCTCTTCTGAATCCAGCTTGAATTTCTGGCAGTTCCCTGTCGATATACTGCTGCAGCTGCTTTTGAATGATCTTCAGCAAAATTTTGTGTAGGATATTATTGATATTGTTCAATAATTTCCGCATTCAGTTGGATCACCCTTCTTGGGAATAGGCATAAATACGGATTTCTTCCAGTCGGTTGGCCAGGTAGCTGCCTTCCAAATTTCTTGGCGTAGATGAGTGAGCAGCACTGCAGCTGTTTGTTGGAACATCTCAACTGGTATTCCATCAATTCCTGAAGCCTTGTGTCTTAGTCATCTAGTGCTGCTATAACAGAAACACCAGTGGATGGTTTTAACGAAGAGAAGTTTATTTCCTCAGTCAAAGTAGGCTAAAAGTCCAAATTCAGGGTGTCAGCTCCAGGGGAAGTCTTTCTTTCTCTCTGTCGGCCTTCTCATCAGTGTTCCCCTGGACTAGGAGCTTCTCGGCACAGGGACCCCTGTCCAAAGGACGTGCTCTGCTCCTGGCACTGCTTTCTTGATGGTATGAGGTCCCCAACTCTCTGCTTGCTTCCCTTTCATCTCTTGAGAGATAAAAGGTGGTGCAGGCCACACCCCAGGCAAACTCCCTTTACACTGGATCAGGGATGTGACCTGGTAAAGGTGGTATTACAATTCCACCCTAATCCTCTTCAACATAAAATTACAATCACAAAATGGAGGCCAACCACACAATTCTGGGAATCGTGGCCTAGCCAAACTGATACACACATTTTTGGGGGGACATAATTCAAACCATGACACCTTGCTTTTTCACTGCCTTCAGTGCAGCTTGGACCTCTTCCTTCAGTATGTCGACCAATTCTCTGTGTATTCCTTTCATCTTCTTTTGAAGCTTCCTGCATCGCTTAATATTTTCCCCATAGAAATCCTTCAATATCGCAACTCGAGGCTTGAATTTTTTCTTCAGTTCTTTCAGCTTGAGAAACGCCAAGCATGTTCTTCCCTTTTGGTTTTCTATCTCCAGGTCTTTGCACATGTCATTACAATACTTTGTCTTCTCAAGATGCCCTTTGAAATCTTCTGTTCAGTTTTTACTTCATCACTTCTTCATTTTGCTTTAGCTACTCAATGTTCAAGAGGAAATTTCGACATCCATTTTGGTCTTTTTTTATTTCCTGTCTTTTTTAATGACCTCTTGCTTTCTCCATGCATGACGTCCTTGATGTCATTCTACCACTCGTCTGGTCTTCGGTCACTGGTGTTCAACGCATCAAATCTATTCTTGAGATGGTCTCTAAATTCAGGTGGGATATACTCTAGGTCATACTTTGGCTCTCGTGAACTTGGTCTAATTTTCCTCATTTTCAGCTTAAACTTGTATATGAGCAATTGATGGTCTGTTCCACAGTCAGCCCCTGCCCTTGTTCTGACTGACGATATTGAGCTTTTCTCTCTCTCCTTCCACAGATGTAGTCGATTTGATTCCTGTGTTTTCCATCTGGCAAAGTCCCCGTGTATAGTCACCGTTTACGTTGTTGAAAAAAGATATTTGCAATGAAGAAGTCGTTGGTCTTGCAAAATTCTATCATGCTATCTCCGGCATCATTTCTATCACCAAGGCCATATTTTCCAACTACAGATCCTTCTTCTTTGTTTCCAACTTTCGCATTCCAATTGCCAGTAATTATCAATGCATCCTGATTGCACGTTTGATCAATTTCGGACTGCAGAATTTGGTAAAAATCTTCAATTTCTTCATCTTTGGTCTTAGGGGTTGGTGCATATATTTGAATAACAGTTCCTATTAACTGCTTTTCCTTGTAGGCATATGGATATTATCCTATAAGTGACATCATTGTACTTCAGGATACATCTTGAAATGTTCTTTTTGACGATGAAAGCAATGCCATTCCTCTTCAAGCTGTCATTCCCAGCATAGCACACCATATAATTGTCTGATTCAAAATGGCCAATACCATTCCATTTCAGCTCTCTAATGCCTAGGATATTGAAGTTTATGCGTTCCATTTCATTTTTGACAATTTCCAATTTTCCTAGATTCATACTTCGTACATTCCACATTCTGATTATTAACGGACGTTTGCAGCTGTTTCTTCTCATTTTGAGTTGTGCCACATCAGCAAATGAAGGTCCCGAAAGCTTGACTCCATCCAGGTCATTAAGGTCGACTCTACTCTGAGGAGGCAGCTCTTCCCCAGTCGTCTTTTGAGTGCCTTCTAACCTGAGGGGCTCATCTTCCGGCTCTGTATCAGACAATGTTCCGCTGCTATTCATAAGGTTTTCACTTGCTAGTTCTTTTCAGAAGGAGATCACCAGATCCTTCTTCCTAGTCTTAGTCTGGAAGTTTAGCTGAAACCTATCCACCATGGGTGACCCTGCTAGTATTTGAATACTGGTGGCATAGCTTCCAGCATCACAGACAACAGGCAAGCCCCCATTGCATGATAAACTGACAGAAGTGAGCAGGCAGGGAAGATAGAAGGTAGGAAGAAGGGGCAACATTGTCATGCTGACTCTGCCTCAGGGTAAAGGAGAGGCAAGCCAGATTTGCCCCCACACAGTGTTTGAAAGTGCAAAGTAATTAGGTGGATGGGCGCTTTGCCTTGACCTATCTCCCTGAAGGCGTTTGAATTTGCCATCCAGTGTTGCTGAGCTGTGGCTTGAACAGAGGGCTATGCATATCCCCACTAGCGTGTATGCTTTAACTTTTAAATGACCTGGATTTCTCCCCCACCATCTTCCAGCATCAGAAACCTTCCTGGGAAAAGTCTTTGTTCCATTTAAGACAGAAGTCCCCAGGCTGCAGAAAATTCCACTGCCTCAAGCAGCTTGCTTGGCACACCCTGTAGCTTTACATTAAAATCGTGGTTCCCCTCTCCTTAACTGCTGCTGAACTAGAGAAAATTGGCGGAAACCAGTTTAGGCGCCATGCTGACATTTAGGATAACCTTTTAGCTCATTAAATACCTCATGCATAATAACCTCTCTGTCGCTGGGTGGAGTTTAACCACCATTTTCTGAACATGCGATGCATGAAGTTATATGTAAACCCCACTGCGCCTGCATAGTATGATTAAGAATGTTGCTGATATAACTTGTATGAACTTCCTACCTGTAAATCCCTTAAAAGCAACCTTCCCCCTCGCCCTCGCTGAGCAGTCTCAGAGGCAGCAGCCCCGACTGTTTCCTTTCCTTGCGCAACAAAACAAAGGCGCATTTCTACTCTCCCACCTCGGTCTCTCATTTATTGGCTGAGACAAGTTGAGCCAAGCAGAACCTGGGGTTTCCACCCAGCAACAAAGTGGTGAAATGCAGAGCAATAAATTTTCACAAGTTTCAAAAGTACCACATTTTACAGAAGAGTTGAACCTTTTTTGTTTGTATTATGTGAGGTAGGAAGAAGAGGCTTCTCATTCCTAAGTGATAAATAAGGAAACTGAGGCATAGAGAATTCAATGGGCAAGGACTAAACCCTGGTCTTTGTGCGCAGGTCCATGATCTTCCTACTTCTGCAGTGGTTCAGAATACACAAGAACCACTGGAGAGCTTGTTTAATGCAGAATATGGGGCCCACATCCAATCTGTGGACTTGGAGTTTAAATGACATTTTAAATAAGCCTCCAGGGGAATGAAACGCATCAGAAGCACACTGCAGAGACACTTCTGAAAAACACTGATCTAAAGCAAACTTTTTGGCTCACATATCCTAAAAGAAAACTCTACATTTTAAAGTTGACATCTAACCATTTTTATCATAAATTTAAATATTGCAGATAATGTAATTTCCAGCATATTATAGATATTGGACATTTCAAAATAAAATTGTTGCTTCACTCTTTTAAATATATTCAATAGTATCTAAGTGTAAGGGTTTGTATATCTATAATCATCCACTGAAAAATACATGACAAACTCTTCAACAATCAGGAATTTTAGCTTTTTTTCTTCCTACTTGAATTTATAGTTCTATTTCTTTCCCCACAATTTTTATACTAATGTAATATATATTTATGCTTAAAAGTATTTTGTTCATCTCCCTATTAGTTCTCTGTAACAAAAACATGTACTTACATTGAAAATATTATTTTTATAATTTCTTTTGACCATAATGCTTAAAAATGTCTTTGACCTTCCCATCTAAAGCAGCACTCCCTCCCCCACTGCACTTTCTATTCCCTTATCTGGCTTGATTTTCCTCTACAGAAATTTTCACTGCCTGATATATATCTATGATTTATTTGTTCACTGCTGTCTCCCCAGTGCCTATAAAATATCTGTGGAAGGAAGGAACATAAGGACAGACCTTCTGGATATTGTATCGTTTTAGGAGATGTTTGACTACGATTTAAAGTTCTTCTATCGTTATTGATGTATCAGATTTTAATCACTCAAATCAATTTTGGTTTTATACATTTTCCTGTAATGTCACACTGTTTAGATTTTACATTGCATTAAAATACACCACAACCTAGTGGGATTTATTCCAGGAATGCAAGGATGATTCAATATGAAGAACCTATTGAGAGAGAAGCAGCCTCTGACGTCTGGGAGCTGGCCTGGCACCAGTTAGGCCACGGTGTTCTCCTGTTGAATGTAAACAATTTTACTGAACATCAACATCAGACAAGTCTGCTCTGACCGTGATGGACGAAGACAAAAACAAGACTATTCCGTAATCATTCTCTGCTCACAGATAAGAACATTTCCAAACCACAAGCAACCAAACATCCCCCTTTCCTGGCTACTATGACTGACTACTGTTTCTTCACCAATCATAGCTTTAACCTCACTCCATTCTCTAGACAGTCTGTCTTGGCAGGCCAGCCTTAGGTCCCAGAGTCTGTTGTTTTTATGGTTACTCAGATTTGGCCTGAGTTAGGCTGAGGACTTGGGTCATCTTCCCTCACTTCGTGGTGTTACAAGTCAAGCAAAATCCCAGTGGCTGCCAACTGACTTCCTTCCTGGAAAGCCCGTTTATGAACAGAAACGATCCCCCCCCCACACCTCCAGCAGTTTCACTTGGGCTCCTCCCATTCCCTTTGTTTCCAACAATCCTCTATCTGTTCAAAGCAACCAAATTACTCAAGGGCAGTGGTTTGGGGCTTCAGCAGGGCAATGGGATCCCATGGCCAGCAGGTTAGAACTAACCTTCTGTGTGTATCCCCCATCCCCTTGAGAATCTCTCTTGATGGGTGTCACTATTAGAGATGGGGTATGTCTGATCTCTCAGGGATGTTGAGGTAGAAAAAGTAACAGATTGTTTGGGGAGCCTGGAATCAGAGGATTAAATTGGGCAAGGCACCTCATCTCTTTGTCTTGTGGGTTCCCCCAAGCAGTGCCTGGTACATAGTAACTACTCAAAAAGAAAAAGAAAAAAAAAAACCATTGCCATTGAGTCAATTCCAACTCATACAGTGGTTAAGAGCTATGGCTGCTAACCAAAAGGCTGGCAGTTCCAATCCACCAGGCGCTCCTTGGAAACTCTATGAGGCAGTTCTACTCTGTCCTATAGAGTTGCTATGAGCGATGACTCAACAAAAGTGAGCTGTTATTCTAACCATATGTGTTTCAAGGGCACTTCAATCAGGCTATGGTGTCTGGAGAATTATCCTTGTTCCATGCTAAAAACCCCTCAAAGGCCATCCAATCTCCAACGTCGGTGCAATCCAGCCACCCACACCACCCTCAGTGGTGCTACAGAACCCCACTCTCCTTTCCTGGATGCTGTACGGGCTCCACCCTCTGTTGGCCATTCCATGTGTGCACTTAACTTGTCTTGGTTACCTTTAACCTCAACGGACTCCGTACTGTCACTAGGGTGGTCTAAGATCACTTCCCACCTGGCCGTTTAGTATAACTGATGGAATACCCTCCTCTTGGCCACTGCTCATTTTCAGAGATCTTTTGCTTCGTGTAGGTTCTTGCAGCTTCTGGGTCTGGCTGACATTTACTAATGTGCCCCCCTGGTGAGGACTGCAAGCCGCTGGCGGGAATGCAATGCTCACAAAGGGGTGGGAGGCCAGTCCAGGAAGGGCCCTCTCTCCTGTCCCTGAATGGTCGACAGGCAGGAAGGAAGGAAAACCTGGGAAAGGACACCCTGCTTGGCTCTCTAGAAACAGCAGTTGTGCTGATCTCCTCAGTGAGAATTCAGTGACACAGACATCCTGGGGATTGTGCAAGAGATGAGCTAGGGCAACCCAACCACTGGGAAGCCCAGAGCCCAGAAATGAGTAGATTCCACACACACATCCCCAGCCTCCTGGGATAATGGGGTGGATTTGCCTTAGGCTCAGGCTCCTCCACATTCCAGACCCGGAGTCCTTAGTGAGTGGAGCTGAAGATGCAAGTGGCGGGGGGGGGGCTGGGTCTGGCTTAAGAGTTACAGCAGCAAGCCAGGAGGAGTGGTACAGCCTCATGCAGCGAGTGCCCCAGGCCCCAGGGCCTGAGCCACAACAGCTTCTCTTTCTTGAATTCTACCTACTGGCCCATTTGGAGGGTCTATGGGGTCCTCCCAGGCTGTCACTGGTCTCCTGACCGCCCACCCTCCCACTTACTCTTCAGCCTATTGCAATCTGACCTCACCACCCCTTCCCAAAGTTGAGGCTGATCTTGGCCTCTCTGGGAGTATTTGTGCACAGGCTGCACCCCTCCTCCGGCCTTGCTGCTGGAACTCTTAAGCCAGGCCCAGCCCCACCACCACCACCTGCATCTCCATCTCCATGCACCACACTCCCACGTGAGACCCTCGGGTCTGGAATGTGAAGGCGCCTGGGCCTAAGGGAATTCCCACCCCATTATCCCAGGGGGCTGAGGATGTGTGTGCGGAATCTACTCGTTTCTGGGCTCTGGGCTTCCGAGTGATACTGAGACAGGGAATTTCCCTCCTTCTGGACCACTCTTCCTTTGGTTTCCATGACAATATACTCACCCAGTTTTCCTCTATCTCTAAGATAGGATCTTAATCTGCCCACACCACCTAGGCCTACCTGCTCTCCTCTCCAGCCCCATTCCTTGCAGCTCTTCCAACAGCTACACTTTCTGGCCTTGGTGTACCCCATGCCCTCTGTTCACAACCCTGCCTGTCCCTGCAGGTTGCCGATCCTCCATGGTACCCCCCAGCCATGCCCAGTCCAGGCACAGAGCAGGCCCTGGTTTGCGATCAACCCTGTGCCCTCACAATGGTCAGGAATGAGGTAGGCCACTCTCCAGCAGGGTTAGAGACCCGGTTTATTGCACAGCCGCACTTTCCACCGCAACAGGACTCATGCTCTACAATCTAGGCCACAGAGGGGTGGCGGACAGGGTCCCACATGCACAACTCCTCCATCTTCCTCCTCCTGCCAGGCCTTGGTTCTGGTGACAACCGAGGCAGTGAGCAGAAGCAAGTATTTTCCTCCACATCTTGGGAAAACGCCGTTCTCATGTCTGTCCCAGAGCTGCAGCTCCAAGTACAGGCGTCAGCTGTCAGCCCCCTTTGCTGCCCCAAAACCAAATCACTAAAGAAATGGGAATCTGGTGGGTGGAAGCTGGGACGTTGCACCAAACACAGTAATTTCCCACCACGCATTATTTTCTAAACATAAATTGGGTTTTTCAGTACAATTCAGACTCTCAACATTCTCCACTCTATAGAGGAAAGGAGTCTGAAAAGGGGGTCTGCGGGCGAGACGTTAATGGGAGGTCCCAACCTGAGCTCTGAGAACTGGCCAAGGCCAGAACTGAGAAGTCTGGGTGAGATTCATCATATTCTAAGGCCTTTCCAAAATGATGCCACTCCCTGGGTAATGAATGCTGATCAAATGAGGTCCATAAATAGGCAAAAGTACCTTTTCTTCCCTCTAGAAAGTAAACATGGCAGAGTGGAAAGACCCTAGGCTGGGAATCAGGCAACACAGCATCAGCCTGGTTCTGTCCTAGCAAGCTCGGTGACCTCTGGCAAGTATCTAATTTAGGCTCAGACTCACTGTGATCCTTTCAGGAGTGAGGGCACGGGTCCCACGTCCCCTCTGGTCTTGACACTTAGCCTTTTGCATTGCAGGCTTTGTCAGGCCAGAGGCCCCACCTTTACCTTCACCATCTCCTAGCACTGAGCTGAGTCCTCACTGGGGACAGAGACCCAGGCAGGGGTACAATCCAATCTCCCTCATCACACAGACTCTAAAACCTGCCACCCACCACAGCCTAGATGAAGCTGAACCTCAGCCTCCCAGGGACTCCTGTGTGCTCACAGACTGATGGACAGACTGGCTCTGCAAATGGGGAAGGGGACTTATTTACAGAGGGGGAGGCCCAGGCAGGGGAATAAGGTAGAATAGAATATTCTGAAGGGATAAAACTTTTCTGAAAAAGCCAACTTAAGTGGCCTTGTAACTATAAAGGATGCTAAATATACAGGCTTCAATTTTGACTCAATTAGTATGTTGCTGTTTGTGTGTGGATGTTATTCCACTACTTCAACATTTTCAGAAATTTCACATCTAAATGTGTCAGAAAATTAAAGACCAATCCTGTGCCAGAGCAGATGGCCTCTGACATAATCTGACACAGAGCTTTCCATTTTGTGTACAAGAGATCCACAGAGGGGAAGACGCTTACCTGGGGTCACACAGCAGGACGGAGGCAAAGCCGGGATGGTCACCCGGGTTCCCTGAGTCCCCACCCAGGGCTTTCTTTGTGACCCAGTGTGAGTTCCTTCTCCATCAGGCTTGCTGGAACCAGGTTCTTCCTGGGCCTGGGCTGCGTCCTGGCCTCTGCCTTATTTGTAAAGACAGATCTCACCCTTAAGGTCGGCTCCTTGGCTGGGACTTATGGGGAGGGAGGAAAACTCTAGAGCAGGGGAATTTCAGGGCTGGTCAGTCCCTGCTCGAGCCTGACTCTGAGCTCAAGAATTTCCCTGGCACGCCCCCACCCAGGGCCCAGACTGCCAGGAAGATGGCCCTGCCCAGGAGGCAGCAGGAGCATGGGGGACACAGTTGAGGGGCAAGGGGTGAGGACGAGGGGTCATCAGGGACTGTCGCGCCAAGGTCGTCCAGAGAGCAGAGGCACCTGAAGAGTGCATCATATGAAGAATCAACAACTCATTGTGGGGATACCCCTGCCCCACCCCGCGGCCCCCTAGGCTCCCTCCCAGAGGGGCCTCAATGACCTGCCTCCACCCTGGGTCACTCTGCTAACCCTCCCATGTCCTCTGTCCAGATCCATGTCTCATGCCTCCTGTGACCCAACCTACAGATTCTGTGACGCCCACCACCAAGGCTGAGCCTGGAAATGCCTGAGGGGGGCCGTGGCTGAAGACACCCAGCTGCAGCTCAGTGAGGCGCCACCCACCCTCCCTGCCTCTTCATCCTGCCCACCCCTTCCCTCCATCTGTCAGCCTCCTGGGCTTCTCCCCAGCCCTACTGGCAGGTGGGAGGAGACACCAAAGGGGTCTTTAAAAGATACAGATGGACCCCACCTCTCCCAGCTAGCCCTTTACAGCTCTCTATGGCTTCCACAGCATGTCTAGCTTTCAGAGCAGGGCTGACCAGGCCCAGCAGCTCCAGAGCCTCGGGACTCTCGCCTGCCCTCCCAGCCCCCTCCAGCATCACCGGCCTGGAGCACACAGCAGCGTTCCCAGCCACTTCTCCCCACCCCGTCCCCTTAGCCAGCTGCGTCCTCAGGTCATTGCTGCCTCATCAACCTCCCTGGCGACCAGGATGGGGCCCTGCCACGGCTCTCATTACACATGTGAGATTACCCCCAGGATGAAGCAGTGTAAGGACAGGGACAGTGTCCATCCTCCTCCATCCCCAGCATCCAGTGCCGTGCCAGGAGGCAGGAAGCAAGTGTTTTTTGCTAGATAAGTAAGTGAACACCTGAAACCAAATGCGCAATCCCACCGTGGGCCCTGCCTGTCCCTTCCCCGCCCCCAGAGGCCTCCCACTGCCACCTGCCTCCCTCCATACCTGGGGCCAGGAGCCACAGGAGTCACTCCCACAGGAAGCGCACATACCAGATGGTCTCATTCTTCAGCTGGGGGCCGAACAGGGGGTTCAGCTGAGCCAGGATGGCAATGAGCCAGCTGCGAGGACAGCAAAGTGGGGGTGAGCCTGGGACAGAGGGAACTCGCCCCACGCCGCAAGCACGCCTTTGTTGGTCTTCTCTTCCCACCCAGGGAGGATGGGACCGACCTGCCAGAGCAGGGTCACACAGAGCCCTGCATGCTCAGCAGCCCCATGGGGCCAGCCTGGGGCTAATATATTTTGGTTTCATTTGATTTTTTTGTACATTTGTACAAAAGGCTGGACCCTGGGGTTTGGAAGAGCTAAGTCTGCACTGCCAGGGATGCTTTGGGAGGGATTCCCAGCTGTTTGTGTGCTCCTCATAAACCTGTCTGGGCTTCTCCACCCTTCATGCCACCCAGGATCAGGACAAGGGCTGGTCTGGAGGGAGACAAGTCAGAATCACCCTTTTAAGAGAAAAACGAAAGAATGATCCAGAGACAAGAGAGCTGATGACCCAAGAGCCGCTGTCCCAGACCTAGGGTGAACCAGCTGTCCCCTGAGCAAGCGGTGTAACACCCACCCCCAGGAGGCAGATCATCTGGCAGATGTCTGACCCCAGAATTCATGACAAACCTTCCAGACTCCATCTGTCCTGCAGCTGTTGGCCCCAAAAGAATCCCTGGAAGTTCATGACTGAAAATAGTTCCCAGTGCCTCACACGAGCACATCGGCAACGCTCTAGCTCTGCGTTTGCAGGAAAGATGCAGCTCCTCCCCCTGAGTCCCCACAGGAACCAGTGGAGTGCCTGACACCCCAAGAGCTGTCAGAAGTTATTGGCTTTGCATCACCGTCATCCCCAGGTTTGTGTTTTGTGCCTTAATTTTGAGGCATGGGCTTAAAATCTGCAGTATGCTTTTCACTTCTCATTTGTTGATTCAGTGTTTGTAATTATTCCTGTATCATGGGTACACTTGGTCTCCCCCACGATCCCAATCACCATTCTTAATATCCTGGTCTCTCAACCATCGAATCCCAGCCCTCTGAGGCCCTTCCTGGGACAAACAAGGATGTTACGCCAACCCCTGAAGGACTGAGAAACAGCATTACAGAAAGTGCCTTAGAGACACTTTGCCCAGTGGCTGTGTTCCTTTTTGCACATGTACCCCCTAAAGAATTTGGAAAACCATGTATCCCCATGTACTTAAGTTAACATCTACAAATCATCACTCTTTCAAATAAGTTTTTTTTTGTTAGTAAGACATAGAAAATACTAAATATTAATACAAGATGAAATAAGAAAATTAACTAAGAGGAATAGATAACGACATAATCTAATAAATGGGTTTTAACTACAATACATCTGCCAATTTGGCCATGCTGAGAAATATTCCAGTCATCTCTAAATGAATCTGTTTCCTTTTAAGGAATCAACATGCCATCACTTTATCCGTTCTGCTTTGATTGTTCTGAATTCAGGACATCCCAACGATGCTGAGCATAACCCATAAAAACAATGTTCAAGTGGCTTGATTAACCATGAGCGAGGCCTCCCCCAAAACCAAAACCTGGATTTAGCCCTTGGCTTGGCAGCCAGGATGACTGAAACCATGGAGCAGCGCAACACAGTGAGAGTGGAAATGGATGGCGGGTGCCTTTCTTTGGTAAAGGGGGCAAGGGCTGTTGTGAATGGGTCTCAGAAACGTCCAGAAAGAGGATATGTGGATATTGGGGACCTGGAGACTGATTCCCTCATACTCACGTGTGAACAGTTTTTCTGTACCCCCAGCATATGCACTCACTCATTTCACAGGTGAGAAAACGGCAGCCTATGGAAGTTACAAAGTGTGTCCAGCTCACACATTCAAAGGAGAACCAGAACTTGGAGTTCACAGTGTCTGCTCCATTGTTTCTTCACCATTCCACTCTGCCTGAGCATCTGTGCTCGACAGTCAACCTTCTGGGTGGAGCACAGAAGGGAGAGCAGGCTAGGGTACAGAAGGAAGAAGGGAGGACGACGCAGACCACTGCCTTAGAGATGGGAAAGGGTACTTACAAGAGGTAACAGCAGACGGCAGTCGTCACCAGCATG
Organism: Trichechus manatus latirostris; assembly: GCF_000243295.1. Taxonomy (NCBI): domain Eukaryota; kingdom Metazoa; phylum Chordata; class Mammalia; order Sirenia; family Trichechidae; genus Trichechus; species Trichechus manatus. Next base: position 105,661 of record NW_004444029.1, read on the forward strand.
GTGATGATCACTCTGCAACAGAAGAGGTCAGGTCAGGATGGACAGGGCCAGTGCCCCCAGAAGGCCTGGCCAGGGGCAGAGAGAAGCTCCCTGTGTTAGCCCCTTTCCTGTTGCCTGCTGGACGCTACCTGTACAGGAAACTGAATTTTACTAAGTGTAAGAATTGCAAGATGGAAAATAAAAACAAAAACTCTCAGTATCACATCACGGAGAGGCCAACTTTGACCAAATCCAAGTTACGAATGCTTCTCCCTTTTCCATCACCCAATATTTCCCGTCTTAATGCAGACATGTTGAGGAAAGACACTGCACAAAGCTGTGTTTGTGGCAACCCAAGGTACAGTGATCTCTGGAATTCAAAATTCATTGGGCAAGGAGAAGGAAAGCAACAGACCATGGACAGGGCAAGAAGCAAGGAGACTATGAGCCATCTTTGAGGCCAAGTGAGCTGTAATAAAGCTTAAAAAGCAGCAGAAGAAACATCAGTCAGAGTAAAAAAGATCTTACCAAGATATCTAAGAGAGGAGAGACACTCAAATGGTTAACAGAGTGAAGCTATGGGACCTAGCGATCTGCATGTTTTTAAGAACAGAGGCAATGCCCATATGTCCAAGTAGTGTCTAGTCAAAGCTAAACTTAATCCAAACTAGTACCTGTCACCTGTGATATAAAGCACTTCAAGTTGGCGCCAGAGGGATGAGCCCTTATCTATTCTTTCATCGTTACTAAGCACCCTGGGCCCCTCGACTGCTGGCCCTGGGCTATACAACAGTGGTGAATAAGACAATCTCTGACTGCAGGGAACTTGTAGTCACACGCCGGAGACAGCGCTTTCTAACGGAGGATAATATAAAACAGAAACTGGAGAGTGCTGTAACAGGTACAGAAATCTGCCAGGGGACCTTCAAAAAACGATGAGAGCAGCTAAAAATTATTAAGTACCTAATATGTGCCATGCACTGTTAAATGTTTTATGTACATTATTTCGTGTAATCCTCACAGCAGCCCAATAAGGCAGGTATTACCAACAACCCCATTTTACCTATGAAGTAACTGAAGCTTGAAAGGGTTAACATTTGCTCGAAGTCACATAGCTCATCAGGATAAGAGAAACTGCACCGGTGCCTGACCGACCATCCCTCTACCGGCTGGGGGAGGGAATACTGCGTGGAGGTGACGCTTAACTGATTCCTAGTGTCACTCTGGTCTTTATCTTTATGGAGTAGGATCCTTATCTACCCTCTCACCCCGACCTTCTGCCTGTTCCCGGGCTGAACTCGCAACAGGCACGTGTGTAAACTCCTCTGAGAAAGATGTCGGCGCCTGACGCCCTCGGCAGCCGGAGGGGGACGCGGCGAGTGCGCGCTGCGCGGTCAGAGAGACTTCCCGGGCTGGGGGCGCCCTGCCGCGGTCAGAGCTGCTCCGGAAGCCGGGGTGGGGGGGGGGGCGCCGCGCAGTCCGAGCTGCTCCGCGGGAGGGGGGCGAAGAGCACGCGCGGGGCGGGTAGAGGTCCAGTAGGAAGCCCAGGCGTCGCCTTTCTTACCCGCGGTTTGGTCCTTTCGGCACAAACCAGGGCCCGGCGATGCCGATGAGGCCCCAGAACGTGGTGAAGATGATGACCGGGAGGGCGAAGGAGTGCGCCGTCATGGCCGGCGGAGGACGCCCAGGCCGGCCCGCGTGACCGAAGCAGAAGACAGCGAAGCGCCGGGTGGGCGCAGGTCCGCGGCCTGGGAACGGAGAGTTTGCGCATGCGTCTGCGCTGCAGGACGCCGAGCACGCGCACGCGCAGGAGGAACGGAGCCCCCAAGACCCCAAAGGAACGCTCTTCAGCCCGGGCGCTGTCACTCAGGGGGAAGGGCGGGCCTTCTGAGAAGCCCGCTCGTTGATTGGCTGAAGTGGAGGCTACGGCCTGCGGTCGAGGAAGCGCGGACGCTCCGTCGGACTCGCTCTCGGGGACGCGGCGCCTGGGGGCCCCTGCGCCCTTCTACCCTGTTCCAAGACGCGCGTGGCCGGCAGGAGGCGCCCTGTGCTGCGGCCGGGTGGTTGGGGCCCCAGGGGAGCCGGCGGGCCGGCGCGGCCGGGACCGGGGACCCTCGGTTGGGGTACACCGATAATGCCGGCAACCGGGCAACAGCTGAGAACGCGGGGTGACGGTGGGCACCTCACCTACACCCAAAGATGTTGAGACCCACTTCCCAGCACCTGGAAAGGGGCGTGAAGTTGGGTCCTGAGGCTGTGAGCGGGGCGGAGAGGACCGGCCCATGAGGCAGTTCCTCACCCTGCCCGTCACAGCATGCTCTCCAGGCGTCACTCGCAAAAATCGGGTTGGGGTTTTGGGGTGAAATCTCCGAACCCCTGTATAAATAGCTACAGCTTGCTTAAATATGTAATGGGGGTGACAATTCTTTACTCACAGGTTGTGGAGGATTCAATGATAAAAGCACGTGGGAGGCATCTAGCGCGATAAGCTCAGTATAAGTTTTTTCTTTGTCCACGGACGTGGGCTGAAGGGACTCTAGAGCCTGGTTTCTTCATTGGGCGTTTTGGTCTCAGTATCCCTCCTTCCAAAGAGGACAGTACCAGTGGCTCCAGGAGATATCTCTAGCACAGGTGCCGCCCCAAGCAGCCTGCCAACCTAGTCCTCAGCTTTGGCAGTTGCATACCGTGGGAAAGGAAGCGGCTCCCATGTGGTGTACCTAGAAACATACCTGCTGTCCTCCTGACCCACTGCCAGGATGTCTGCTTGTAGCTGTTTTCCCAAAGCAGGAACTTCACTCCCCTTCTCGGGCTGAGGACTCCTTATCTTTTTAACATTCATGCAAGTTGGCGGGGGGAGGGGGGGTGATACACAAAAATTTTAGGTATAAAATACAGTTCTCGCCTTCTAGGAATTTCTAATCTAGTTGAAGTGAGAGATATTCTGCTAAAACCATAATGTTGCCCAGTCTAGGCTAAGAGCCCTGTGATAAAAATAGTCAATACTTGCTATGAGAATTCAGAGGATGGAGGAAGAGAAGACTCCCTACCAATGAATTTTTAGCAAGATTGTAAAGAATGGTTAGGCTTCCCATCAAGATTGTGCGCTTTTGTGAACACTGACCTAGGATAAGAGCCCACTTTGCATCCATAGGACAGAGTAAAACTGATCCACAGAGTCCTTCAAAACATCTCCCTGAAAGTCCATCTCTCTGTGTTTCTAAAAGATCTACTTCCCTGAAATATGTTTCAGAAAAAAAAAAAATTATATAAAACGGACACTATCTAGTAAGGTGTGTTTCGTTCTTTGCCTCGGCTACTGGGAGCTCAGAACCAAAGCCAGTGCTTGACTTAAATGCTGTTCCTGTTAAGTGCCGTCAGTCAGTTCCGACTCACTGTGACCCTATGCACAATAGAACGAAACACTGCCGGAACCTGTGACATCCTCACAATCGTTATGCTTGAGCCCATTGTTGCAGCCACTGTGTCAATCCATCTCATTGAGGGGCTTCCTTTTTTTCGCTGGACCTCTACGTTACCAAGCATGATGTCCTTCTTCAGGGACTGGTCCCTCCTGATAACATGTCCAAAGTATGTGAGACAGTCTCGCCATCCTTGCTTCTAAATGAGCATTCTGGTTGTACTTCTTCGAAGACAGGTTTGTTCGTTCTTTTGGCCGTCCATGGTACATTCAATATTCTTCGCCAACACCACAATTCAAAGGCGTCAATTCTCCTTGAGTCTTCCTTCCTTATTCATTGACCAGCTTGCACATGCATATGAGGCGACTGAAAACACCATGGCTTGGGTCAGGTGCACATTAGTCTTCAAGGTGACATCTTTGCTTTTCAAGACTTTAAAGAGGTCTTTTGCAGTGCATTTGCCCAATACAATGCATCGTTTGATTTTTTTTTTTTTTCTCCCTCTATGCA
>NW_004444029.1:110724-112527 GCF_000243295.1 Trichechus manatus latirostris
AGTTGGGTCTGTTGTGATATCGCCCATCTCATTTCTTATTTGGGTTATTTGCTTCTTCTCCTGTTTTTCTTTTGTCATTGTGGCCAATGGTTTATCAATTTTGTTGATCTTTTCAAAGAACCAGATTTTGGTCTTGTTAACTCTTTCAGTCGTTTTTCTATTCTCTATTTCATTTAGTTCTGCTCTAATCTTTATTATTCGCTTTCTTCTGGTGCCCGAGAGCTTCTTTTGCTGCTCTCTATTTGTTAGAGTTGTAGAGTTAATGTTTTGATTTTGGCCCTTTCTTCTTTTTGGATGTGTGCATTTATTCTATAAATTGACCTCTGAGCACTGCTTTTGCTGTGTCCCAAAGGTTCAGGTAGGGTGTGTTTTTATTCTCATTTGATTGTATGAATTTCTTTATTCCATCCTTAATTTCTTCTATAACCCAGTAGTTTTTGAGCAAGGTGTTTGTTCAGTTTCCATGTATTTGATTTTTTTTCCTTGCTTTTCTTGTTACTGATTTCTACTTTTATGGATTTATGGTCGGAAAAGATGCTTTGTAATATTTTGATGCTTTGGATTCTGTTGTTTGGTTTATGACCTAATATGTGGTATATTCTGGAGAATTTTCCATGTGCGTTGGAAAAGAAAGTATACTTGGCTGCTGTTGGGTGGCGCGTTCTGTATATGTCTATGAGATCAAGTTGGTTGATTGTGGTATTTAGATCTTCCATGTCTTTATTGAGCTTCTTTCTGGATGTTCTGTCCTTCACCAAAAGTGGAGTGTTGAAGTCTCCTACTATTATTATGGAGCTGTCTGTCTCTCTTTTCAATGCTGTTAGAGTTTACGTGTTTTGGAGCCCTGTTGTTGGGAGCGTAAATATTTACTATGGTTATGTCCTCCTAGTGTACTGACCCTTTAATCATTATATAGCATCCTTCCTTATCCTTTGTGGTGGATTTTACTTTAAAGTCTATTTTGTCAGAGACAAATATTGCCACTCCTGCTCTTTTTTGAGTGTTATTTGCTTGATATTTTTTTCATCCTTTGAGTTTTAGTTTGTTTGTGTCCTTAAGTCTAAAGTGTGTCTCTTGTAGGCAGCATATAGACAGATGGTGTTTTTTTTTAATCCATTCTGCCACTGTCTCTTTATTGGTGCATTTAGTCCATTTACATTCAGCGTAATTATTGATAGGTATGAGTTTAGTGCTGTCATTTTGATTTTTTTTTTTTATGTTGACAGTTTCTTTGTTCCACTTAATTTTCTGTGCTGTTTTTATGTATTTTCGTCTTTTTCATTGTTGTTGATCTTTTATTTGCTGAGTCTTTGTTTTTCTTGTTTATTATTTTGATGTGTAGGATTGTTAGTTTCCTTTGTGATTACCTTAATATTTACCCCTATTTTTCTAAGTTTAAACCAGTCTTTTATTTCTTTATATCATCTTGTCTTCCTCTTCATATGAAAGATCTATGATGACATTTTTTAGTCCCTCTTTTTTGTTTTAATGGTGTCATCATTTACATATTGATGTCTCTTTTTCCCTGTTTTCAGCATTTTAGCTTTGATTTGTTTCTGTGTCTTCCCTGTCTGGGTTGATATCTAGCTGCTCTGTCCTGTGTTCTAGTCTTGGGTTGTTATCTGATGTTATTGATTTTCTATCTGGAGGACTCCCTTTAGTATTTCTTGTAATTTTGGTTTGGTTTTTGCAAATTCCCTAAACTTCTCTTTATCTGGAAATGCCCTAATTTTGCCACCATATTTGAGAGACAGTTTTGGTGGATATATAATTCTTGGCTGGCAATTTTTTTTCCTTCAGGGC
>NW_004444029.1:112748-209977 GCF_000243295.1 Trichechus manatus latirostris
GGGACCTACATTGTGTAGGGCTCAATCAGCATCTTGGATAGATATCTTCTCATCTTTCACGATATCAGGGAAGTTTTCTGCCAACAAATCTTCACCAATTCTCTCTGCATTTTCTGCTATCCTCCCTCTTCTGGTACTCCAATCACTCGTAGGTTATTCCTCTTCATAGAGTCCCACATAATTTTTAGGGTTTCTTCATTTTTTTTAATGATTTTATTTGATTTTTCCTCAAATAAGTTGGTGTCGAGTGCTTTATATTCACTCTCACTAATTCTGACTTCCTTTGCCTCAGTTCTGCTCCTATGACTTTCTGTTGTCTAATTCTGAAATTTTATTGTTAATCTTCTGGATTTCTGATTGCTGTCTCTCTATGGATTCTTGAAGCCTGTTAAATTTGTCATTATGCTCTTCTCTAATCTCCTTAAGTTCCTCTATTGCTTTGTCTGTGTTCCTTGGCTTGTTCTGAATTTTGCCTGATCTTTTTCCTGATATCTTGATGAGTTCTGTATATTAATCTTTTGTATGCTAGCTCTGGTAATTCCAAGAAGTTCTCATCCTCCGGAAAGTTTGATTCTTTGTTTTGGGAGCTTGCTGAAGCCATCATGGTCTGCCTCTTTATGTGATTCGATATTGACTGTTGTCTCCAAGCCATCAGTAAGTTATTATATTTAGTTTATGTTTGCTTACTGTGTCCTAGCTTCTTGTTTTGTTTTGATATGCCCAAATAGGCTGCTTTTATGAGCTAGTTTGATTATTGGCATCTTTGAAGCCCTAACGCCCTGTCACCAGGTGGTTAGATCTGTTACTGGGTATGTGAGCCCAGGAGTCTGTTTACTTTTCTTGTATGGATTCAGCTCAGGTGTCCAGGTAGTCAGTCACTAAGTGTGTGGTGCAGGCTCTCATCTGCAGTCCTAGATGGACAGGGGTGATTTGTGTAGGCACAGGTATCTGGCTGCAGTAGGGGGTCACTTGTTGAGCAAGGCAGGGGGCTGATGGCTGCCCCTGAGTGTCTGGGAGGTAAGTGTGTCCCTCGTCCTTAGAGCACATTGTAGGTGGATTTTGCAGCCGAACTAGGGACACCCAATGCTGTTGGCTGTAAGGGCTGGGAGGTACCACTTATTCTTGGACCCATCATGGGTGGCTAGGTGGTGTGGGTGGAGCCACCAGTCCTCAGGCCCCTGACATAGGTAGGTGAGGAATCTGCTTAATGGACAGAGCAGTGTTAAATGTCACGAACCTGCCACTCCACCATATAGCTGACAGTTGAAGTTAGGCTTCAGGTATATACCCTGTTGTACTGTGCTAATGAGGGCCTACGCTGTTGAAACGGGCCCACACGTCTATGTGGGGGTGAAAGGCATTCAAAGTCCATGGACCCCTTATGCCTGTGCCTAGGCAAAGGAGCTGCATCTACCCTAAGTTCCCGGCTTAGGGGAGCTGGAAGATTATTTATTCCTGTTTGCTGATTTGTTCCCTCTCCAAGGCCAGGAGACTGGCTCAGGACACGTGACGGCCCTTACTTCTGGCCCAGGGGATGCAGCAATGGCTGAAGCTGGCCCAGGACCCAGTGCAGAGCGAGAAGGGGGCAGGTAAACGGGAGAGAGGTTTTTCCCAAAGGGGGTACTTTTTGATCCGCGCAGTAAGTTAGACGCATGTACTTATCTTTTGCCAGCTGAGCACTGCTTTTCATGGTTTTGGAGGCTTGAGTAGACTCTCCACCGCTTGATCTCTCCTGATGTAGAAAACGCATCTCGAGCACCACTGCTTGCCTCACTGCGTGCGCTGGCTGCAGGATACCGGTTCCCTCAGGGTCAGGTCTGGCAACTCCTCCCTGCTTCTGAACTGTCTCTCCCTCCCCCTGCTGCTCAGTCCGATTCCTCAACTTTACCTTTGATGTTCAGGGCTCCTAGATTGTCATATATAATCGGTTCACTTGTTTTTTCAGGTCTTTGTTGTAAGATTGATTTCTTGACTGCTGCTTCTATAAGTGTTGTTTGTGGATCCAAGTAAAATGAAATCCTTGACAACTTCAATCTTTCCTCTGTTGATCATGATGTTGCTTTTTGGTCCAGTTGTGAGGATTTTTGTTTTCTTTATGTTGAGGTGTAATCCACACTGAAGGCTGTAGTCTTCGATCTTCATCAGTAAGTGCTTCAAGTCCTCTTCACTTTCAGCAAGTAAGGTTGTGTCATTTGCATATCACAGGTTGTTAATGAGTCTTCCTCCAATCCTGATGCCCCGTTCTTCTTCATAGAGTCTAGCGTCTCTGATTATTTGTTCAGCATACAGATTGAATAAATATGGTGAAAGGATACAACCCTGATGCACACCTTTCCTGACTTTAAACCACACAGTATCCCCTTGTTCTGTTCAAATGACTGCCTCTTGGTCTACGTACAGGTTCCTCATAAGCACAATTAAGTGCTTTGGAATTTCCATTCTTTGCAATATTATTCATAATTTGTTATGATCCACACAGTCGAATGCCTTTGCATAGTCAATAAAACACAGGTAAACATCTTTCTAGTATTTTCTACCTTCAGCCAGGATCCATCTGACGTCAGCAATGATATCCCTTGTTCCATGCTCTCTTCTGAATCTGGCTTGAATTTCTGGCAGTTCCCTGTTGATGTACTGCTGCAACTGCTTTTGAATGATCTTCAGCAAAATTCTACTTGTGTGTGGTATTAGTGATATGTTTGATAATTTCCACATTCTGTTGGATCACCTTTCTTTGGAATAGGCATAAATACGGATCTCTTCCAGTCAGCTGGCCAGGTAGCTTGTCTTCCAAATTTCTTGGCATAGACGAGTGAGCACTTCCAGTGCTGCATCCATTTGCTGAAACATCTGAACTGGTATTCCACAGTTCCTGCAGCCTTGTTTTTCACCGATGCCTTCAGTGCAGCTTGGACCTCTTACTTCACTACCATTGGTTCCTGTTCATCTGCTACTTCCTGAAATGGCTGAACGTTGACCAAATCGTTTTGGTATACTGATTCTTGTATTCCTTCCATCTTCTTTTGATGCTTCCTGCATCATTCAGTATTTTCCCCATAGAATCCTTCAATATTGCAACTTGAGGCTTGAATTTTTCTTCAGTTCTTTCAGCTTGAGAAACGCTGAGCACGTCCTTCCCTTTGGTTTTCTAACTCCAGGTGTTTGCACATGTCATTGCAATACTTTGTCTTCTCGAGCTGCCCTTTGAAATTTTCTATTCAGCTCTTTTACTTCATCATTTCTTCCGTTTGCTTTAGCTACTTGACATTCAAGATCAAGTTTCAGAGTCTCTTCTGACATCCACGTTGGTCCTTTCTTTCTTGTCTTTTTAATGACCTCTTGCTTTCTTCATGTATGATGTCCCTGATGTCTTTCCACAACTTGTCTGATCTTTGGTCATTAGTGTTCAACATGCCAAATCTATTCTTGACAAGGTCTCTAAATTCAGATGGGATATACTCTAGGTCATACTTTGGCTCCTGAGGACTTGTTCTAATTTTCTTCAGCTTCAACTTGAAGTTGCATATGAGCAACTGATAGTCTATTTCAAAGTCGGCCCCTGGCCTTGTTCTGACGATGATATTGAGCTTTTCCATTGTCTCTTTCCACAGATGTAGTCGATTTGATTCCCGTGTATTCCATCCGGTGAGGTCCATGTGTATAGTCGCCGTTTATGTCATAGAAAAAGGTATTTGCAATGAAAAAGTCATTGGTCTTGCAAAATTCTATCATGCAATCTCCAGCATTGTTTCTATCACCAAGGCCATATTTTCCAACTACAGATCCTTCTTGTTTGTTTCCAACTTTCGCATTCCAATCACAGTAACTATCAATGCATCGTCATTGCATGTCTGATCAATTTCAGACTGCATAAGTTGGTAAAAATCTTCAGTTTCTTCATCTTTGGTCTTAGTGGTTGGTGCATAAATTTGAATAGTCGTATTAACTTGTCTTCCTTGTAGGCATATGGATATTATCCTATCACTGACAGCACTGTACTTCAGGATAGATCTTGAAATGTTCTTTTTGACCATGAATACAGTGCCATTCCTCTTCAATTTGTCATTCCCAGCACAGTAGACCATATGATTGTCTGATTCCAAATGGCCAATACCAGTCCATCTCAGCTCACTAATGCCTAGGATATTGATGTTTATGCATTCCATTTCATTTTTGATGATTTTCAATTTTCATGCATACTTCACATACGTTAGATTCATACTTTGTACGTTCCATGTTCTGATTATTAATGGATGTTTGCAGCTGTTCTTATTTTGAGTCATGCCACATCAGCAGATGAAGGTCTCAAAAGCTTGACTCCATCCACGTCATTAAGGTCGACTCTACTTTGAGGAGGCAGCTTTTCCCCAGTCGTCTTTTGAGTGCTTTCCAACCTGAGGCGCTCATCTTCCGGCACTGTATCAGACAATGTTCTGCTGCTATTCATAAGGTTTTCACTGGCTATTTATTTTCAGAAGTAGACCACCAGGTCCTTCTTCCTAGTCTGTCTTAGTCTGGAAGCCCAGGTGAAACCTGTCTGCCATGGGTGACCCTGCTGGTACTTAAATACTAGTGGCATAGCTTCCAGCGTCACAGCAACATGCAAGCCCCCACAGTATGACAAACTGACAGATGCATGAGGGTTGACTTAAATAGCCAGCTCATTTTAGGTACCTGCAGCTTCTACGTTGTGTTCCCTTAACAGTGTTTGATGTTTCATCTCTGTCCTATTTGGCATTTGCTTGCTATTGTTATCTGCTTGCTACCCTTATGATAGTCTATGGTTCATAAGGAGATCAAAACCATAACCCAGCCCCTATTCCAAGCACTGGAAGCAATGAGTCTTATGCAGTGGACCAATGAGTTCCAGCTGTTCCCTAGAACATGACAATGATATGGGCACCTTTGGGCTGGTACTTCATTTCCAGAGGTAAACCATCCACTTGATTAAACAGCTTCCCAAAATCTACTTCCACAGTACCACATATTTACTTCATAGAATGTTTGATTGTATTTAGCTGAGAGAGACCTTGCAGGCTCTCTGGGGTAGGCCATTTACTTTATAGATATGACAAAACTAAGGCCAAGACGTGAATGACTCACCTAAGGCCACAAGGTTCATCAGTAACAGAACCAGACCATGGCCAAAGCTTCTCAGTTCTAATCCAGTTGTCTTCAACACACACCTAGATCACTCACATGGGCTTGCGTCCAGGCTGACACTGTTCTGTGAAGCATTAACGTGCGGCAGAGGCACTGCTTTCAGACCCCCCAAGTAGGCCTAGTAGCTTAGCTGTGTGTCCGTCCCCGTCTTCCATGGTGATTTCTGGTTTTTACTGGTCATTGACCGCACTGTAATGGTTCCTCCATGATTGCTTTGAGGCATCGTTGATGAATTTCCATGACATCTCCTAGGGAACTGGCTTTGATTTTGGTCACACCTATGTTCATCTTTTCATAGATTTTGGGACTAAAAAATTTCTAGAAAGGGAATTCCCCCAGCATGGTGGCTGGGGGGAGGGGGGTCAGGGGAGGTCAGGGGAGGTCAGGGAGACCTAGGCCCAGGGCTTGGTCGACCCTGCGATTGGTTGGTCCTGTTTTTTCTTCAAAAGCCTCTGGAAAGGGGGAAAATATGACAATTGCACTACTTTATTTAGCTTCTGGCACTCCCAAAGTTGCCCTAAAGTAAACTTCACTCTTACTCCTCCCCAGGCCCAGCCTGTTTCTTGAGCTCTCTTGAGGTTTACAACCCCTTCCCACTGCCCAAGATAGGGTGAGCCCAAGGCATACAGAGTGGGTAGAGCAAATCAGCTTTCAAGATTGACATGGGATCCATCTGCACTCCCAATGCGTGAGTTTTTAAGATTATCTAGGCTGTCTGCCTCCATGAAGTGTCTTGCTGCCAAACCAGACAGCATCTATAAATCTGAAAGGGAAGAAGTGCTTTAGATGAGGAATTCTTAGTCCCTCATTGGAGACAACAAAAAACCCATCAGCCAGGTAAGTCTTAAACCCACATCTTCCTAGAAATTCCCCTCAAAATTCATGATATTCATTGAGCTGTCAGTAACCCATCGCAGCTCAACTGAACCATCCATCTATGATCCTTTAGCACTTACAAATTTGCATTCAGTTTCTGTAAGTTCCTGTTTCTCTCCTTTGTGATACGTTCAGTAGCCTCATGAGAAACACGGGAACACTCAGAAACCTCGAGATACGCTACGGCGGAAAGGATGAAGGCAGGGGCAGTGCCACAAAGCTGGGCTGTTAGCTCATGGCCACTCTTTCAGGGGCACGTATCTCAAAGATAAAAATCCTACAATCTGCCACGTTCAGTCTCACAAACTGTTACATGCCCAGGCCTCTTCTGCAAACCTCCATCATTCCCTGTCTATAGGAAGGGAGAGACAGAATGACTTGTATGATATAAGCCAGCTGGAGCTTCTCCGGCTTGGAGGGATGCAACGGAGCACCTATTGTGTTGACCTCATAACAGGTCAGTTTAGGCAGAGGCTTAACCTGGATCACTGAACTTGGCAGTCAGGAGCAAGGGCCGGGTACCTATCGGTCCATTACCTGTTATAAGGGACTGTAGCATTTTTCATGACTCTCTTATTTGTGTTAGAAGCTTGTTGTCTAGCAGTGGCTGCAGGAAATTATTAAAGTGGCAGCGAAAGAGCCCGGACTCTCCAAAGAAGACACCCCTATGCAGCTGTGCCATGGAAGCAGAAAGGCTGCTAGCTAGAAGCCCTGACAGAGGGCTCTGGCACCTCAGAAGTCTCTGCATTGTCAGACTGGCCGCAACACATCTGCTGAGTGCCCCTTGGTCCCCCATCTGTGGGGGTAGAGATGAGAGAGGTTGATACTGAATAAAAGGAGCATGGACCTATTGCCAGACTAACATCTGAATTCTTCTCACAGAATTTGATAACAGAGAGAAGACTGAAGATGATCCTGGAGGCAATTAGGAAACTTCAAAGTGGTGAAGTCAGACACAATTCCTCAGGCTTCTGTCAAGCTGAAAAACCACAAGACCAGAGAAAAGAAAGTCTGTCACAGAGTTACCTCTGAGAGCACCCCTGTGCCTCTGAGATGTTCTCTGAAAAGCTGCCCTAACCTGCCGAGTGTGACGGAGCTCAAGAGCACAGCCACACAGGCGAGTGAGCCTTTAAGTGTCCAAGTGGTTTGGCCAGCGCAGAGTCTCGTGTATACTTTTTCACTCTGATTTTTTTTTTTAAATATGGCTTTAGGCAAGATATGCACTCCATTCTTCACTCCCTTCGAGTTACCTGCTTGGCCCTGGGGCATCTGAATGTGTGCGTATGTAGTATAGTGGAAAAGCTTGGGCAAGTGAGAGCCCCATCACTAAACAGCTGTATGGCCTTAGGCAAGTGCCTTGACTTCGCTGAACTAGTACTTGTCTACAAAATGGGGTTAAAGCTGGAGGTTGAAATGCAGGAATGGGTGGTCACCCTCCCTCCCCCAGAGCAGTTGGGCTTCTTAGACACATCCCATTAGGGCTGGCTACACCGTTGCCCTGCCTTCCCACTCCTTGCCTTCTGCGGGTAGGAGCTGTGTGTGAACACCTGGTCATCTCTCACAGAACAGCAGGGAGCTTAGTGTATTGAAGGATATTATTTTATAGTCACAAGAATAATACTTAACCCCAAGAAATGGACACAAACGGAGAAAGCTTGAGCACATGGCAGGTAGGGAGGGGCATGTGTGTGTGTGTCTGTGTGTCTCTGTGTGTGTGTCTGTGTGTCTGTGTGTGTGTGTGTGTGTGTGTGTGTGTGTCTGTGTGTGTGTGTCTGTGTGTCTCTGTGTGTGTGTGTCTGTGTGTGTGTCGAGCCATTTTTAAAGCATGCCTTGTCTTCCTGTTGCCCCTCAAGTTGCCCCACAGGCACCTACCTATGCGCCCAGTGAGCCCCGTCTCCTATGACGGGTGCCCATTTATTCGACACCCCTTTTCATTAAAAAATAATACACACTGAACGCCTACTACATGCAAAGTCCAGTATAACTTGATTCCACTGTCCAATCCTTCAGCTAGACCCAAACTCACAGACTACCAAGCTCAAAGGGCTTCTAGAGAATCATGAGTCCACCTAGAGCCCTGAGCCTCCAACCGAAAGAGTCTGGAAACCATTGGTTCTCACTGAAGCCCCTCCGTTTACAGAGAAACACTCCGCGTGGGAAAACTCATAGGTGGCTGAAGTCCCCGGATGCCATTTCTGCTGTCTCTGACCCAGCAAAGGAAGCATGTCGTGTTCAGCAGTCACAACTGAGAGTTGTTTGCATCCTTCATCCTCTCCTTGTAGCTCCATGAGGTCTGTGTTTAGTTCGTCCTCGGTGGAAACAGGAAAGTAAAAATCTGTTTCCCCTACCAACTTTACCACTTTTGGAAAATCCCTATGGCCTATTAAAACAGAGGAGGGCATGAGGCACAGAGTCGGCATGTCTGACAGGACCGTAACCTCTGTTCTTGGTTACCCCAGGCTGCCCCTTGAGGCTGCCATCTTGTCCCAGTACCTAGGCTCACTGCTGCCTGGGCTTCCCTCCAGTAACAGCTGGATTCTGGGGAGCTGCGCAAACCTCCCCAGGGCCCTGAAGTGAAGCTGGCTCCACAGCCTCATTGCTGACTCTGACGCCCAGCTACGGGGAGCGTGGGACAGAGGGCAGGGGACACATTATCTTTGGTTACATCTCTTCCGGTCCTCATTCTGCCCTGTGAGGTGGGCTGGGCAGTCCTATTTGACCAGTTGGAAATGAAGACCTGGAACCCTTGAGTGACTGTTTTTCTCAAGGACATCCAGAATCAGTGCTGAAACAGATTCAAATCTAGACTTCCTGGTTTAGTGTTCTCGCAGCCACATTGTCCTCTCTCATCTGAAAGACAGCTTCAAGTGCCTGCCTTTGATACGGGCAGTTAGGTAAAGGTATCTTCGAAGGAGGAGGATGGTAGCTGTAATAACAATGGCTACCCTGCAAGGGATTCTTTGCTGACCTCTGAGGAGTTCTTGTTTACAATTAAAGCCTGCCTACATTGTAGACATAAATTATCTTCTTATCTATATCTTCCAGCTTAAGTGTGACATCTCCCACTAAATATTCCCCATCTCCAAGCTCTGATAGCACTTTTATTTATACCAGACCTCACTATTAAAATAGTTCAGCTGGTTTAAGAATGCAAATAATACACCAGATTTAAACAGATAAAGAAGTCAATGTAAAGAGAAAATAAAAATAAGGAGGTAAAATTCTTCCAGGGACAAAGTTAACACAAAGAAATATATATTTACAAAGTCCCACACAAGTAGCTTAAGACAGACTAGAAAAGCAGCTCTGTATAACGACAGCATTTCCTTCACACTGTTCACTGGATGCTTACCGTACACTGTCTGACGATGTCCCTTCTGCTGTGGACTTACATTGTTTGACCTCTTCACATGTATTTACCTTGCACAACCAAATGAAGGGCATGCAAAGGATGCTTTTCGGTCCCTCAAAGCACCCACCAGCGCTAGGGCTATGGTGGGGGCTCAGTAGGTGCGGCTAACATTCAACAGAAGGCTACTATCCCTTCATCACCATCTCCTCACGAACTTGACAACGGTGCGTGGGAGTGGGGCTGAAGCAAGTCTCCTGGAATAAGCCAGAAAAGTAAGGTTGCACTCTCCCTAACCTAGAAGACTTAGTTGTACCCCAGGGTCTACGAACCTTTGCCTTAAGGAACTCTGTCCTAGTGCTGGTTCAGACTTCCGCCTCTGAGGTCTGGCACAGGAGCTTTTATTACTGGTGGAAACAAATGTCTTTTCCTTGAAAGCCTGACTATTTTATCCCCAGTAAACCAAATGAGATCATGTACGTGAAAGTACTTTGTAAACTATAAAGTGCAAAAAAAGTAAGGCATTAAGTACTTAATTAGAAGAACACTCACTAAATGAGTTACTGCTACCTTCTCTTGACCCTTCCTGGCAAAAACAATTTGGCTTACTTTCAAGGATCAAGGAGAGAAACAGAAAGCAAGAATACAGGTGAACAGGCACTTCCTTACTCTGACCACCTCTGTATCTTGGCCTGCTGCCTCCTGAAAGACTCTAAACAATGTCTCCACCTTCCCACTTCCTGCTTATGGAACTCACAAGACAGAGGCTTTATTTAGATAGCAAAAGTTGAAGACTCAGACATGGTGTTTTTAAACTTCATTTGTACATATCTGAAGCCAGAAGGAGAGGTTCTCCCTGGGGTGGGTCAGTCACCCTGTGTCCTTGGCTTAGCAGACACCGACGGAGGGCTCTTGCCCATCCCCGCACTAGCCTAATCAGTACTCATCACCCCAGGAGCGCAGCCTTGCAGGCCCAGCTAAGTGCAGTGAAGTTCTGGAGGGTGGTTACACTCTCTGCTGACATCAGGCAGGACAGAGGGCCCCTCACCCCCATCCTCATCTCAAAATTCTATGGCTACTGAAATCAAACTGCCAATCACAATGCTGATTAGTCATAGAGTGTCAGACTCTGCAGACATCCATCGTGGGGGAGGAGGAGGAAATGCCAGGATATATACGGAGGCTGTAAAGGTGACAGGAAGGGAGTATATGGCTAGGACTATGGCCAAAGTGAAAGTGCCTGCTCCTTCCACTCCCATTTCAGCTTGCTTTCTTGGGACGCACAACCAGGAGCCCTCTCCAACAGGGGCGTCTCCAGCCCTCGTCTCTGGGAACAAAGAGGCAAGCCTGGACAACGGTCTCTAGCAAAGGCTTTCACAATGTTTCAATCCTTGTCTGTCCTTCCAGAAAACATCAGTAGCCCTCTTTGCCTTCAGCTGTCAAAGGGAAACCAGGAAACCAGGGCAGCGATGCCCCTGACAGACTTAGTACAAATACCTAAGCTAAGTGGCACTTCTGTCCCCTGGTCCGAGCCTGCCAATGGATGCTTTCCTCAGAGCGTAGAGGCCACCAGCTCAACATACTGCTTTCTGAGGGGAGGAGCCTGCTCCTTCCCTGGCTCCTACCTCTGCTCCTGGATCACCGTTCAGAATCTCCCCCACAGAAACCCAGCCTTTTGCTCTGAGGAACCCCATGGGGAGGGGCCAGGAAGCCACTTCCAGCTGGAACCCTCTGGGTATAGCTGGGCAGGGATACACTGCCCACTTTAAAGGGCCCTTCTCTTCCATTCCACCAACTCACACCCACAGCTCCTGACCAAAGGCGAATTCCTGAACTCCCCAATAGAAGCTGCTGTGGACTGGGACAGAGAACTTTGCTCATTTCAGCCCTAACGACAGCAACACTATAGGATCTCTCGTTCCAGAGGGCACCTGGTAGCCTCAGACTTTCAGACCCACAGGGCTGAAAGGGAGGCATTTCCATAAGGTTAAGAGGCAGAAAGTGAGAGAGGAATTCCAGGCTAGACGCTGAAGACAGCAGGAGAGGGAAGGTGCTGAGGCTGAGGGTGAGGTGACAGAAATGGGGTCTGCAGTCACAACAGGATGTTTGGTGAGGACATCCCAGGAAAGTTCCAGCACCTTACAGACTGCTGGTTATGGGGCCAGACCATCTGGATGTACAGCACAGAACAAAGGGCAATGAGGAAGGTCAGGATGCAGCACCCCTGCCTGCTGATGAAAAGCAAGTGACAAGCAGGTGCTTCCTTGGAAGAAAGATGAAAAACAAGAGGCCCCACCCATGCTGAGGAAGACAGACCTAGAAACAAAACTGTCCTCATCCGAAGAGCAGCCTTACTGAGCCTACCCGGTGCAGCTGCCCCGAAGGAGGACGAAAAGTGGGGTACTTTAGGTTGAGTGGAAAGGTAGGGCGCTCAGGCCAAAGATGCACAGTGTGTGGGTTTGACATCCTTCATGGATCCCAGGGCTGACTGAGAGCCAGTAGGCACTTGGATTCTCTGCTGCCACTTCATGGAAAGGGAAACTGAGGCCCAACAAAGAGGGAGGGAGAAATCACAGGTGCACCTCTGCCTGCAGGAGAGCTGGGCTGAATCCTAAGACTCTACCCCAACAAGCGACCGTGCCCCGTGCCACATGGGCTGTGGGAGCTTCCTGGACCCTCCCCACCTACCCAGGGGGCCGGGCTGCTCCTTTAAGCCATCAGCCCCTCAGGAATGTGAGAGTGACATCTTTCACAATGGGATGACTTCCTGGAGCACCTCAGAAGTGAACTAGAGGCGTGAGCCTTTTCTACGAGTTTAACTGCTGGAAGGTCATGGCAGTGGTGCCTCTCTGGAATGTGGTCTTGTCACTGCCCACTTCCAAACAAGGATTCCAGGGCATTCTGGAGTCTTTGCAGAAAACCTGCCACCACGGCCGCCACCTCAGGGCAGCCTCTGCCACACCGAGCACTAGCACTCCTGCTCCTGTACGAGCCCCTCTCTGCTGGCGCAGCTGTTCGTGGGCTGCATGAGCCTGCGGGGTGAACCCACAGTATAGTCCTTCTGGACCCCCGCTGGTTCCCTGTGGGGTTGAGTCGGTGGCTTCTGGGTCACAGACTTCTCCGTACCAAGTGCTCCCATCGTCTGATTCCTGAGCCCAGCACCTCAGGCAGGAGGAGAGAAAATCCACGATCAGACAGAGGGGACAACAGATTAACCGATAACCCCCCTCCCACTTCCAGATTACCCCAGCGTACATCTGGTGAAACAGACATGGCAGAACAGACTGGAGATAGGACCAGGACTGTGCTCTGCAGCCCCATCTATTCTTGCTTTTCACCCCAGAACAGTGGTTCTCAATAGGGAGTGGAGAGTGATTCTGTCCCCAGGGGACATTTGACAATGGAGACACTTTTGATTACCACAACTGGGAAGCTGCTCCTGATATCTATTGGGTACCTAGTGGGTAGAGGTCAGGAAACTGCTCAGCATCCTACAATGCACAGGACAGCCCCCACTACAAAGAATGATGCGGCCCAACGTCAGTAGTGCTGAGGCCGAGAAACCCTGTCCAGAAGGAGGGTTCACTGCATACAATCTGTGGTGTTCTCTACTTGTTTCATATATTCTAGTCCCACTACCCCCACGAAAAAAAACACCTGCAAAAGGGCACAACTGATATCATCTTCTCCTCCTTCCACAGGGCGAGACACTGAGAACAATCACACGACAAACACCTGGTGAGGGACTCACCGAACCTCCAGCTCGGCTGTTGCCTCTTCTCCTCTCTGCACTCTACCCCAGCTGCTCCACCCACTGCCCTGCTCTGGCGCCAGGGCCACCCCACTCCCCACGGCACCTCTGCTAGCCCTGAGACCCAGACCCACTGCTGATGACCACAGACTCAGAGGTGAAGTACAGCTGGAAGCCACAGGAAGGAGGCCAGCTACAAAAATGAGCCAAAAGAGAAAAATCACTGCTCTGTCACAGTTCAGGAAAACACAAAGTGGCTTCGGAAGCTCAATAATGCTTGTGTTTTCTTCAGTTTTCAGTGTTTCCGTAACTTGTCCTCTCTTGTAACTTTCCCCTGAAGTCTAATCAGGCTGTTTTCCTCTCTGAGCATCAATAGGATTAGCTTGTTCTCAACCTGGTCCATGCTCTTCCTCTGCCTGAAACGCCATAACCTTCACCCCCGTGTATCACATTCTCCCTGACCTGCTCTGCCTCCTCCTGACCTGCTCTGATCTCCTTCTGACCTGCTCCAACCTCTCCTTGACCTGCTCTGACTGCCTCCTGACCTGATCGGACCTCCTCCTGACCTGCTCTGACTTCTTGACCTGCTCTGACCTCCTCTTAACCGGATCTGACCTCTTCCTGACCTGCTCTGACTTCTTGACCTGATCTGACCTTCTCCCTGACCTGCTCTGACCTCCTCCCTCTCAAAAACAACTGCTCGACTTAAGTCCACACAGCCCCACTACTACAGAGTCCACTGGCCGCCCCATCCTCCAGTTATCCTGAATAGTTGTCTTAGTCATACCTAACCCTTAAATTGCTCCAAGCGCTTTACACGTATTAACTCATTTTACAAATGAAAAACCAAAGCACAAATAGCCTGACTTGCTCAAGGACACACAGCAAGTTGGGTGGCAGAGCTAGAATTTGCATCCGGGCAGATTGGCTTAGAAATTCCGGCTCTGAACTCCGAGCCCTGCTGCCTACAGTGGGCATGTCTCATCTCTGCTGGGTCATCGGCTTGTAGGGGAGGAGGCATCCTGTCTCCAGCACCCACTGGCCAGCAAGCAGTTGGGTGCACCACAGAGGATTAGCAGATGCATGACCATGCCTGCTATGCTCGTGGACCCTGGCCTTTATCAGACTTGTGGCACATCACTGTAGTGTTCCTGCGCTCAGGGACCCTGTCAAGTGTGCCTGATGTACTTACCAACGTGAGGGCGAGCGGGCACTTGGGCACAGGTGTAGACATGGCTGAAGCGGCGCCCAGAGGAGGTCAGGTACCAGCGCTGGATGGCTGGCTGTGGGTCATACTCTGTGACTGCCACCCCATTTACAGCTGTCATCATGAGCATGTTGACTACCTCATTGGAGAGCTTGGTCCTCTCGTCTGTCTTGATCCGGGTCATGGCGTGGAATGCACGCTCACAGCAGGATGTGGACACAGGCACACACACGACCACAGCCACCAGCTTGCTCAGCAGGGGGAAGCGGCGGTGCTGGGCAAGTGCATTCTTACACAGCATGGAGAACGGGAGGTTCTTGGCCACGGCCTTCAAACCTAGCCACTCCTCCAGCAGGGCATCCTCACTATACCCCGTGGGAAGTGAGAGTGCAAAATACCTGGCAAGGGTGAGAACATCATCATTCCCAAAGCTGGCAAGTTCGATCCCATCTGGCCAGGCCATGGTATCGAACACCTCCATGTTCTTGAGCTGCGGGGGGCGGTCTGCATCGAACCTCTGCTGCAGGTACTCAATCCCGGTCAGAACCACTCTCTCCCTGTCTGCCTGGAACCGCTGCTCTGCCATCTCCATCCTGTCCAGCGGGATGCCATGCAGCCGCCCGTCCTGGAAGCTGGCATTAAATTCCTCCTCCTTGGGCCCTGCCTGGCGCAGGAGGGTCTCCAGGGCCACGTAGGCCCGTGCCAGCGTGGCGTTCACCTCCGTGATCAGTACAACTGCTTTCTGGCATACCTCAGACAAAGGCCTATAGATGCTCAGGAAGTCCAGGAGGAAGTGGCAGAACTTGACGAGGTGGAAGCTCTTCATCAGCCGTAGCATGCCCTGAGCCCGGTGCCCAACCTGGCCCCCTGCATCTGCCACGCTCTGCAGGTGCCGAGCCAGTGCAGGCCAGCTCACTAGGAGTGCATTCAGCGTCCGCCTCTTGCTGGCCACCCACCTGATAGCATTCAGGTCTTTCAGGCGGAGGATCTCCTGCTCAAGCAGAGCCGCGCCCTCCTGCAATTCTCGCAGCCTTTTGTTTGAGGATTGGTAGAACTTGAAGATGGTCCGGATGTGCCGGTCGCACTTCCTCACCAGGTCGATGCTCCCACAAGCATCGACTACAGCCAGGTGGAGCTGGTGGGCCACACAGTGCACAGGCAACAGCTGGGGGATGACCTCTTGGAACTTCTCCACAAGGCCTCCTTTGCAGCTCAGCATGGCTGAGCCATCGGTTCCCAGGCCCACCACCCAACCAGGCTTCCGGAAAGGGATGTCCAGTTCATCCAGGGCAGAAATGATGGTTTCGAAATACCCATCAACTGTCTCGCTGTACAGAGGGGCCAAAGTGATGTAAGACTCTTTCACCTCCATCTCCTTAAAGTACCGGATATAAATCCCCACACATGGCTGGTCAGAGGAGTCCATGGAGCTGTCCAGCAACATGCTCACACAAGGGGAGTCTCGGATATCATCGAGGATCTCCTTCTTCAGGGTCTCAGAGATGTACCTGATGAACTGGGTGCACGCAGTGCGATTTCGATACTTGCCTAAAATCATGGTTCCAGTGCTTTGGAGAAGCTGTAGGATTTTCTCAAAGTCATTCAGTGGCCTTGAGTGGTATGCAATGGAGTAGGCAGCATTGAAAAAGTGCCCCATGTTGGCCACCAGGTCGCTGGAGATCTCTGGGACTAGGGAAGCCTGAGGGGCATCTTCTTTGACCCCCACAGTGCTGATGCAGAGCTTGTGTGCTTTGCTGACCTCATGGTACTTTAAAGTCTCCACTTTGAAAGGCCCAGTGTAACCTTTGACTAATCGGGATGATCTGTCATGGAGATTGGGTCTTGCTTTGCAAGCTGAGCAGAAGAGCTTGGTCTCTTTTGGGTCAATCACTAGCCATGGGAACTGCCCAAACCAAGCTCTCTGAATTGAACGGGGTCTGTATGTCCTCCTCACTGGCTTAGGTCCATCTACTTCTACTTCACAAATGCTGGGTCTGCAGTAGGAGGCACATGTTTCCACAGAAGGAGCTGGAGGCAATGCAGATTCCACAGTCGAGGCTTGTGTGACTACCTCTCTTACTGCTACCATCTTCTTTTTCCCTTTGGAGAAAACCGTGGTTCGTTTTGCTGCCCAGAACTCTGCAGGGCCAGAACGGTCTCCTATCAGCTAAGATACCCAATCAATTCAATAAGTACCCTTTAGCCAAAGCAGAGAACATGAATTTGATCCATCTTTCCAATGATCATTAGAGCTTCTGTTTAAACCCTTCCCCATTATTATCTATGAAAGGCAATCTGGTTCCCCATCCTGATCCTTGTGGGTTCTTTTCTAGCCTCCCCTTCTCTATCCTTACAGCTACCTCAGCAGACACCAGAAGCTAAGTTTAACTAACTACCCATGGCCATAGATGCTATTGGATAAACAGCGGTTCATCCTGGAAAGAAGGGAGGTATAGGAATATATACAGTAGCTACTAACCAGTAAGTTATTGAGATACGCTAAGCAACTACTTCTCACAGACCAATAGTGTTGTCACTAAAAACCCAAGGAGGAGGGCAGAAAGGAGGAGCAGCCACTCACAGACCTGTGGCTCTCCTGCTTCCTCCTAACCACAGTGTCCACCACATGCCACTCTCGTCAGCTTTGCCAGAGCCCCTGTGGCACTTCTGCTTATCAGAGGATCTTATTGTTTCTATACTGTCCCAGCTTCCAGGCTACTCTGCACTCAGACGGTAGGGTTAGTGTCTTAGTCATCGCTGTATACCTAGGGCCTAGTACAGGGCCTGGCACACAACAGGTGCAGGCTATGCATAGCGGAACCTATGCTGTGTGAGCTTCCATAGTGACATGGGGCCCCTGCATATGACTTTCAGAACTCAGTAGGGCCAGACTCACCTGGAGGATGACCTTTCCCCCACTTGGGCCCTCTGGGGTCCTTGATCCAGGGCGCAGCTCTACGTTCCAGCTTGGAGATCAAGTCTGGCTTGGCAGCAGCAGGCCCTATAACAAGAGTGGAAAGTTGCACTGATGTAACTGCTGGGAACCGCCAAGTCAAGCAGCCCACCTCACACTCTACACGGTACCTACAACACTCAGGAATGGCCCCTGGGCTCTACCTCTTTATGAAATCTATTCACTCAGGGCAGGCTGGAAGCATACCCATCTAGGTGCCAACTTGTTCTTCAAACCCGAAGAGGCAGTCAGATTGAAGTGTATCCCCTCGCCAGGATGAACAGCATGCTTAGCTCCACGTGCCAGCCATGGGAGCCCCGAGCCAGCTAAACACGTTTAGAGGAGAAGAGGGAAATAGAAGAAACACAGACGGTAAAACAGAAGAGGAAAGACGACAGGGATGACAAAGCCATACCAAAAGGAGAAGAGAGCCCGTGCAACTGTCCATGAGCTCACCCCTCACAGCACCGCAGTGGCCCTCCATGTAGGGGGCTCCCTACACAGCTGCTTAATACTATCTGCCACCTGCAGTGAAACCTGAGGTCTGACTGTCTTCGGGTGAAGCACTGCCCTTTATTTAAAATATGGGTATTCTTAGAGATGCACAAAAAAAATTGCATCCTTCATTGAAAACAAAATCCACTGACATCTACTTAGATGCTTTTGCATGTGTCTGTCTGTATAAACTTGCTTTGGAAGATACACAAGCAGCTGGTCTCTGGGGGGGCTTCTGGGGAGGAACCAGAAGTCAAGCTAAAAGGGAGACAACTTTTCACTATATACCTTTTGTACCATTCAAATATATTTACGTGTGTGTGTGCATACACATCCACAGATTTACTAATAAAGATAGATCTAAATAATTATTAAAGTATGGTAGATTGAACACATATGCTTCCTAAGACATTTCCTTCCTCTAAAATGACAGCAAAGGAATAATAATAATAAAAAGAAGCATAAGCCCAAAAGAAATACTGGGCTAGAAATGTTAACATGTTTTTGGAAGAAAGAAAAAGAGATAAAAAGAGAGAGTAGAGCTAACTGAGCTGAACACCAAATGCCTGCAGAGGGGGATAACACGGAGAATTAAGTTAAGACCACAGAATCCCAGACTCAGAAAATGGAGGTAGTGGGCGCTGTGGAAGGTGGTGGGTAAGAAAAGGGGTGTAAACAGGGACTGAGTCAAAGTCTGCACAGAGAGACCAGTTAGACCCATGGGTCCTCTCACCTACTCCATGCAATCCTGGGAGGAGAAGAAAGATGTATCCTACCAAAAAAAATTTAACCAGAAAGGTCCCCGGCCCTGGGACACTGGGTATAGTGAAAGGGGAAGGAGAAGTATTGTACTGAAAACAGAGATTAAGTAAAAGCATATATACTGAAAGGTGCATGACTCAGTTCCAAGGATGCTGCAGGCAGGCTAATTCCTCCGAGCAGAAGTCTGGAAGAGTCTTCTTGGAAAAAATGATTGGTCATCCTTGCCCTCCCCTAAAAGAAAGATCTACGGATACTGACTTTTGCGGACCTTTCAGTGAAATGTCCGGGTTCATGATTGACCACTCTAAAGTAAACCTGTGAGACCCAGCCATGCACACAGAGCTTCCAACCCATTTTTAGGGCATTACTCTTATATATGAATGAACTTACAGACATTTATATTAAAAAGGCTTCCAGCATAAAAGACATATGAATACAAGTGGGGAGAAAGGATTGGAAGAAATAGAGATATTGCAGGGAGCAAAATAAAACTTTTAAAAGCTATAATTATTAGTCCCAGAGAGAAAAGTCATGATATTCGTCCATGAAAGGAGCAATGAGAGCTTTTGGAAATTTTGAAATATGTTAGAAGAAATAAAAAGTTAAATAGAATTATTAGAAAATAAAATTGAGGAAATCTCTAAGCGAGTAGAATAAAAATGATAAAAGCAGAAAATAGGACAAAAAGAAAAGAAAGAAGTCCAATATTTAACTAGGACTAGACAGGAGTTTCTGGAAGAAAGAACAGAAAAAAATGTGGAAAAATCATAAAGAAATAATACAAGAATACTGCCTAGAACTGGAGTTTCGACATGGAAGGGCCCACTAGATGCCCAACACAAAAGATGGAAAGAACACTCACATCAAGGTGCATCTTTAGAAATTTCAAAACAGTGGAATAGAACTTTAAAAGCTCCAGAGTGGAAAAAATAGGTTGTGTTAAAAGATTCAGGAGTAAAAACGGTCTTAGACTTCTCAACAGCACCATTAAAACGCTTTCAAAATTCTGAGGAAAATTATTTCCAACCTAGAATTCTATACACAGCCAAAGTATCAATGAACTGTGAGAGTATAAGGGCATTTTCAGATATGTAGTCTTTAAAAAATTTCTTCCCATGCACCCTTTCCTAGGAAGCTACTGAAAGATGTGCTCCACCAAAATATAAACCATGAAAGAAGAGACAGATTTAGGAAATGAAGGACAGACAAAAGGAGGTCTATAGCCACTCTGTGCAGCTAGTTACTAGAATACTAGAGAGTTACTGGAGAGTTACTAGAGAGTACTAGGGAGTTACCAGAGAGAGCAGGGAAATGCAAGACTCAAGGAGGAAAGTGTCCAGGAAAAGAATGAAACTGATAGAAAATGGTTTATTTGACCATGTGGAAAATACTATTCAGGGAGTCTCACAATTCCACTGGAGAGTTGGGGGAAGAATAAGTGATAGTACAGAAAAGTAACAAAATAAAAAATGAGAAAAATTTTCAATCCCAGGAAAAACATTCCTACAACAAAAGAAGTGTCATAATATACCACTTTACTCAACAGTGAGTTAACACACAGCCATAATTAGGCAAATACTTTATATTGATTCAACAAAAAAAGTGTGCAATACCTATTCTGAGAGGATAGAGAAAAGAGAAGTGGGAGCTTTGGGTGATGTAAGAGGGTCATATATTCATCTTCCACAGTAGGAATCAATAGATGATATCTAAAATTAATAAATCAGGAATAGCAATAAACATATGCAGCAGGATATTAAAACATGATTCTTTGTTTTGGCCGAAGGCCCAAGAAAATAGGTGCCAACTATCACACATTCCAAAGCTAGACTACCTCTAAGCATGACTTAGAAAGAAGATGGCTAAAAAGCTGGTGTTGTAACCTAAGCCCTCACCCACTAACAGGGAATGAAAGAGCTAGAAGATGTTTCTGGAAAGAGTTGTCAGTGTACTGTGAGACCCCCACCACTTCAAGGAGACCGACCTTTCTGGCATCCTGACCTGCATTCCCTGGAGTCTGCATTCCCTGGAGTCTAGATATCTGATACTATACAGGACTGGGCATTTTTTCCCTAGTTTTTTTTTTTTTATAAACTCCAACTGTTTACATTTTGCCCCATTTTCTTTATAATGCTCATACGTGCTCTCATGCATTGCACATAGTTATCATGCCTCTTACCATGCCAGTCACCGTCCAGGTGATTGCAACTCATGGGGACCCCATGTGTCAGAGCAGAACTGCGATCTATAGAATTTTCAATTGCTGATTTTTCAGAAGCAGATTGCCAGGCCTTTCTTCTGAGGTACCTCTGGGTAGACCCAAAACTCCAACCTTTCCATTAGCAATTAGGAGCACAGTTTTACTCTGACACACATGGAGTTACCATGAGTAGAAATCAATCTGATGGCAACTGGTACCGGTATATGTCCATATATATTATTATCTATTTATCCATATAATTTTTAAACCATTTGATAATAAATTGTTTTCAAACTCCTACACCCCTAAATACTTCAGTGTGTATTACCCAAGAAAAAAGACATTCTCTTATGACAAAGTCTTCTTCTCAAGAACACAACGTCTTCTTCCCAAGCTGAAAGAACTGAAGAAAAAATTCAAGCCTCAAGTTGCAGTATTGAACGATTCTATGCACAAAATACTGAATGACACAGGAAGCATCAAAATAAGATGGAAGGAGAAAATAGAAAGTCTCAATAGACCCATAACAAGTGAAGAGATCAAATCAGTGATTAGAAACCTCCCACCCAAAATGTCCCAGACCAGATGGCTTCATTGGGGAATTCTACCAAACATTAGAGAAGAATTGACACCAATACTGTTTAAACTCTTCCGAAAGATAGAGAAGAAAGGAATACTCCCTAATTCATTCTATGAAGCAAACATAACCCTGATACTGAAACCAGACAAAGATGTCACAAAAAAAAGAAAACTACAGGCCAATATCTCTCATGAATATAGATGCAAAAATCCTCAATAAAATACTAGCAAATAAAATCCAACAGCATATTAAAGTCATACACCCTAACTAAGTGGGATTTATTCCAGGAACACAGGGATGGTTGAACATTAGAAAATCAATCAACGTAATACACCACACACCACATCAATAGAACAGAGGAAAAGAACCACATGATCATCTCTATGCATGCAGAAAAAAGCATTTGATAATATCCAACACCCCTTCTTGATGAAAACCCTAAAGAAGATTGGAATAGAAGGGAAATTCCTCAATATGATTCAGGGCATATACGAAAAGCCAAGAGCCAACATTATACTTAATGGAGAAAGACTGAGAACTTTCCCCTTGAAATTGGGAACAAGAAAAGGGTACCCACTCTCACCACTTCTATTCAATATCATATTAGAAGTCCTAGCCAGAGAAATAAGACAAGAAAAAGAAATAAAAGATATCCATATTGGAAAAGAAGAAGTAAAATTATCTCTATTTGCAGATGATATGATCTTACACATAGAAAATCCCAAAGAGTCCACAAGAAAACTTCTGGAGCTAACTGAGGAATTTAGCAAAGTTGCAGGGTACAAGGTCAACAAACAAAAATCAGTTGGGTTTCTATACACCAGCAATGAGAAATACGAAAGAGAAATTAGAGAAACAATTCCATTTACGACCGCATCTAAGAGAGTAAAATACCTACGAATAAGTCTAATCAGGGGCGTGAAGGCCTTATACAATAAAAACTATAAAACACTGCTGACAGAGATTAAAGGAGACTTAAAGAAATGGAAAGATGTTCCATGTTCATGGATTAGAAGACTTAATATTGTGAAGATGTCAATGCTACCCCAAAACGATCTACAGATTCAATGCAATCCCAATCAAAATTCCAACAGCCTTCTTTACAGAAATAGAAAAACCAATCCTCAACTTTATATGGAATGGCAAGAGGTTCTGAACAGCTAAAACAATGATGAAAGAGAAGATCATATTAGGAGGACTCACATTTCCTGATTTTAAAAAGTACCATACAGCTATAGTACTCAAAACATCTTGGTACTGGTATAACAATAGACACACAGACCAATGGAATAGAATTAAGAGTCCAGAAATAAACCCACACATCTATGATCAACTGATTTTTGACAAGGGTGCTAAGTCCTTTCAACGGGGAAAGAAGAGTCTCTTCCATAAATGGTGCTGGGAAAACTGGATTTCCACATACAGAAAAATGAAATGCGATCCATGCCTCACATCATACACAAAAACAAATTCAAAATGGATTAAACTTCTAAATGTGCAAATTAAAGCCATAAAATCCTTAAAAGAACAAGCAAGGGCAACACTGTCAGGCCTAGAGTTCAACAATGGATTATCTAATAACAAAAGCACAAACAGCAAAAGACAAAATAAGTAAACGGGACCTCATAAAAATTGAAAACTTTTATTCATCAAAAGAGTTTACAAAAAAAGAGAAAATACAAGCTATCGACTGGGAGAATATCTTTGGAAACCATATACCCGACAAGAATCTAATAACCAAAATAAATATACTTTGACAACTTAACAACAAAAAGACATAACCCAATCACAAAATGGGTAAAGGACTTGAATAGACATTTCACCAAAGAGAACACTGAAATGGCCACCAAACACATGAAAGGATGCTGCATCATTAGCCATGAGAGAGATGCAAATCAAAACCACAATGAGATAACATTTCATTCCCACTAGGATGGCTAAGATTTCAAAAACAAAAAACAAAAAACACATACATACACAAAATATAACAAATGTTGGCGAGGATGTGGGGAATTGGAACACTTATCCATTGCTGGTGGAATGCAAAATGGTATGGCCGATGTGGAAAACAGTGTGGCGGTTCCTCAAAAAACTAAAAATAGAATTACCATATGACCCAGCAATTCCACTCCTAGGTGTATATCCAAAAGACTTGAAAGCAGATACTCAGAAAGACATTTGTAACCAATGTCCACTGCAGCACTATTCACAAAAGCCAAAAAGTGGAAACCTAAATGCCCATCAATAGATGAAAGGACAAACAAAATGGAATACTACTTAACCAGTAGGAGAAATGAAGTCTTGATACATGCTACAATATGGATGGAGCTTGAAGACATTATGCTGAGTGAAATAAGCCAATCACAAAAGGACATACATTGTATGACCTCACTTACATAAAAAGACAAGAAAAGGCAAATGTATAGAGACCAAAGTTTACTAGTGGTTACCAGGGGTAGGAGGGAGGGGGAAAATAGGTTTTAGCAGTGATGAAAAAATCACATTGATTAAGAGTATTGCATAGCCGATTACTGTAATTGCTGTCAGTAAGTTGTACACCTGTAAAAAGCTGAATTAGCAAACGTTGTGTGATAGATTTATTTACAATGACATAAATAAATAAATAAAAGAGTAGCTGCTGAGGCTGCTTATGTACAACCAAACACCTCATGGGATTTGGTTTGTTGGTTTGGAGGTTTAGGGTCATAGCTTCATGGGACATCCCAGTTAATTGGCCTAATAATGTGTTTAGTGCCTCTGTTCTACCTCCTAGTTCACTGCCTGGGGTCTTAAAAGCTTGCAAGCAGCCATCAAGGCACAACAATTGGTCTCTACTCACCTGGAGCAACAGAGGAAGAAGGAGAATCAGGAATAAGAGGATATGGAATGTGTGGCTAATGGCCTCCATGAACAACTGCCTCCTTTGCCATGATACCAGAAGAACTGGATGGTGCCTGGCTACCATTACTGAATACTTTGATCAAAGATTTCATAGAAGAATCCTGATCAAAAGAATGGAAATGCGAACAGAATTTCAAATTTTCGTGGACTCTAGACTTTCCGGAGTGATGGAGGGTGGATGAACCCCTGAAACTACTGCCCTCAGATAACCGTTAAACCTTAAACCAAAAATGTCCTCCGAGATAATTTTAAAACCAAACAGCAGTTTAGCTTAACTAGTAAAAAAGGCCTGCCTTGAGCATTATGCTCTTTTAAGAACCATCTATATGGGATCAAATTGACAACAGCCACTCAAAAGACCAGACAGGATCCTTAGGGGGCATTGAGTTTATGTTAATGAGGGAGGAACAACTCAGAAAAGGAGGGTGAGAATGGTTGCACAACTCTCAGAAGGTAACTGATGTCACTAAATTGTACGCGTAGAAACTGGTGAATTGGTGTATATTTTGCTGTGTATACTCTCAACAACAACAAAAAAGTAAATAAAATTTAGAAAGAAAAAAAAAGATGAAAGGAATACACAGAGTCACTGTACCAAAAAGAATTGGTTGACATTCAACCATTTCAAGAGGCAGCATATGCTCAACAAACGATGGTACTGAAAGAAGAAGTCCAAGCTACACTGAAGGCACTGGTGAAAAACAAGGCTCCAGGAATTGACAGAACACCGATTGAGATGTTCCACCACATGAATGCAACGCATAGTGCGCAGTCATCTATGCCCTGAAATTTGGAAGACAGCTACCTGGCCGACCCATTAGAAGAGATCCATATTTGTACCCATTCCAAAGAAAGGTTATCCAACAGAACAAAGAAATTATCGAACAATATCATTAATATCACTGCAAGTAAAATTATACTGAAGATAATTAAAAAATGGTTGCAGCAATACAACAGGGAACTGCAGAAATTCAAGCCCAATTCAGAAGGGGATGTGGAATAAGCGATATCATTGCTGATGTCAGATGAATCTTGGCTGAAAGCAGAGAATACCAGAGAGATGTTCCCCTGTGTTTTACTGACTATGCAAAGGCATTCAGCTATATGGGTCATAACAAATTATGAATAACACTGTGAAGAATGGAAATTCCAGAATACCTAATTGTGCTCATGAAGATCACGTACATAGACCAAGAGGCAGTCATTCAAACAGAACAAGGGGATACTACATGGTTTACAATCAGGAAAGGTGTATGTCAGGGTTGTATCCTTTCACCATACTTATTCAATCTGTATGCTGAGCAAATAATCCAAGAAGTTGTACTATATGAAAAAGGCGGCATCAGGACTGGAGGAAGACTCATTAGCGATCTTTATTATGCAGAGGACACAACCTTGCTTGCTGAAAGCGAACAAGACTTGAAGCACTTAACTGATGAAGATCAACAGACTACAGCCTTTGGTACGAATTACACCTCAACATTTAAAAAAAAATCCTCACAACTGGACCAATAAGCAACATCATGATAAACGGAGAAATGATCAAAGTTGTTAAGGATTTCATTTTACTTGGATCCACAATCAACGCCCATGGATGCAGCAGTCAAGAAATCAAATGACATATTGCATTGGGCAAATCTGCTGCAAAAGACCTCTGTCTTAGACTAGGTTCTCTAGAGAAGCAAAACCAGTAAAGCGTATAAATATATATAAAGAGAGATTTATATCAAGGAAATGGCTCACGCGGTTGTCGAGGCTGTAATGTCCCAAGTCTGTGGGTCAGGATACAGGCTTCTCCTGATTCACACAGCCCTAGGAGCTGGTGAATCCAAGATCGGCAGGTTGGAGAGCAGGGCTGTTTCTCACAGGCTGTGAAGATCGACGAATCCCAAGATCGGCAGGCAAGACCGCAGGTAAGTTGCTAGCTCAAGTTCCAAGAACCGGAAGTCAGACAAACGGGAGCCAGCTGCAGGACCCAGAAAGAGCAAATGTGCCTGAGCCCTGCCAGAACATCCACCCACACTTGATGAAGGCCACACAACCAAGGAAACTCCCCTTCAACTGACTGCTACTCACAGAAGATCCCACCATGGGGGTGATCATACATTGAATCTCAACAGGGAAGTGACCACAACATCATACGACTGCCAAAACACTGAGAATCATGGCCCAGCCAAGTTGACACACAATCTTAACCATCACAACCTCTTTAAAGTGTTAAAAAGCAAAGTGTCACTTTCAGGACTAAGGTGCACCTGACCTAAGCCATGGCGTTTTTAATCACCTCAGATGTATAAGAAAGCTGGACAATGAATAAGAAAAACCGAAGAATTGATGCCTTTGAATTATGGTGTTGGCGAAGAATATTGAATATACCATGGACTGCCAGATGAACAAATCTGTCTTGGAAGAAGTACAGCCAGAATACTCCTTAGAAGCAAGGACAGCGAGACTTCATCTCAAGTACTTTGCATACTTATCAGGAGGGACCAGTTCCTGGGGAAGGACATCATGCTTGGTAAAGAAGAGGGTCAGCAAAAAAGAGGAAGACCCTCAGTGAGATGGACTGACACAGTTGCTGCAATAATGGGCTCAAACAGCAGCGATTTGTGAGGATGGCGCAGGACCATGTAGTGTTTTGTTCTGTTGTACACAGGGTCACTATGAATTGGAACCGACTTAGGTGGTAGGAATAATTCTAAGACGAGTACCAACAGCCCTTGTATAATCTCTCGTTCTTTGAGTATGGGTAGACTCTGTGAACATGATTATGTTGTTATATGGCAAAAGCAAGATTATCTCGGTGGGCCTGACCTAATCACATAAGCCTACTTTGCTCAGTAGTAAATAATACATAGCCATGTTAGGCAAATACTTTATATTGATTTAACAACAACCACAACAAAAAGTGTGATATACCTGTCTTATGAGTGCATCCTATTGAATTTCACTCTTTCAAAAATAACATTTACAGTCCTGTGTCACTTAATGTCCAAGAATGCTCTGTGAAGTAAGACGTTATATGATTTGGATGTGGTGTGAATACCCTATAATGGATGAAGGTGCTTTCACTTCCAGAATAAGGAGGTTACGTCCATATTAAAAATTTGCTGGGGCAAATAACCTCCCACCATAATTAGTTTACCTAAGGTTTCAACAAATTCTTCTGCTGCCTTCGCATCAGCACTCACAGACTCACCATTCATTTTCACATTATGCAGCAAAAAAAGTTGTTTGAAATGCTTGAATCACCCAGAGCTAACACTAAACTCGATATTGTAGTCTGATCCTGCTTTTTTCTTTAAGCATCTTGAACAAGCTATGTGCCTTGCAGTGACTGTCCATGTGCTGGGAGGGCTTCACTTTTGTGTTTGGTCCTCAATCCATGTCATTAGCAATTTCTCCATATCTGACATAGGTCCCTCTCACATTTTCGTTAGCTTTGTAGCTTTCAGTGAAGCCAATCCTTTAATAGCTTGGAGAATTTTCTCTTTGTTTTTGAGCACTGTTGTGATTGTCAAACGTGACATGCCTAAATCCGCTACATCCCATTCTCCAGTCGGGATTTCTGAACTCTGTTATAACCTTACGGAACCATGGATGTATATGTGGTTGGACATTGCCCAAACAGATGTTATGTGGCACATGACTGTACATATGTTATTTAGAAATATGGGGACAAATTACTAGCAGAAACAACTAAGAGATTTTGGGGAGGAGGATTAAGCAACAGAGAGAGAAGGGATGGGAATTGCATTTCTGATTTTAAATCTTACTATAACTACTTTGCCAAAAAAAAAAGCACAATTATGAAGAAATAATTTCTAAACAAAGCAAAGAGGGAACAGAGGATCCCCAAATCCATCCTCTTCTCCTTAAACTCCCACTGGCCCCAGAAGTCCTGTATACCTCTTTGAAGCTGTGGCCTAAGTGTTGTCAAAACCTCTTCCTTCTGTTGCCTTCAGAACAAGTGAGACCGAGTGAATTGTCAAACAGATTTTTCTATGCCTTAATAGTGGAAAAAGTATTAAGGGGATATAACTATAGCAAGTACATATATACATACACACACGCACACTGACATCTACAATCCATAAAAATCCGTAACAATATTTGGCTTACAAAGTGCAGATTTCTAATTCATCCATGATAATTTCATCCCAAGGCGGGCAGGCTCGAGCCCACAATGTAAGTTCAGAGGTGGCCACTTTGGCCCCTTGCCTTGGTTTCTCTCCCTTGCTCCTGTTCTGCCCCTACTTGGAGGCCATAATCACATGATCTGCCACACAGAAGTGGGCCTCCTAGGGTTACCCACATGTTCCCTATAGTGGAATGTCCATTTCTATTACTGAAAAATATGAGTTTCTTAACAGCTGAATGTCACTGAGTTTTCCAGATGCTTCTTTTGGGGAAGCAAGAGACCTCATCAAATATGGCCAAAGTCGGAAACCAGAGTCTAAAGTATGGGAATAAAAGAATAGCCAAAAACTCTGAGGAGTGGGAAATAAAATAGTTCTAAATGAGCGCGTCCACAAAAGGCTGAAATAGAAAAGCATGGAACAAAACAAAACACTTTCCCCTTTTCTCCAAAATCAAAACGATTGTTTTCTACAAATTCAGCAATATTGACAAGTGAGGCTAAGAAGGGTATAAGGCGACACGGATATAACCTGGAAAAGTACATCTGTTGATGTGCTTCAATGACTAGGCAATTTAACCACTAAACACTGACAAAAATCAAATATTAAATTCACTGTATCAAGCTGAGACTGTCTTTTGAAAAAGAAATACAATAATTACAAAATTTAAAATAACAAGCCTACCTGCTGTGAACTCTGATAAGACGCAATGCGAGAGCCAGTAAGTAAGTGGCAGAAAACGTATTGCAATGAAGACTGACCACTATGCTGAGTCTGGCCAAGGTACCTGATCCCCCCAAGGCAGCCCATGTCACCTCTCTCCACCTGGGTCCTCACTGAGGTGGAGAGAAATGATAATGGCCTAAATAGAAAGCCTGGAAGAACAAAGACCAAACTATTAACCCCTGTTAACAGTGGACTGAGGAAGAAGAGGAATAAGTGTGGAGACTTTTTTTTAACTTTATTCTTATACTGTTTGAATTTTTAAACACTCTTACATGTGGTACCATTATTATTTTAATAGCACATGACTAGCACAAATCTTGAAAAGAAAAAGAGACCAATCAATAATAAGTAAATACAATAAATATAAAGGAGGAATTCTATCCGATTCCAGGGCATGCTCGATGGGCAGAAGAGTAAGAATTCTGGTTTAGCCATTTACTGGCTAAATGACTTGGACTCTGGGCTGGCTTCCTCATCTGAAAATAAAGACACAGCTATCTTGCAGGTTTGGCTTGAGAATTAGAGAGCACATATGCAAAACACTCAACAGACACTCAGTAGATGCTCTGTGAACAGCAAAGCCACTGCTGTCATTCCCAGATGGAAGAATTTAAAAAAAAAAAAAAAAAAAAGAGAAAGAAGATTCCTATAACACCTAGTATAAGCAGATCACAGTATTTTAAGATAAAATACAAGAAATGTTAAGAAACAGATTTTTTTTTAAGGCTAACAGAACTTCTCTTGTCTGCAAAAATAATGACTGAGGTTTTCATTTTCAAAAATTGAGTTACTCCAAGGAGAAGTTCTATTTGCAAAAAATTAAAATAATGCAAAATAATATTTAGCTTTCAACTCTGAAAGCATTTGCCTCAGGGGAATAAAGTATGGAAGATAAAAAAACCAGACAAGGCAAAAATAAATTTAGAGACTCGATGCTGCATTTCAGCACTGGTTTATATCTCAATCATCAGTTTGATGCCCTTTAAAAGATCACTGGGCATACAAACCATTCACATAGGTCCAGGCGACATTCTCAAGACTCCTTAAAATTCTTTTATATCTCAAATGTAAAAATTTCTTTAAAGTGAGGGACAGTTAAAGGAAAATAGCAAGAGACCTAGTTAAAGTACTTAAAAGAAATCACACACATGCAATTCTGTTTCTAGACGCAGATGCCCACGTTAATCTCACGGACAGTTGACAGGACAAGCTTCATCCTCTACAGAGCCTTCCCTGATTCTTTTTCCCAACCTTCAAGCAAAATCAATCACTCTTTCTCTGATTTTTTTTCCATCCAAACAAAACTTAATCAAAACTGAGCTGTATTTTAATTTATCCTGGTTAGCTAAGATTTCCCACTTCCTAATTTATGTAAAGTGAAAAGAAAATAATAAAATGTTTATACCATGTTCTGTCAAAACACAAAACTTGAAGCAGCAAGTTATAAGCTGAACAATCCAAGTCAGTCATAGATGTGGGAGCAGCATCATTTCTGTGCTGACTGTGATCACTGTCACCCCGGCTATCCACCCATGCCCCAGAAGTGAAAGTGTATCAGGGCTGGTGATAACCCTAAAGGAAGAACAAACTCAGGTGCACAGGTGAGTGCATATGTACTTTTTAAGATCAACAGCCCCTTCTTCTTCACTGCTTTTAAACGCAGTAGGTGGCACTCATGCCCTATGAATACACACTTCTTAAAGATGCCCAGGACCTGATTACAAAATCTGTTACCAGAAAAAATTTCTGAAGGTTTGGGGAGCCGTTTAAAAATTATGACAATGATAAAAATAAATACATAAGTCAAAACTATGTAAACACATAACATTTATCTTAGCTATGCATTAAAGGACAGTGTAAGCAAGGATTTTACATAAATTAGTCGTAAATGTTCCTATGTCTTATTCTGTAGATGTCATGAGGCAGACAGCTGCTGGAATTCCAGTTTACACAGGATCTGTTCAGTGAGGTTTCTGTTACAATGTATGTCAGTCCAATCAATAAGCAAAAGCTTTTTAAGATGAAAAGTTGTAAATCAAACACTTACGCTCATCAAAAGACTTCACCAAAAGAGTAAAAAGACAACCTACAGACTGGGAAAAAAATTTTGGCTATGACATATCCAATCAGGGTCTAATCTCTAAAATCTACAAGGTACTGAAAAACCTCAACAGCAAAAAGGCAAATAACCCAATTAAAAAAATGGGCGAAAGGATATGAACAGACACTTCACCAAAGAAGACATGCAGGCAGCTACCAGATACATGAGGAAATGCTCATGGATCATTAGCCATTAGAGAAATGCAAATCAAAACTACAATGAGATACCATCTCACCCCAATATGGCTAGCATTAATCCAAAAAACACAAAATAATAAATGTTGGAGAGATTGTGGAGAGACTGGGACACTTAAACACTGCTGGTGGGAATGGAGAATGGTACAACCACTTTGGAAATCGATTTGGCGCTTCCTTAAAAAGCTAGAAATAGAAGTACCATACGGTCCAGCAATCCCACTCCTTGGAATATACCCTAGAGAAATAAGAGCTGTCACACGAATAGATAAATGCACACCCATGTTCGCTGGAGCACGGTTCACAATAGTAAACAGCTGGAAACAACCTAGGTGCCCATCAACAGATGAATGGATAAACAAATTACAGTATATACACACAATGGAATACTACACAACGATAACAATGAGGAATCTGGAGGGTATTATGCTGAGTGAATTTAGTTAGTCACAGAAGAACAAATATTGTATGAGACCACTATTATAAGAACTCAAGAAAAGGTTTAAACACAGAAGAAAATATTCTTTGATGGTTATGAGGGTGGGGAGGAGGTGAATGGGGAATTCACTAACAAGATAGTAGACAAGAATTACCTTAGGTGAAGGGATGGACAACACACAATACAGGGGAAGTCAGCACATCTGGACTAAACCAAAAGCTAAGAAGTTTCCTGAACACAACTAAATACTTTGAGATACAGAGTAGCAGGGGCAGGGGTCTGGGGACCATGGTTTCAGGGGACATCTATGTCAATAGGCAAAACAAAGTTTATTAAGAAAATGTTCTGCATCCCACTTTGGTGAGTGGCATCTGAGGTCTTAAAAGCTTGCAAGCGGCCATCTAAGATGCATCAATTGGTCCTAACCCACCAGGAGCAAAGGAGAATGAAGAACACCAAAGACTCAAGGAAAATATAAGCCCAAGAGACAAAAGGGCCACATAAACCAGAGACTCCATCAGCCTGAGACCAAAAGAACTAGATGGTGTCCAGCTACCACCAATGACCACCCTGACGGGGAACACAACAAAGTCCCTGACCGAGCAGGAGAAAAGTGTGGTGCAGAACTCAAATTCACGTAAAAAGACCAGACTTAATGGTCTGACTAAGACTACAGGAACCCCCGAAGACATGGCCCCCAAACTCTCTGTTAACCCAGAACTAAAACTATTCCCGAAGCCAACTCTTCAGACAAAGATTACACTGGACTATAAAACATACAATAATACTCATGAAGAGTGTTCTTCTTAGTTCAAGCAGATACACGAGACTAAACGGGCAGCTCCTGATTGGAGGCGGCATGAGAAGGTAGAAAGGGATAGGAGCTGGTTGAATGGACACGGAAAACCCGGGGTGGAAAGGGGGAGTGTGCTGTCACGTTATACAGTTGCAACTAGGGTCACAGAACAATATGTGTATAAAGTTCTGTATGAGAAATTAACTTGAGCTTTTACCTAAAGCACAATTAAAGAAAAAAAAAAAGATGAAAAGTTGTCTTTCCATCTTGGTAAGAGCCCAGGCTGCGTGAGAACCACAGGTATCTGATAGTAAAGGGGTCAAAGAGAAGAAAAAGGAACAGATGCAGGAGATGAGAGCACCATTCTGAGAAGGTAACAGAAACCATCACCTTCATAATTTTCCAGTGTCCAAACCCAGTGACACCACACCAAGACGCCCAGCAGACAGAGCAGCCTCGGCCGGAATAGCACAGGGTGGAGGGCCTATGGCCAAGGCCCCTTTCTGCCTCAGTGACTTTATTCATGCTGGCCCCTCCCGCAGCCAAGTCTAGATATTCCCTGTCCACCTGGTTTTAAATGCAGCTAAAACCTATCAGACTCTGTAAACCCTCCTGAACCCTCCCTCCAGCCCCCATCAAGATGAAATCACCCTTCTGTATTCCCGGGGTACTTTCCCAGCCTCTTGTATAGAACTTGTGCTATTTTATAGTTTCTTATTAAAGTGTCTGTCTCTCCACAGACCTGCTAGCCCTTTGAAAGCAGAGACCTTGCCTCATCATGCCATCGGGCACATGGTAGGCACTCAATACATGTTTGGTGGAAGACAGATGGATGGATGGATGCATGGATGGACGGACAGGGATAAAGAAGAGCTTCCCAAAGCAGGGAGAGGCCTGAGGTATGAAAGGTATGCTAACTCTCTGCTTATGAGCAGGAAGAAGGCGGAAATGGGAGGATGACCAGCAGCCACGGCTGCCCTGTGGGCGTCCCCTGTCAAATGATGGTGGGGACAGATGTCCCGTGAATCTTTACCCAGTGATGCCAACAGCTCATAATTCATCCGCATCACGTCTCTGTACAGTTCCTTCTGCTGCTTGTCTAGCAAGCCCCACTCCTCCCGGGTGAAATATACCGCCACATCCTCAAACACCACAGGCAGCTCCTCAAACACCACAGGAACCTCCTCAAGGAGCCCCTCTTCAGAAGGGTCCTGCAACAAAGAGCATCAGTCACTCAGTGTGCCTTTGAAGCTAACCAGCGCAACACCCGGGGTCCTCTTCAGTCATTTCACCAGGAGGCCCAGATGTGCTGTAAGGAATCGACTTAACCATCTAAAGTCAAAGAACCAAGTTCACGAGGCCCAGAATTAGCAGGTGAAAACCAAATGCATCTCGGGAAGACCCTGGAGGCCCCTGGGAGGAAATAACACACATGGAACGCACAGGTGTCTCAGCAGGTCGCATGGCTGCACCTTTCTTTTACAGTCCTACGAGGGGGGCCTGCTGCTCAGCCACAACTGCCAAGGTGACTATCCATGTCTCAGATCTCCTGCTAAGGCTTCCGAACAGGATGGGAAGGAAGAAGTAGTCATAAAGAACAGTACTTAAATTCAGTAATAAACGGCTAGAACTGTTTATTAGCTAACTTCTCATACTTTTAAATAACAGGTACGTGTCATTTTTCTGGTTTCTGGAAAAATTTGAGCTTACTAACGTTAGCTCATCCCTTATGTTAGTATGAGGAACCTCTCAGTTATTCTAATTGGAATCCTGGAGGGGGTACTACAAATGATTTGTAAGGAGTAAACTCCTACTTACATGGAATAATTGAGAAATGGGGAAGGTTCAAAAATTCCAGTTAATATAGCGTCCTTACAGGCTAGCTTCTCAAACAACTACATAATTATAAAACAAACCTACAGTGAAACTCATGTGTCTTAGGATTCAACAGCGCTGCAGGGTGTGCAAGAAAGCACTGGAGCAGCAGTGAGGGCTCTGACAGTAGGTCCTGGCTTCACCACAGAGCTCTGGACTCTGGACAAGTCACTTTCCCCCAATCCTCGCTTTCTTCCCACAAGACAGGCTCAGAGACACTTGCTCTACCAGCATTACAGCAGCATTAGAAATGTTATGTAAAACAACGTGCATGAGAAATCTCTGCAATGTTTAAAAGTACTACATGATTGCAAAGTTAAAATTAATAGGAAAAAAAACTGATTATTTAAGATAAAAAAGATCTGGCTATTTGAGCTCTGTGGTTGTTTTCAATTCTGGACAAAGATTATTGTTCTGTTCTTAAGTGTTCCCTTTATATCAGAAGTTAGAATGCTCAGTCCCACAAATGATGTTTTCTTATCTGCAAAAAGGAGATGATGATAATAGGGCTGTTGTCTTAATTAAGTCACACATGTAAAGCACTTAAAACAACATCTAGTACCTAATTAGCATGTTAGCTTATAATAACATTATACCGTTATAATGCAGTCATCATGATGCGATATATGCTGTTCTCAGCACGGAATCCTTCCTGTAAGATACAGCAGCCGTCATAAACATATTACCTGACTGAAGCATTCGGCAGAGTCATCAAATAAAATGTCAATGTTTGAGGACGTGTGGATGTCATCAGTGACTTCTTTTTGCCTCAACTCTGAGATGCAATCTAGATACAATGCAGCATACCCCAGCTCAGCTCTAGAGCTTGGCAAGAGCCCGGCCACATTGTCATAGTCTCCCAGAGGCCCAGGAAGGTATGACATGGGATAATCCACAGGGAACAGGTGTGCTGGGCTGGTCAGCACCTCTCCAGGTGTATCTGTGACGCTCTGGTAATGGGCTGCCCACACAGGGTCCCTTGCAGCCAAGGCACTGACACAGAACAGGTGAGCTTTGCTCTTGGCGTGGTATTTGAGAGTCTCCACCTTGAACGGTCCTGTATAACCTTCTATTAACCTTGACCGTTTGTCCCTGACACATGGGTATTCTCGGCAAGCAGAGCAAAACAGAGCCGTCTGCTCCTCATTCATGACCAACCACGGAAACTGTGCAAACCATGACTTCTGGATAGACCGGGGCTTCACTGGCCGTGTGCTCTCTCCTGCGCAATCGACCTCCATGTTGCCGCTCTCTGCACAGAAGTGGGAAAGACAGGCTTTCTTCTGGGTGGCAGGCACAGTCCAGTCTCTTGGGCTGCATCATACACATCTATTTCTTCCGTGTAGCCCATCTTGTTTTTTCCTTTAGAGAAAAGGGGCAAATGGAGTTAGAGCCATTGAAACTCATGGAGGCTCTCAGGCATATCCAATATGAAAGCTGCAAATCACATAGTCAAAAGTGACGCAGCCTCTACTTAAATGCTCTCCTTTCAGTCTCCCCAACTTCCCAGGCCTACTTTACCTAATCCAGCAGAAAATCAAACAGGCTTTAAGTAAACCTTTTTTTGTAATTTCAAGGACAGACACACCAGGCAAAAAGGAGGTCTTTGCAGTTTGATCTATGCAACCCAAGATAGTGGCACAATCTTTGAGGATTCAAAACTCATTTATGGATGAGAACATGGAAGCAACAGAACATGGAATTAAAAAAGGTATGAAGCCACAAAATATAACTCCTTACTCATCAGGAATCCCCTTCTCCAGATCCCTGAAAGAGGCATCTGCGTTTTGCTTAAGTCCCTTCAGGGAAAGAGCTACCTATCTCCCAGGGTGGAGTCTGGTCCCTAGATCATTTACTTCAGCTGCAATCCACCCTTTAGTAACTTCTACCCAGTGGCTGATCCAGCCTTCACGAGAAACAAATCTAATCCCTCCCTCACACCATAGCCTTCAAAGAGGTGAAAACTCTCACACCCTCTCTGGGAGTTTTCTTCTTCAAGCTAATCTTGATGTTTCTTTATTCACTCCTTAGCTGGAACTCAGCTTACACAACTCGATTTTGCTCCTTAGAGTTGTTCCTCATGCATCAGCATAAGTTCACATGCCCAGAGGCCAAGGACTTATTATTTGTTA
This sequence comes from Trichechus manatus latirostris, assembly GCF_000243295.1. Classification (NCBI taxonomy): domain Eukaryota; kingdom Metazoa; phylum Chordata; class Mammalia; order Sirenia; family Trichechidae; genus Trichechus; species Trichechus manatus. The sequence goes on from NW_004444029.1 coordinate 149,388, forward strand.
CAGGTTAGCAGACCAGTCTACAAAATTGTAACTAACTTCAAGAGCACAAAGCTGTCAATAAAGGGTCATCAGACTCAAAATTAAGAGCCAAGCAAGGAAAAACAAAACAAACGAGTATCTGTGATACTTTAAATTAGAGTCACAAAGATATCTGGGGCTCCTGTGGTCTGTCCGGGATAGATCCCAAAGGACAGCAAGCCTCTGTGAGTCACTTCACACAGGGTCTTACTCCTCTGCCTCACTTCTCTCCCACAGTGGGGGCTGGGCTGGCTCAGCCATCCTACACAATGACAGGTGCCCCTGGCCTGGCTCTAGCTAAGAGAAGCTATCAAGAGAAGCTTACCAAAGGAGGCAGAAAGGATAAAGCCCCAGAACTTGGCAGACAGCTATTCATTCATTCAGTGATTACTATGTAACTACTATGTGCCAGGGACTGTTCTAGGTGCCAGGAATCCAGAAATAAATAAGACAAAGTCATGACCTCATATGATATTATAATCATATCATATTATGTTCACAGTACGCAATTATAAATAAGAACGTAATTTTAGGTAGAGATAAAATAAAGGGAGTGAAGAAGCTGCAGAACGACGGTAGGGGAGGTGTGTGTATTTCTGATAAGGTGACAGTTGGGGGAAGAATCGCACTAGTTGTGCTAGTTGGGAGAGAATGAGACAGGAGTCCTGGTGACCAGCTTCCCATCTGGCTCTCCAGCGAAGTCCCTCCTCCACACAGGTCCACACTTACTTGGGTGACAATTCAGGAGATTCCTCTGGCCCTGAATGTTTCCAAGCCATGGCTCTGCCCCTCGCTCAAGCTTATAGAACAGCTCTGGGTTGGCAATCGTCGGTCCTGCTCCAGGAACAGAGAAGAGCACTATGAGGTCCTGGCTCCAGGTCGAAACATCAGGGACAGATCTGTCTGTCACACCCTCAAGGAATTGTAAGGTAATGGGTTAAAGGTGAGAGCAGGAATCTCAATGGTTTAGAGCAGTAGTTTAGAAACTCAGATACCCACGAGGCCCCTGAGAGAAGGAGGACCTGGTAGAAACAATGAAGGGCACAGCAAGAGGCTCTGTGTCCCCCTTCAAGGCTAAAAAGGTATGAAAAATGTTGGTTCAGAACAGAGGCTCCCAAACTCAAACGCTTGGAGGAGCCAGACGGGTAGGCAACATACGAGGCTGGGGGCAGGGAGACTATAATTGAGGCACTTAGGCCTGTGTACAGGGGCCACTCAGCCCCAGGAGACAGCGACCACCTGAATGCTGGCTCAGCACTGCCAGATCTCCCCACTGCTCAACAGACACCAGGAATCCGTATTTTTTATGTGAAAACTCCCAACGTTTAAATAGTGACAACTTATTCAAATATTTTTAAGAAGCCCAACAAAACCAGTGAAAACCAAAATAAGCAAATGAACAAATAAATCTGTGGGCCAAATCTGGCTCCTAAGCTGCCCCTGTCCAACTTCTGGCTTAGAAGAACCAATGATTTTCAGACCTTTTTCATCAGGCACAGGAAGAAGACTCAACCCAGCTACAACCTCTCCACCCACAAAGAGCTGGGATTGTTGCTCTCAAAACCCTAGACAGTGACCAAGATGAAAACAGAAAAGAAAAGCATGGTAGATATTCATCAAACTGAAATCCCAAAATAGTACACATGCATGTACATACTTCTGAGATACAATTACCTCTGTCCTTGGTGCAGAAAGTCTACCCATATAAGCAGAGAGAAGAGGATATTCAGAAACATAGAATGGATTAAAAATACGTACATTTGTTTAAAAAAAAAAAAGGGTTTTATGTCATTAAATCTCCACAACAACTCTATGAGGAAATTAAGGCTTAAAAAGGGCTTGGCTAAAGTCAAACAAGTATTAAGTATTAGGACTGAGATTGACTCCTGATTCCCAAACTCCAAATCTGATGCTCTTTCCACCAGTTAACTGCCTCTGGTGCTCTTCAGGCACCCGACACAAAATTTACTCCAATTCCCAGAGCCACAGGCAGGGCCTTCCCACTTGGTGCCCTTGAACATCCTGAGGCACCCAGGAGACAGACCTCCAGGTCTAGACTTGACATGTTGGATTTCCCCACCTCTCTTGGCCAATTTATGGGCGAGAAGTGAAAGGACAGTGTAAGAATTCATGTGCATTAGGTCAGATATGGGATTGAGCAGACGGGTAGTGCAAAGATGCCTAGAAAAAAGACAGGGTCCCAGGAAATTCTCATGTATGTCCTGGCCTGGCTAAGATTCACAGTGGTGCGGAGTGAACATAGCCAGTGGTGTCACTAGCTTGTCAGAACCACAGATCTCCTTCTGCTGCTGACTTAGCAGCATCCATTCCTCCTGAAGCAAATACACTGTGACGTCATCAAAAGTCACAGGAGCCTGAAAGGAAAAACCACACCTTCTAAGCAGCAACTTCTTCCTTAGGCGCATCTTCCACACCAGTGTTAACGACTGCCTGAGGGCACCCATACTAGAGGAATATATCAGAATTGGGGGGTCAGTCTACATACATGACCTACACACCTCATCTCTCTTGCCCCTGAGTGCAAACCACAGTGTGAAGGAGACTCATTCTTCTGGGAAGTGCTACACACTGAAACAAAACAGTCATAAAGAAGGCTGACAACCAGAGTTTAAGAATTGCATAATCCTTTCCCTGGATGTTCTCACCTGTCTTCCCCCAGGACCCATTACTTCTCAACCAGTGCTCTCAACAACAATTTATAACACATTCTCTTGCATAATCTTGAACATGGTAAATCGTTATCTAGGAGGACGTATCTGTTTCCAGAAATAGTCAGAAGTCATTTAGAGCTATGTTTGTGAATGAAGTCAATGATCAAATAGGCAAAGCTTTAGATCTGAGAACTACTACAAACAAGTGGGAGAAAAAGCAGGGAGAGGTTTCAGAAAACTCTTTGGGGAGTTCTGGATTAAGACGGCAGACTGAACAAGTACATTTAATTTTGTTCCCTCCCAAGAATTTAAAAGAGTTCACCAAAAAAACTCCAAAAATCCCAAAACAAAAAACCCACAATGATGGGGACCACAAGAGAGGAGACAAATAAGAATACAATTTTGGAAAATGCAAAGCAGATAAGAAGTAGTAACTGAGCTGATCCAAGAAAATCGAACCCCAAACTGGCTGTGGGCAAAGCTGAGAAACAACCCAATTTATACCACTCGATCCTCAAGAGGCTTGGGATCTGGCAGCACCAGAAACCTCTGGCCTTGGGTGAAGGCAGATGGGCTAAAATAATGAGAACTGGGGAAAGCTGCTCCCTAACAAATGCCTACCCAGTCCCCCTACAGGGAGGCTCCTAGTCGACAAGCCCCTCCCTCGTGCTGAGAACTGCCAGCTAGATGTTAGGTCTTCTACAGATCAAACAACTGGACCACCAGACATCTGAGGAAAGGTTCTAACAGGGTCATACCAGACGGGGGTAGGGTGGAACTGAAGAAATGGAAGTGAGGCAGGGAGAAGGAAACTTAAAAACCAAAAAACTACCATTAATAGTATCAGATAGGTAAGCTATTGCAGCCATAAAATAAAAAGTTATAAAAGAAATAACCAGAAAATGAAATAGTCAAAATACATTTCTCTGCTTATCCTTTTTAATTTTGTATCATAAAAATCTATCACCTGGTAAAAGAAATAAAAAATAAAATTATAAGCAAATAAATAAATTCTCCACTCCAAAGAAAAACAACATTTTGGGAAATGGCAGCATCTTTGGAGTAAGTATAAACTCCAGGTGACAAAACTGTAGGAACAATATTCATTTCCATTTATAAGTTCTAATATGTTTAAAATTGCTTTGTAACTTCATACTTAAATTTCAGGCACGTGAGATACCTATTCTAACTTCAGAAGTAGAAGTTTCTTGAAAAAAAAAACATAGATAACTCCTATTAGTTGTTATTGAGTTGTAAATTTAGAAAATAATTTGAGTATTTTTCTTATGATGAGTCAATACGTGTTCACTGCAGAAAATTTAGATAATAGAAATAAGCAGAAAAGAGAGCAGGTTAAGATCACCCATAATCCCTTCATTCAAAGAGAATTACTATTTACATTTGGTATAGAACCTTCCAGCCTTTTGTGTACATATATGTAAAAATGAAAAGTTTTTAAAAACAAAATGAATTGTACTGCCAAATGTATATAACTTAAACAAATATTTGCTCTAAGAATGTATTCCTAAGCAAAATGTGATTGTATTACCAAAAACCTACTGGAGGATGGGCTCCACTAAACAAGGCAGTAAAACAGGAAAGGAGTACACCCAAGATCCAGAAAAAGAAGATCTAACAGGTGCAGGAGGTGAAGAGAATCTCCAAGATGATACTGAAGGGGAATCCCAAGATAACTGTTGTACACCAGGCCTAGAGGGCAACCTGTTCAGATGGAGGCTGCTTAAAAACTTTGTGACCGAGGACAATGCAGGGCTCCCTAGTCATACCCACTCTTTCCTCCAGGGTGAACAGGTGGGCATAATGAAAACCAGTAGACCCACTGCTTTAGCCTATGAGCTCCACAATGATGAACATGGCTAGGGCTGTATACTAAGAAGTGTCTCCTGACAAGAGTGATTACACTAATACTGGTACCTCTCTTTGAACCAATATCATGGCAAGAACCTTCTGATTCCAGTTGAGTGCAATGTAAAGGAAATACAAATCTGCTTGAATAAAAGGAATCTCTGGATGTTCTTGGAAGAAGTACAGCCAGAATGCTCCTTACAAGCAACGATGGTGAGACTTTGTCTCATGTACTTTGGACATGTTATCAGAAGGAATCAGTCCCTGGAGGACATCATGCTTAAAAAAGTAGGGGGTCAGCAAAAAAGAGGAAGATCCTCAAGAGATGAATTGACACAGTGGCTGCACAATGAGCTCAAACACAGCAACAACTGTGAGGATGGCGCAGGACCGGGCAGCGTTTTGTTCTGTTGTACGCAGAGTCACTGTGAGTCGGAACTGACTTGATGGCACCTAACAACAACAAATAGATGTTCTATTTAATAGTTCCTACTGTCTACAGGGTAAAACTCTGACTTCATAGCCCAGCATCAAAGTCCCCTCAATCAGAATCTAACCCATCTTCTCAACCTCAGCTCAATTTCGTGCTCCACCTGGAATCTCTACTCCAACCAGGTAAGGATAATTGCAGTCACTCAACATATTTTGTACCTTTCCTCCCTCTACACACTCGATCTTTAAATCCTCTGATTCTCCCCATTTCCCTCCACCTACTTACAGTCTACCAAGCTGACTTCGTGATGTGATGACTTTTTATAGTGATAAGGCCACGGAAGAAAACAGATCAGGGTAATGGAGTAAACAGTAATGGGGAAGAGTCTTTGACCTCTACCCATTATTCTGCCAGTGACTCATAAGACACCCCACACTCAATCAAATGGCCCAAGATTGTTTTCAGTTCACAAATATCACTAAAAAGAAAAAAACAAAACAAAACAAAACTCAAACCCATTGCTTTTGAGTTGTTTCAACTTACAGTGACCCTACAGGACGCAGCAGAACTGCCCCACAGGATTTCCAAGGAGCAGCTGGTGGATTCAAACTGCCAACCTTTTGGTTAGCAGCCAACCTCTAAACCACTGTGCCACCAGAGCTCCATATATCACTACATACCAGCAAATGAGGGTTCTATTTGATAGACCAAGCCACTACTTCAAGTGGGCTCCCAGTCTCCCATCTATGAGCCAAAAATCGATATTCAGAATGGAGTCATTCCATCCAGGTCTTAATTATCATCACTGCCTTGCAACACATCTTACACCACCAGTTTGTTCTGCGATCACTTTATTTATCTTTGGATAACGTTCGCATGTCCCAAGTTAGACAACTCACACACTTGGGAAGGGTGAAAACCTTTATGATACACTCTGCAATCAAGATTAGAATCAAGGGTGCAATTTCCAGTCACCAGGATTTACAATTAGTGGCTGGGCCTGAAAACAACATCAAATTTCTTCTTTACCTCCCAAACTGTTCGTATTTCTCTCCTCTTCCATTAAAGGCTAAGAAAGCCTAGAACTGAACAGAATAGCTTGAAAATTGATTTCAAATCATTCTCAGAAGTAGAAAGGCCAAAGTTTGCCCATCTAATTCTCAATGCCAATTTTTTATAATCCTTCTTCCCCACTACATTTTGCTCTCCCTCATCCAAAATCAGATTCGATCTAAACTAATCTGGGGATATTACTGAGGATGAGGGCCATTTGCTTTACTTTTTGTATCCCCCAGAGTGCTTAACATGAGGTTGGCACAAAAGTCAACTTCAATCTTTCTTTAGTTAGGCTCTGTGGAGCTTCATTGTCTCGGACTGTGAGCTTTGCAGGTTGTTTTGTTTGGACAATGCATCACTGTGGCTTGTGGTGGGGAAGGAGGTTGGAGCAAGGAATAATTTCCTTTGTAATTCAGAGTCCTTCCCAGTCTTTCTAGGAAAAACTACAGCAGCAAAATCCTCTCATTATCCTTTTCCTCTTTTGTTTGTGGGCTATCCCGTCCAGGTTTTTCCAAATCACTTAAGTGAAAACTGCATGAGGACTCCTTCAGGAAAGTTGTTGTGTGCCCTGGAGTCATAGTGACCCTAGGGCAGAGTAGAACTGCCCCATAGGGCTTTCTAGGCTATAGTCTTCACAGGAGTAGATTGCCAAGTCTTTTCTCCCGTAGAGTGGCTCGCAACCACCGACCTCTCAGTTAGCAGCCTAGTGCTTTAACCACTGAGGCACCACAGCTCCTTCTTGAGGAAAGTGGTCGTTTCATATTTATCCCGGTACTGCCAGCATCTAGCTCAATGTAAATCACAGGCCACAAATGTTTATAAAATAAACAATTTCATTGAAAAAGAGGGACTCAATAAGCACTCCAAAATGTTTGTTGAGGGAATTACCTCTGTGCCAAAGAAAGAACAATCCTCAAGCATTGGCAGCAAAGAACATCCAGAAAGCTCTTAGTCCCAAGAGGCTGACACTGTCTCCAAGTCACGTGCTTAAAACCACGTTGGTTGGCTGAGACTGCCTCCGTGCTCTAGCAATCCTGTCAAATCCACTTAACCTCCAAGCATTTTCCACCTTTTCCTCCAACTGAAAGCCTCTCGCCCAAAGCCTGAAACAAATTTTTTGAATATGCATCTAAGCAATGCCCTGATACTCCATGAAGCTAGAAACAGAAAGTCGGCAAAACATATGCCAGATGCCCTATTTTTCTTTTCAATCCTTTCTTGGGAAATGGGTACAAGGCAGGTCCAAGCCCTCACCCTGCCTAAGTGATCCCTACCTCTTGGCTCCCACTGGCATCCTATCCAGCCTCAAAGCCTTAAAGCAAGCGGGGCCTCTTCATAAAGCCACGGTGGTGTGGGGAAACAGGACGCACTCACATCACTATACTTAGCGGGTCACCCACCCCAGCATCACGAGAGCAGCCACTTGCCAAGGAAGGTACGGCCAGCCACCGGGATGCGCGAGACGCGGAGTTAGTGCGTCTGCTCCTCTCTTCGCCACTGCCCAAAGGCGGCCGCCGGGAGTGCTAAGAGACAGCCGGCGAGCGGGCGAGTGCTTGCCTGCAAGGCTGGCTCATCCAAGGGGTCTCCGCCCGCACCGCACTGGCTCTCCGGATCCCAGACCAGGGATCGACAACAGGGGAGTGGGCGGCCCAGGGCACTTCCAGTCCTACCTTCCCCGACTCCCTGGCCTCCATGGCCCCGCTTTCGGTGGCCCGTGCTGACCCCTCCACTGCCTCCAGGCCACCCCCACCCCCCCTGGCCTGAGGATGCCGCCGCCGCCACCACTTTGTGGACTACGACCCCGGGGCGGGAGGAGGCGGGTGGGCGAGGCGCCCTGGCGGGGAGCGGCTCGGCACGGGAGCTTCGCGCCCTCGGATGGGGCGGCGGCGCTCGCTGAGCGCCAGGGGCGCGCAGCCGGGACCAGCGTCGCGCCGGACGAGCAGCTTTACGGCAGCCGCCCCGCCCCGAGGTTCGCGGGGCCTCACGGGAAGCGTAGTCTGGCCTTGGTGAGCCCCTCTCAAATGGCTATTGGCTCCCGGAATTCGGGTCCCTGATTGGATGCAGAGGAGCTCGCTTCCCGCCCTTCCCGCTTCGCCGTGCACGAGGGCGTAACCGTGACGGCGAGGGAATGTCAAAGGCAGTACTCTGATTGAGCAATGGGATCCTCGTTCTTGTGTCTGCTCTGCATTTCTGGGCTTCTGATGACAACCTTGAAGGTCCCAGACCTTATTTAATCAAGAAAGACAAGATTTTTTCTTGCATTCATTCAAAAAACATCATTGGTTGCCTACCATGTGCCAGGCACTCTGCTAGCTTATGGGAAGAAGGAGATAAATGAGATAAAGCCATTGTCCTTAAGGAACTCATACTTTATTGAGGAAAAAGACGCAGAAACGGATAATTATAAAGAGATAAAGGCAATGACAGAGGTAAGCTCAAGATGCTATTAGAGTGCCTTAGAATGAGGTGGAGCGGTGTGGTGAAATGAGTGCCTCATGTGGCCTTTTGCCTTGGTTCTTTGGAAAAACAGCTTGAGAGATTTTTTCCCCTAACCCGTGAGGAGCAATCTTTGCCCTCGTCTTCTACTGCAGAGAGTCCGTTGCTTTTGTCCAGGTTGATTGACATTTGCTAGGTAAGCTGTAAACAACTTGTTTAATTCTTTTTGTCTGGTCATGGGCTGCAGCCTGCCCTGTGATTGGTATGCACCTTGCAGTGATTGGTCAATATACTTACTCAAATGAAGCGACTGTAGCCTACTATGCAAATGAAGTGTCTGTGGCCCACCAAGAGGGGATTGGTCAGTTTGCGGCCCTGGTGAGACGGCCATGCCCTGAAATTGACGAGGAGTTTGCTTATATTTGCAGTCAACACCAGAGAGGTGGGCAGACAGTAGCAGAAGGAAGAAAGAAAAGAGAGATGAAGAGAGAGGAGGCAAGGAACCTCCTGAAAGAGTTGTAACACAGGTCAAGGGCTGTAACACTGAAGACAGCGAGAGGCCTGGAAGGGGCCCTGTGGCAGAGCCTGTGGCAACAGACCTGGAAGGGGCCCTGCAGCAGAGTCGGTGGTGTCAGCAGAAGCCTGCTGCTAGGAATGCAGCTGAAAAACTACTACACTGGCTGTGAGCTGGGTCAGTCAGCTGTGGAGAGGCTGATGGTAGGGAGGCTGAAGGCAGAGAGGCCAGTTCTGAAGGGGCTGAGAGGAGGCATGTCCTCAGGGGGCTGAGAGGAAACCTGCAAGGCTGAGAGGGGGCGTGCATGGCAGAGAGAAGGGCCTGCTTGCCTGCACTCCGAGAGAAGCTGAGAGAGCTGTCCTGCACTGAAGAAGGGAGGGATGTGCTCTCCTCTTTGGAGGAGCCTTCCAGACTTTGCCTGCGTGCTTCCTGATCCTGATTCTGAGTTGTAGCCTGATCCCAAGTCATACTCTGTTACTTTCTTAATAAACCACTTTAGGTATGGTCTGTGGCCATTACAACAGATTATTGAACCCAGCAGAGAAGTAGACAGTGCCATGGGGAAGATGGCTTGTGTCAGAACTGGTGTCAGGGTTGGAGAGTGGAGGTATGTCTGATCTCCACCTCATAGGGATTAGCCTTGGGCTGATCTTGATTCTCATTATCGTCCCTGAAGTTAGACAGGTTCTGACGCTGTTACTACTACCCTTTTACAAGGTGGGAGATACAGTGGTGGGTCAAAGATTTTCTGAGCAGGTGGTACATGGACCGAACTAAAGCAATGGGTAGAAATTAACCAGGTTAAGGAGGGGAAGAGGAGTGTTGCTAGGAAGGGAAACTGAACATAAGAAATAGCATGAGCAGAGTCAGGTTGGTGAGAAATAGTGTCTGCAGGGAAGCCGCATAAGGCAGGAAGTGATGGGAAATGACTCTGGAGAGATACACAGGGACTGGATGTGGAAGGCATTGTACGCTATCTTAAGTAAGGAGTTTGAAAGGCGTTGTAAGATGGTGCGTGGTGTGGTCAAATGTGTACTTTAGTTAGGTTAATCCTACTGCAGAATAGAGGATGAATGTAAGTGGGAAAGGACCAGAAGAAAGAAGACCAATGAGGAGACTTCTGCAACTGTCTGAGTGAGAGATAATGGCTTGAGAGCAGTCAGTGGTAATGTACAGGAGAGAAGAGGACAAATTGAGAAGCGCTATATTTAGAAAGAAATAGTGACAGGACTTGATGACTGTATGTGGAAGTTCAGAGAGTAGGAGGAGTCTAGATTGATTCCCAGGTTTCTATCTTGAATGACTGGGTAGATTGTGGTGACATCACTACTCATGTAGTAAATGTTTGTTGAGCACCAAGCACTGTGTCAAATAAACAAAATTGACATGGTCCTTGCCTGTAAAGAGGTTATAGTCGAGTGGGGAAGACAAACCACAAACAGGTTAACAAGTGAATAAAATAATGACGGATGTTGGTGATGTGCTATAAAGGACATAGAGTAATGTGACAGAGATTCACACGGTGATAGAAGTGCCATTTATTTGTGATTGTCAGACAGCTAGTCACCCGTGACAGCACCCTGACCTCTATTATGTGTAATTTTGGTTAGAAAGTAAATCCAGGTATCTCCCTCCCGTTGTTGCGGGCAAAAGGGACCCTCTAGGCTCTTCCCATCCGACTTGTCCTCCCTACGCTGGTGCTGTCAAGGAGAGGGCATGTGACCCGAGCCTCGTCATCCTCCCGCTCTCTTAGTTTGTTGCATCATGCATCAAAGGCTTTTCTTGAATTTTACGGATTCTGCAACTTTGGTTCTTGTCTCTGGCAAAAACAACAGGATCCTCTCTGGCTGGCTGGTTCTTTGAAAGTAGTTTGTGTTTAGTTAGTGGAGCTGCTTCTTGCAAACAAGAGGTAAAATATATATGTAGAGAGAGAGAGAGATTACTTGTTATCCAAATTCAATGCATTTCAAAACAACATGTTGAATAGTGGATTTTCAGATAATGAAAACCTCTTACTTTAAATGGAAATAATAAGATGCTCCTGACACATCAAAAACTTCAACCATTTCCCTCAAATACCACTAATACACTTAAACACTGACATAACAATTCACCAAGGATTTCAGCAAAATAGAAAGCATTTGAGGCATTGGTTACCATGAATTCATTGTGATTGCTGTTAGGTGTCGTCGAGTCGGTTCTGACTCAGAGTGCCCCGTGCACAACAGAACAAAACACTGCCCGATCCTTACAATCTTTGTTATGCTTGAGCCCACTGTTGCAGCCGCTGTGTCAATCCATCTCATTGAGGGGCTTCCTCTTTTTCACTGACCCTCTACCTTATCAAGCACGATGTCCTTTTCCAGGGATGACTGGTCCCTCCTAATAATGTGTCCAAAGTATGTGAGACGAAGTCTTGCCATCCTTGCTTCTAAGGAGCACTCTGGCTGTACTTCTTCCAAGACAGATGTTTGTTCTTTTAGCAGTCCATGGTACATTCAATATTCTTCACCAACACCATAATTCAAAAGAATCAATTCTTTGGTTTTCCTTATTCATTGTGCAGCTTTCACATGCATATGAGGTGATTGAAAACACCATGGCTTGGGTCAGGCCCACCTTACTCCTAAAAGTGACATCTTTGCTTTTTAACAGTTTTGCCAAGTGCAGTGCATCATTTGATTTCCTGACTGCTGCTTCCAGGGGTGTTGATTGTGGATCCAAATAGAATGAAATCCTTGACAACTTCAACCTTTTCTCCGTTTATCATGATGTTGCTTATTGGTCCAGTTGTGAGGATTTTTATTTTCTTTATGTTGAGATGTAATCCATACTGAAAGCTGTAATCTTTGATCCTCATCAATAAGTGCTTCAAGTCTTCTTCACTTTCAGCAAGCAAGGTTGTGTCATCTGCATATCACGGGTTGTTAACGAGTCTTTCTCCAATCCTGATGCTGCCTTCTTCTTCATATAGTCTAACTTCTCGGATTATTTGCTAAGCGTATGGATTGAATAAGTATGGTGAAAGGATACAACCCTGACACACACCTTTCCTGACTTTAAACCATGAAGTACCCCTTTTTTCTGTTTGAATGACTACCTCTTGGTCCAATACAGGTTTCTCATGAGCACAATTAAGTGTTCTGGAATTCCTATTCTTCACAATGTTCTCCATAGTTTGTTATGATCCACACAGTCGATTAGTGGGTATGTTTATGTGCAGAATGCAATGGTACTGTACAGAAGCAAATACAAACTATAATTTCCTTCTATCTGCAGTGATGTAATTAGACAATTATCCTTGAGCTGAACTTTCTGTTGAGGATGGGGCGTGGCCAGGTGGCAGTTGGGAGTGGGAGAGGGTGGTACACCTCTGTGCTGGATGGCCAGAGCACACAGGAGGAGGAGTGGGAGCCGGCTCAGCAGAAATGGTCAGCAGCAGCGTCACAGAGACAAGTGTCCCCTTCCTGGTCCTGAGGTGGGACGTGGGAAAATATCCATTTCCAGGTGAAGGAGAGACTTTGGGGGACAGATAACCTAGTTTTAGTCATAACCTGGTGGCGGAAGAAGCTTCTGGTGATGTAGCCAATAAAGCAGGGTTTACTGATGGCAAATCAGTAGGTTCAGCTGGCCAGTGAGAGGGCCTAGGGGACCTGGGAAAGACCCGGGGTTTCACAAGCAGGATGGGGGCAAGTGTGCCGATAAGGATGGTGGGAGGGTTGGCCTTCTGGTGACTTAAGTAAACGGGAATGTGGAATGCAATGGAACTCATCAGAGATGGGGAGTGACTTGTCCAGATGACCAGGCAGAGTGTGGCAGATGTGCAGCAAACCCCAGGACCCTGGACTTTCTGCAGGTCCAGGCCAGGGCTCAGACCCACCCTCATCCCTTTCCCATGGGCCCCAGGAAGGAGACACCACACAAGGACTTGCTACCGGTGTACTTTATTGGGATACGTTAGCGCCAGGACATGGGGCCCGGTAGGCGGGTACGGGGCTGCTCAGGGCCATGAACAGGTATGTACGTGCCCACAGGTACAGCCACGACGGTGCTGTCAGCGCTTTGAGAAATCACCTCCTGGGGGGCAAGTGAGGGGAGAAGGGCTAGCGGCAGAGGCCACGTGGCCTCAGGAGGTGAGGGCCAAAGCAAAGTGCCTGCTGAGCTGCCAGGACAGCCGCCGCCCCCCACACCCCGCCCTACAACCCCGCCCCACCGCTCGCCCCCTTACCCGGGCAGGCGCTGCAGTGGCAGCTGAGAATGGCCGGCAGCACCGCGGGCTCTGCGCGGCCGCCGGGACAGCGCAGGCTCAGGACACGCACGGGGCTGTCTGGGTCCAGGCGGTAGCTACAGCATTGGCACCGGCTTTGCAGGTAGGGCTCCTGGGCGAGAGCGGGGCCGCCGGTGGAGAGGGGGATCCCCCACCCTGCCCTCCAAGATGCCCACCGCCTCCTGTAGCCCCCACCCACTTGAGAGATGGGGATGGACATAGCCTCCACCCTGAGGTCAGGTTGCAGTGACCAGACCTGCCTGCAGATAACCAGCCCTAAGAGCACACAGGAGAGAGCCCGCTCAGGACTGGTGGCCCCGGGGACATGCTCCTGCACGTGTCTGGGCAGTCCTATTTGTAACTTTCTGCCCTTTGGAGCATGCACTCCTTGCACAAGGGGCTCTGTCTCAGGGTCTAAGCTTAGCTCTGCAGGCGACGTGGTCGTTTGGGGGCAGTGTGCGCAGGGGGCAGGTGGGAGCGGTGTTCCCGACACGGTGCAGACCCACTCACCTCAAGGATGACGTTGGTGCTGGATGGGCAGTGCCCGCTGCAGTAGCTCACTTCCACCTGGTCCAGGTGGCAGGGACCCTTGGTGAGGTTGCGCAGCTCCATGACACGCTGGCAGGAGGCTATCGGCCCCTCTGTGGGGGAGGCAGGATGCAGGTGAGTAAGGCAGGAGGTTTGGGAGGGCTGGTGTGGTCTCGGGAGCATGGGGCGGGGGGTGTCTCCACGCTCCTGATTCCATGTGAGCCAGGCTGAAAGACCCCCTGGACGGGCATGGGCACAGGTTGAGAGAAGGACCCAGACCAGGCAGGGGCATGCAGGAGGCGCCCCAGGCTCTCCATACCCAGTGTCGGCTGTCGGCAGGTAGGGCAGCAGCTCCCCGGCTCCTGGACCTTCACCTCACCCTGTGGGAGCAGGCCCAACCCACTCAGGAGGGTGCCATGCCCAGGCACAGTGAGGGGCCAGGAAGATGCCTGAAGCCATGTGGGGAGGGCAGCACGGGTGCAGGTGGTACCTGGGCACAGGTGAGCAGGGGGCAATGCTGGGTGCAGACGCTTCTCCCAGCAAGGCAGCGGCAGCTCTCACAGGCCTCTTGCCACTCAGATCCGGGCTGGAGAAGGTGGGGACACTCCTCTTGACTGCTCTTACCCGCACTTTTCTATAATAACGCCCCATCCCCAGACCCAACGTGGAAGCCACGCCAGGGCCAGGGCCAGGGCTGCAGTGGAGTCGCAAGAGCTTTGGGGGGATGGACCCTTGATGCCAGAGCCAGCATGTCCAACCCAGGCCCAGGGGAGCTATCCAGGGTGATGGCCGGGCCCAGGCTACTACTGCAGGCTCAGGGAGTTGTGGGAGGATCCCCAGGAGTGAGATACAAACTCTAGGGAGGGAGGCCTAAGGTCAATGGGTGGGGCAAGGGAGGCATCTCACCGGGTGGGGACGTCCACGGTGCCAGCACTCACAGCCGTCTGCAGGGACGCAGAGGCCTGCCTGGCTGCGGAAGCGTCCATGCTGGCACACACAGCCCGCCCGTCCCATGCTGCAGTCGCTCTGCGGTGCTTCTGTGGCATTCACCTCCCGGCACGTTGGCTCACAGGGCCTGAGCTCTCTGAGGGCCACTGTCTGCCACACCTCCCCCTGGGGGCACTCTGCCAGAGAAGACCCCACCATCAGGTCAGTCCTGGCTCTAGCGTCCACCCTGCTGCCCACCCTCTTCCCTCCACGATGCCTCCTTGGCTCCAGTGGGCCCCCTGTCCCCACCTTCTCCTTGAGCACCCCCCTGACCTCCACCCAAATACTACCAGGGCCCATCCAGGTCTCCCCTGACAAATTCTGTCCACCTGTCTCACATCCTGTGTGTGATCCGGACACTGTATTTCGTCTCTAACTGTTCTCCGGTGAGCACTAAGAGGGTTAGTATGCCTTCTCAGCCTCTGAACGACCCAGCAGGGCAGAGCCCGCACACAGTGCCCTAATGTGGGGCTTGGGGAAGGCCAGCTGGGTAGAGGAAGGCAGTGCCTACCCCTGGGCACTCACCAGGACAGGGCCAAAGGTTACATTCTCGACGCTGCTCTGTGTCCTGGACCAGGCAGAGTGCCCCCCAGGGGCCCCCCTTGCAGCTCCGGTGCCGCTCCATGGTGCCCCCACCGCAGGGCAAGGAGCAGTTGCTCCAGGCTGACCAAGGG
Organism: Trichechus manatus latirostris; assembly: GCF_000243295.1. Classification (NCBI taxonomy): domain Eukaryota; kingdom Metazoa; phylum Chordata; class Mammalia; order Sirenia; family Trichechidae; genus Trichechus; species Trichechus manatus. The sequence continues at coordinate 164,839 of NW_004444029.1, forward strand.
CCGAGGACAGGGCACTCACGGGGTAGGCACGCCAGGGATCCATTGACACAGGTGCTGGGGGAGGGGGAGGGAAATGAGCTCAAGCCCAGTCAGGGTGCCCACAACTCTGCCTGCCATGCCCACAAACCCTGGCCCTGCCCCTGTCCACTGCCCACAAATAGACCCAGCCCCCTACCCAAAGTGCCCCTGCCCACAAGTGGCTCCTGCCCCCTTCCCCCTGCCCCAACCCCATGTCCCTTCCTCCGGCCTCCTGGCCCCGGCCCCCAGCCCAGCACCAGCGGCTGCAGTACCAGTTTTGGCAGCCCAGCTGCAGGACCTCAGCTGGAGACAGCTCCCAAGAGGAATTGTGGCTGGGGAGGCCGCATCGGCAGGAAGAGATGGGCACACAGTGCCCATCCTGAACCAGCTGGCTCGGGGGGCAGCGGCAGCCTGGTGGTGGAGGCAAAGAAGACCCTGGACTCGAGCGGGCTCCCCCCATGGGTCTCCACACTGTCCACCATAGGAAAGGCCCAGCCCTGTGACTGGGCCCCTTGTACCCCAAAGGGCCTGGCCCTGTCTCCCTGTCTGGGTGTTCCCATGGACACAGCTCACCAAGTGCACACAGAGTTGGGCCGTGCTGGAAAGTGACTCAGGAATCCACTTTCCCTCAACCACCCTCAGCCCAGAGATCTTAGCCCCCCACCAGATCAGGGCCCTGGGACCAGCCCAGGAGCCCTGTGCTCCCCGCCCAGGCTGGGATGGGGCCTACCTGGGCGGCAGGGCCCCTGCAGGCACTGCACTCGGTCCCAGAGGTCAGCACAGCTCCTCGGGCACTGGTTGGCACAGCCTGGGCTGAATTCAGCACCCCGGGCTGCACAGCTTGCCCCTGGGGAGAGAGGCACGGTCTGTGGGGGTCTCAGCCCAGGACAGCACCCTCCCCTCCCTGCCAGCCTCGGGATGGACATGGTACCTGGGCAGGGGGCCAGGTTGCACCCCTCAGTCTGAGCCCACGGCCCCCGGCAGCCTCCTCCAGGGGTGCCCCCTGCCTCTCTCCAGCGCAGGCGGAACCCCCCGCTGCAGGGCAGCTGGCAGGGGCTCCAGGGGCCCCAAGGACCCCACTGGCACAGGTCTGGGGGAGACAAAATGTAGGTCAGTGCCCAGGGACCACTGCTCCTGCCTTCCCTGCTGCAGCCTTGGGCCCCCTCTTCCGATGTCTAACTGCTGCCTGGATTCAGTCCACCCCCAGCGATCCCCAGAGCCCTAGAGCAGATGGGGTAGCAGGTCAGATAACCTCCAGGTCACTAAAATCAACCCTAGGCCCCTTCTCCCCCCATTACCCTGGCAGGCCCGAGGATCAGGGCAGAGGCGCTGCTGGCTGAGGGATGCAGTGCAGAGTTGAGGGTCCCCAGCCCAGAGTTGCCCCGTCTCAGGATCCAAACAGAGGCGGTACCGGTGCTGCTCCGAAGCCAGCAGGGTGGCCGAGGTGGGGGGGAGGCGGCCTAGGTCCTGGGGCCAGCGCCCCCAGAGGGCGATCCTAGAGGCTGGAGCCAGCGCACTGAGGGGCAGGCAGGGCCCACAGGGTGTCCACTCAGACCAGCTGCTCAGGGGCAGAAGACCTAGGAAGGGCCACGTGTGGGGGATGTGCAGAGACCCTCCACAGTACAGGCGGCTCCAGCAGGTGGGTGAGCGGGACAGGGTGGGTCTGACCTTCGGGGCCGTGTGTCCCCAGGCCCTTGTTACCTCGGCAACCCTCACTGATGCACCGCAGCTCTCCGTGCTGGCACTCGCTGTGGGAGACAAGTAAGGCAGTGGGTGCCGCCATGGTGGGGGAAACAGAGGGCCTCAGAGTGCGGGCCCTGCAGTAGGTGAGAGAGCTGCAGGCCCGTGGCCCACTGCCCACAGCTGCGCCTCGGCCCTGTCCTCCCGGGGACTCCCATTTCCCTTCACTCACCACTCCTTACAGCCTAGCCACAGGCGGCCCCCCGGGGGCAGGGCCATCCCAGCCGCCCCTCCCGGGATGCGCAGGCAGTGACACCGCTCTGGAGGGACGCAGGCTCCTGCCTGCTCCAGCAGCCCCTGCGGAGGGAGGCCGGGAGGGCCGTGTCTCACCTTCTCCAGGCGGTGCCTCGTGCTGCCAAGCAGGACCAGGCGCCCGAACCCCCTCACCTCGGGGCAGTAGCAGCCGGGCTGGCAGGGAGGCAGGTCCTGGCAGAGCTGCCCCTGCAGATGGGTGGCACAGAGCCCAGCGCAGGGGGAGCCACAGGCCCGGAACTCAAAGGGAGGTGCACAGCTGTCCTCTAGGGGTGAGTGGAGAGAGAGGTGCCCACACAGTGCCCACCCAGCCCCTGCTGAGCTCATCTGGGAGTGTCCAACACAGAGCCAGGAAGCACAGGGAGGAGGGGGCTGTGGGGCCAGAGGGCAGGGCATGGCGGGGGGCGATGGGGGCCAAGATGGAAGGGCAGCCAAACAGGAGGCAGGCAGCACTCACTGCTCTTCAGGAGAAACTGAGAGGGGTGGGGAGAGAAGATGTGGGGGCGGGAGAGTAGCCGTGGGAGAAGAGGGCAGAGGTCAGGGAGCGCAGGGGGCAGAAGTTAAGGCTGAAGGGCAGAGGTCAGGGCGGCAGCGGGGGCAGGGGTCGGGGTGGCAGTGGCAGCCACCTTGAGGGTCTGGGTGGACCTAGCGGTCTGCCTGAGAGCACCCCCTAGCGTCTTGCTGGGAGACCTCACCAGAGCAGTTGCTGGGGGGGCAGGGCCGGAAGTGGCCGTCGAGGCGCGTGCAGGGCGTGCCCTCCCCGCCCCCGGGCGCCGGCACCTGGTGGCGGGATCGCTGCTGTATCGGTACTCGGCAGGAGCACTTCGTCCAGCTGCTCCAGCTGCTCCAAACGCATGCCTCTGGGGTCGGAGCACAGGGGTCAGCCAGGGACCGTCTAGGACCCCTTCTGGCCTCCCCTCCCTACCCGCCTCTCAGCCTTGCGCCCAGCCCAAGCCAAGACCTCACACGGGAAAAGGGCAGGAGGAACCAAGAATTCAGAAGAGCCCCAGCTGGGGGACCCCCCTCACCCAGCCAGGAGGGTCTCATCTCAAAGGGAAGGGACGGCGGGAGGAGGAAAGGAGCAACCCAAACTATGGGGGGGGGTGTATGGTCTGGGTTTGGGAAGGTCCACATTTCTTCCTGAATACTCCCAGGATGTGGTAGCGGGTCTCCCCTCCTGGGCACACTCACCTGGGCAGGGCTGGGGGTAGCAGGCCCGGGTGTCCAGGTGCAGGAAGGTGACATTGCAGGTGGAGTCTGGCTCAGACATTGGGCAGGGGCAGGACCCAGAGCGGGAGGCCAGGCCAGGGCCACAGCTTCGGGAGCAGAGCCCCCACGGCCCCCAGGAGCAGGCCTTGGGCAGCTCTGGGCAAGGCTGTTGCCCACAGGGCTGGGTCTGGGAGTCTGGGCCTGAGCATGGCTGTCCCCTGGGGAGAGAGGCCAGGGTCGTGCAGACCCGGGTTCGAACTTGGCTTCCACCTCCACAGGAGACTGGGCAGCTGGACCACGAGGACCATGGCGTCCAGGCCTCGGGTCCTGTGTGAGGACAGGGCTTTGGTCAGAGAGTCCAAGGGAGTGAAGGCCCAAGGGCCTAGGTCTGGGTGGATGGGTGGGGTGACATCTCCGACCTGCACAGCTGGTGTCCTCGCACATCACGCCCTCTGGGGTGCAGGAGCTGAGGGAGGAGGCCCAGGCTCAGAGGTGTGTGGGGGGGGGCTTCACCCTCCCTCGCCTCACCCCTCACTCACCACTGCTCACACGCCCCTTGCAGCCAGCTGTCCCCCAGGGTGCGGATGTGGGTGCCCTGCACACACAGGGGTGGGCAGGGGGGCTGCAGGCAAGTCTGGCTCTGTGACTGTTCTTCCCGGCACTTGGGGGACCAGGAGCCCGATGTGGAGGACCTGACAGCCGGGCAGGGAGGTGAGAGGCCAGGACTCCCACCCGCACCAGCAGGAAACCCACCACTGGTGGAGAGGGGGCTCGGAAGAAAGGCTGGACTGGGCACAGGGTGGATGCTGTCACCCAGAAGAGCAGGGCAGGGAGGGACTCTACAAGGGAGACAGATGGTGGGGAGGGGGCCCCAGCCTTCCCAGCCCCGCACCGGAAGCGACTCTGCTGCCCTCCAGGCCCACAAGAGCGGCTGCAGGGGCTCCAGGCTGACCACTGGCTCCAGGCACAGTAGGTGGGCGGTGGGCAGGACCGGGCTGTGCAGGAGAGCCGGCCCCCCTGGCACGTGCAGTCGCTACAGGCCTCCTGGCGCCGGCTGCCCGGGGCCCAAATGCGCCCCTGGGCATCTGTGCACTCGCAGTGTCCAATCGGCACACAGCCACCGCCCTGCTCTAGGGATCCTGCTGGGGAGGGGTCGGTGGGTAGGGAGCTGGTGCTGGCCCTGGGCCCTCCTTCCCAGCACCCCTGTGCATCACGCCTACCCTCGGGGCAGCGGCAGCCACGCTGGCAGGTCTCGTCGTCCCGGCACACGGCCCCTTCCTGGAGGTCCGAGCATCGGCGAGGGCAGCGGTTGGCACAGCTGACCACCTCCATGCCAGCCGGGCAGTCCCCTTCTGAGCCAGTGGGGACAGGTCAGTGGGGCTGAGCCAGGGCCCAAAGCCCTCTGCCCTGTGTCCCACCCTCCCTCCAGGGAGCTCAGGCCTTTGTTTCCCGGTGTTGGCACCAGGAGGGACTGGGGAGGCCTGAGATGAGATGTGTGTTGGGCTGAGTTTGTCCATCTCAACGGACATGTCCTCATGGAGGTGTTGAGGCCTCGCGAGGAACAAGGACAGTGATGGGAGAAGCTGGCAGAAGGGGGCTCAGCACAGCTTCTGGTATCTGTGGGGATACCAGGCACACTTTCAGCTGAGACCCGGGACTGCTGCTTCAGTAACTCCGGTGGGAAGAAACAGAGAGAATCAGTTCCATTCTGGGCTTTGGGGGAGACTGAGGTCGGAGCCAGAGTGGGGGGAACAGCAGGGTAGGAGGGGCCATGAACCTCTGGGCCCACAGCAGGCCCAGCTGTTGGACCCAGGAGTCTCAGCCTTCTCAACTGGCCAGGGAGGCAGCAGCCTGTCCCCACCCAGATCAGTGGTGCCAGGAGGCTGGATGGTGGGTGGAGAGCTGTGCGGATCACGAAGCGGGTAGGGGCATGGGTTGTCACCGCTACATACCGCATGGCATGGAGTTGCAGGGCCGAGCGTGGTGCCGCTCCCCGACACAGGGCGCACCCCCGTTCTTGGGCGGGGGGCTAGAGCAGCTGCGGCTCCTCAGGGATCGGCCCCCACCGCAGCTCCGGTCACACCAGGACCAGGGGCTCCAGCGGGACCAACCCCCCGACACTGCGGGAGTAGACAGCACCTAAGGGGCGTGCCTCGGGCAGTGGGGGCGTGGCTTCCCCGTCAGCCCAGAGAAGGTGAGCGGCTGGGGCGGGCCGCCGGGCTCACCTGGGCAAGCTCGCACGTTACAGAAGCGGCGCTCCTGGTAGGCGGAGAGGATGTTGGGGCACCAGTGCCCGCCGGGCCCCGGGGGCCGGTACGCCCGCAGACGGCGCTGCTGGCCGGCCCCGCAGCTGCGAGAGCACGGCTCCCAGGGAGCCCACGCAGTCCAGGAGCAGTTCCTGGCCACGCAGCCGGGGCCCGGGCACAGGAGCGGCTCTGCGGAGGAGGCGGAGCTGCAGCAGCCTCTCCTCACCCTTCACGGGTCGGGTGCAGCCCCCTCTTCTGGGTCTAGTCTGGGTCTGATATGGGCGGGGTTTGTTGCTTTGGTGGCTGGGCCTGTGTTCTCTTTTTTTCACGGGAACAGAAATGCCAGAGTCACAGGGTGGGATCTCGTGAGATTGTGTTCAACACACGTGGTGAGAACCAAGAACGTCACTCATAGTTGGGGTGGGCAGAGGACTGAGGGTCTGGAGCCACCTACTGGTGTGGTCAGGTGTCCTGATTGGAAATCACGCTGGGGCGCACCTGTGCAGGAGGGCAGGTTGCACGGCCGTTCCTGGGTGGCGTCCGCGCTGCTGCAGTTGGCCAAGCAGAGACGATCGCGGTGGCGCCACGCAGGGCGGGCGGGGTCAGTGCAGTTGCGGGAGCAGAGGGACCACGGGGACCACGGGCCCCAGGCGCCTGCGGGGTGTGGGGTCCCTCCTGATGAGTCAGCCCTAGGCTCCCACCGCCCCAGGAGCAGCGCCAGAGAGAGGATGCAATTGGGAGGAAGTGGGGGGGGGGGGAGTGCAGGGAATCCAGGGCCGGGGTGGAAGAGGCTGGCAGGGTCCCAGGACCTTGGAGTCTGGCGCTACCTGGGAGACCTCTCACTGGCTCCACTGTGGACCCTTCAGCCCCTGTGGCGAAGGAAAACCCTGTTCAGAAACGTTCCCAAGCCTTCGCAAGTCAACACGCGCAATATTTCCTGGCCAGCTCCTCCCTCCCCTGGTCCTGCAACAGCAAGGCCTTCCTTCCCCTCCAAGGCTTGTCAGAGCTCCTCCCTCCCTCCTGGCCCTTCGGGTGCTGCCTCTTCCACGCAGCCTCCCAGAGCTGCCTCCCAGGGCATGGCTGTGCATCCGCTACAGGACTCCCCAGAGTTGGACCCACACATACACACGCGCGCGCGCGCGAGGGGAAGAGCTCGGAGGCAGAGGGTGAGCGGAAGACAGGGCTGGGGCAGCGACAGGGAAGTCAGAGACTGAGAGCATCGAGCAAGACCCCAGGCAGGCTCTGGCGCCTGAGGTCGGCCGGGTCTCCTCGCCCCGCCCCGGCCCCCTTGCCCTCCTCGCCCCGCCCTCCCCGCGCTCCTCACTCGGGCAGTCCCGGCTGGGGCAGGGCTCGCGGTCCTGGCGCGGCCCCAGGCAGGCCTGGCCACTGCGGGAGGGCGCAGGGCGCACACACAGGCGGCTGCGGCTGCGAGTCCCCAGCCCCCCACAGGAGCGCGAGCACGGGCTCCACGCGCTCCAGGGGCCGAAGCCGCCGGCCGCGGCGCAGTCCTCCCGGGAGCAGGACAGCTTCCCGTGTGCACATGAGCTGGGGAGGCGGCGAGTGGTCAGAGGCAGGGAGACTCAGCCAGTGTCCACCCCCGCCCCAGCTCCCCCTTCCCAGCCTAGCCCCGGCGCCCCCTCACCAGTTGCTGCAACCCGAGTGAAAGGTCTGCCCCGAGCCCAGCTCATCTCCGGGCCCCAAAGGTCGACCCCCCTCTCCCAAAACGAGTGGCCGAGCCCCAGGGTCCAGGCTGGGGGCCCCCAGTTCCTGCAGCAGCCGTGCAGTCAGCACGCAGGGGCACTCCTGGTGGAGGGGAGATGCGGTCAGACCAGGCAGGCCCCCAACCGATGTTCGTGCCCACCTCTAAGTAAGCGAGGGAGGGGAGGAGCAGGAGGTGTGAGAACGCAGGGGCGCATCTTAGGGATTCTCCTTGACAGTCCAAACTCTGGGCTTGGACACAGAGGTTTGCATCCTGTGGATTTGGCTCAGCTGGCGACCAGTCCTCCACACAGCCTTCACCAGGACAGTCAGGAGTCCCAGGGACCCTACAGGAACAGGAACCTGGCAAGCTGTGGGAGGGGAGAACGCCCCCTAGAAATAGGGAGAAGAGTGAGCGTCCCCTAGTTTCGGGAAGGTGGAGAGAGAGTCCCCTAGGAGTTGGGAAGGGGAGAGAGCGCCCCCTAAGGGTTTCGAAAGGGAAGAAAACCAAACCAAACCCTTGCCCCAAGTCAACCCGACTCATAGCGACCCTATAGGACAGAGTAGAACTGCCCATAGGGTTTCCAAGGCTGAAATCTTTTATAGGAGCAAACTGCCACATTTTTTTCCTGTGGAGCGGTTGGTGGGTTCAAACCATCAACCTTTCGGTTAGCAGCGGAGCGCTTAACCACTGCACTGCCAGGGCTCCTGGAAAGGGGGAGAGCGCCCCCTAAAAGTCAGGAGAGGGAGACAGCGCCCCCCCACCCCAGTTTCGGAAACTCCACCTAGAAATGGGGAGCGGTGAGAATGCTCCCTAACGTCAGGAAGGAGGAGAGCACCCCCCTAAGAGTTGAGGAGAGCCCCCTAGTGTCGGAAGGGGGAGAGAACCCCTCCAGTGCGGGGTGGGGAGAGAGCATCCCCTAAGAATGAGGAAGGGAGAGAGCCCCCCCCCCCCCCGGAGCTGGGGCCCCAGTTTGCCTCTGGCTGAGCCTCTCACTCTCTGGGACATCTTCCCCTCTCTGGGACACAGCATCCCCTCTCAGACAAGGAGGCTGGACCAGATGGCCACTCAGGTGCCCTCTGGCCATGACAGCTGCAACTGTGGCCAGGGGCAGGGGTAGAGATGCGAGTAGAAGCCGCTTCAGAATGAGTGGAGGAATCACACCTGCCATGAGAACTGAGAACTAGGGGCCTGGGGCTGGGCAGGGCAAAGGTGAGGGGAAGACTTCCCCAAGATCATGGATGGGAAGGAGGGTAGTGAAGACCCACAGCTCTCTGCGGCCAAGACCCAAGGGCACCAGGGCCGAAGACAGGGAGGGGGGCTTTGGGGCCTGGCAGGAGACAGTCAGCATCCGTGAGGGGCAGGTAGCCTATTTCCCAAGACCCAGGGTACCCAAGAAGGCTGCACCCCACAGGTCTCCATGCTGGGTGCTCTGAGAGGTGAGGTGTCTAGAGGCAGCCCTGCTGCAGAGGTGAGGGGTGACTTGCCTTGGAGTTCAGAGCACAACCCTGAGGAGGGGGAGGGGTGGGGAAGGGAAGGCCTGGTGTTTGTGGGGGTCTGACCTGCACACAGGCCAAGCGGTGCTGGAAGGCGCCCTGGGGGCAGTGACACCCCTCCTCGCAGCCCTCGGAGTAGCAGCCCAGCTGCTGTGTGACGTGGGCACAGGAGAAGGGGCAGCCTTCACCGGGCCTGCACTCCCGGTACAGACGTCCAGCTGAACACCCAGCCTCTGAAGACAGCATCGTTACTTCAGTACCCAAGACCACGCCCACCCCGCAACCCCCCACCGTCATGCTGACACCACCCGCCCAGGGCCCGGACCCCAGGCCAACGCCCTCCCCCACAAAAGGCCCCCCAGGGCCGATGTCACCCTCCCAGGGTCCCCATCTGCCTGGGCAGGTGCTCACCTTTGCACACCTGGGTATGGCAAGTACGGCTCTGGCGGGCAGGCCCCCGACAGGGAGGGCGGGCGCAATGCCGGACTCGCAGCTGCTCCCCACCCCCGCATGATGCACTGCAGGCTTCCCAGGGGCCCCAAGCGTCCCATGCCCCAGGGCCGGGGCAGCTGGGCACCTCCTGGCACTGCAGGACGCCAGCCACGCAGGTGCTGGGGACAAGGGTGGGGTTCAGGAGAGCCCCCCCCCCTTAGCCCCTGGCCACCTCTCCTGCTCCCGGGCTCACCAGGTATCACATGGCCCGGTCACCACCTCTCCGGGCTCCAGGCTCTCCCAGGAGCTGAGACCAGGCCCTGCTGACCGGCTCTGGTTCTCAGGGATACCTGAGGGGTAGGTGAGGGTGAGGACACCAGACAGCCTAGCACCCCTCAGCCCCTCTCTACAGCCTCCTCCACCCTGGATCAGCCCGCGGGATGCAGGGGACACTCGGCCTGGAAGGTTACCCTCCCTGCAGTCCTCAAGCCCCCTGCAGCCACCTCTGGGTTCCCAGATAGAGGGGCAGAGAGACAGGGTGCAGTGCTGAGCAAAGCAGTAGGACACTGACCCATGGCTCCAGGCTGGTACTGGCAGCGGCAGAAGGCGGGGGGCACACAGAGTCCATCCTGGACCAGCTGGCCCAGGGGGCACCCACAGCTGGGCTGGCAGCCGGTGGGCCCTGGCTGGCATTCGCTCCCTAGGGACAGGTCCTGGCAGGAGCGAGGACAGGGCCGACCACAGGGGACCAGACCCTGGCCACCCCTGCAGTCTGCAGCAGGAGGGAAGCAGAGAGACGTGCTGACCCGGGCACTCGTGATAACCCCTCCCAATGAGCCACTCTGCCGCAGGCTTAGCAAGGGCAGCCAAGGAAGCAGCCCCCCAGACCCTGCCCAGAGCGCCCACCTGTGCACTGTAAGGAAGAGTCCTGACAGGGGCGGCTCTGCCTGTAGGCCCCAGGGCAGGGCCTGCCTCCCTCAGGGTTGGGGGGTTTGGTGCACACCCGGCTCCGGTAGGACTGCCCCAGGCACATGTCACAGGGGGACCATGGCCCCCACAGGCTCCAGGCTCCATCCTCTGTGCCAGGAAGAGGAATTGTCTGCCTCAGGCGGGCTGGCAGGTACAGGCAGCAGGGGTCAGAGCGGGCATTTGGGGCCTGGGGGGACATCACACCTGGGCAGGGCTCAGGGCTGGGGCAGGCCTCCTTCTGTTGTTGGGCCCCTGTCTCCCCAGGGCACGGGGTTCCCCCATGTTGAGGGGAGGGGCAGGCACAGGCCCTGGAGCGGGTCCTCTGCTGGCCCCGGCAGGGCAGTGAGCATGGTGTCCACTCTGACCACGGGCACCAGCCCCCCGGCACTGTGGAGGAAGACAGACAGGCACTAGGGCACAGGCCACACCTCCAGCTCCTCCCCTCACCCCTGCAGGCTGGGCACTACCTGGACAGGGCAGATCTGTGCAGTTCAGCTTCCCCTCCAAGCAGGTGCTGGCAGGGGGTGCAGACCCAAGAGGGAAGAGGCAGCAGATTAGTCTCACACCCGCATCCCCCCTCCTGGGCTCCCTTCTCCCTCTTCATCTCCAAAACCTGCTTCCTGTCTAGCTCGCTGGCAGACCCCCAGCGCGTCAGCTCTGGGATGCTGCCCAACATGAGGTCCAGACGGTGGGGAGAAACCACACCCACTGCCCTGCCCATCCAATCCTGCTCAGAATCCAGCTCTGAGGTCCCCTGGCATTCTAGGTTCTCCCACCAGACAGCGTCACAGGCTTGCCCTGCATCTCCCTAGGACCGGGAGGAGGTCAGGGGTCCAGTGATGTGAGGGCCACGGTCACACCAGCCTCACCAGTGGTTGCAGCTATCAGGCCGGGCGAGGCGAGCACCGGGGTGGTACCGCTCCCCGGTCAACAGGTCCAGACAGCCACAGTGGCCTGGCTGCACACAGGTGGCCCCATCTGCACTCAGGACCTGGCCCAAGGGGCAATAACAGCCTGGCTGGCAGCGCCACACGCAGAGCTGGGGGACAGGAAGGGGCTCTGGTCAGCAGAAAATGCACCATAGGTGGGGTAGGCAGAGCCACAGGGCCACCGGGGCGGGAGGGTACTGCACATTCCTAGGGTCCTAAACTCAGGAGAAGACAGCGCTGTGCTCAGACCTTGTGACCTTGTGCCTAGTCCCTGGGGAGAAGCAGTGAACCTGGGCACCCCTCGAGCCTCCCTGGTGGGGACGAGTAAAGCCGCATGTCCCCCAGGAAAATCACAGTTCCTAGGGCTGTGCACACAGTGGAAACTGAGGCATCCCCCCTCGAGGGCTTGGAGCCAGCAGGCTTGGAGAGGGGCTCTGGGAAGAGCCTGGGGCAGGCTGTGGCCCATAGGCCTGAGGGGTGCCCAGGTTCCCTCCTGCCTTCCTTCTCCCTTGCTGCTGCCCAGAGCCCTCCTGGCTTCCCTTAGACACCCCCTCCACGTGGTCTCAGAGCTCCATCGTGCCTGCATGTTGAAGAGTTTTCCATTCGTGTAACTCCACCGGGGTGGGACCCAGTCAGGTGTGGCTGCCACTGTATCCATGGTGTCCGAGTAGGTGCCAGGTAAATGTTTGAGTGATATTCACATGCATGTACGCATGTGCACACACTCACACATGCACACATACAAGCACACACACACATATGCATGCATATTATGCCCGTGCACACACACCCATGCATGCACACACACGCATGCACGCACACACCTGCACACACATGCACGCATAACTACAAAGGAAGTCAAACTTCAGATACCTAAATGTTCACGGTGTTTTAGGACCATTTCCCCCCTTCCTAGGTGTTTATGCTGATTTTGTAATAAAATGTTTACTTAGCAAACGTTCGATATAATGAAGATGAGGGCTGCTCAGTGAGGCCGACTCCTGCTGTCAGGGAACCACAAGTAATACACGTGTTTTCCTCTTTGGAAAAGGAGCAGATTAGGCGTGGGCTAACCAAAAATGGGCATCTGGGACCGTTGGCCCCAGGCAGGAGGCGATGAGGCACAGCCCGCCCAGCAGTCCCTCAGAGTGACCTTTCAGGATCAGAGGTCCGGTGGAGGGGAGGGCGAGACTCACCGCCAGGTCGTCACAGGTGCGAGGACAGGGGGGACCGCAGGGGCTGTACTCGGCCCCTTCGACAGCTGTGCAGTTGGTCACTGGGGGAGGGACAGGACAGGCTGCAGGCGTCTCTCCCTTCCATTCTCCCCCGCCCTGGCCCTCTCCCACTCGCAGGTACCTGGGCACCGCAGGGCTCTGCAGGCTTCCGCCTGGGCCCCAGGCCCCTCGCAGTAGTCCCCCAGGCCCTGCGGCGGCGGTTGGTCGCAGACGCGGGCCCGGCTCCGCAGGCCTCCGCCACAGCTCCGGCTACAGCGAGACCAGGGGCCCCACGGACCCCAACCCCCGGCTCCTGAGGGACACAGAGGAAGCAATGGGGGCTAGGCTGGGCCGGGGCGATGAGTCCACGCAGGGCGGGGCGTGCTCAGCCAGGGGAAGGGCGGGGGGCCGGGCCGGCTCGGCAGGGGGAAGGGCAGGGGCGGGCTCGGCAGGGGAAGGGCAGGGGCGGGCTCGGCGGGCGGGGCGGACACTCACGGTCGCAGCCGGACAGTAAACAGGGCTCCTCTTCGGCCTCGGGGCCCAGGCAAGGAGGCACTGGAGAGCTCAGCGCAGGGGACAGCGCCGCGCCACGGTCTCCGGGGCAGAAGCGGTGCCGGTGGCGCCAGGCAGGGCCGCAGGAGGCGGAGCACTCGCTCCAGGGGGTCCAGGGCGACCACGCTGGCGGGGCTGCGCGGCGCGCGGGAGGGAGCGTGACCGACTGACGGACACAGCCTCCACCCCCGCCCTGCCCCTCCTAGGCTTCCTCCGGCGGGATCAGGCCCACTCTGCTGCCCCGAGGGAGGAAAGGAGGCAAGGAGAGAGGGGCGGCAGTCATAGCAAGGTCCGTCCCTCACCCTCCGCGCAGGGCCGCGAGGTGCAGTTGGTGATTATTCCCGAGACGCAGGAGCTGGAAGACGAGCGTGGCGGTCAGGGAGGGAAGCGGGAGGGCCGGCTGTGCCTGGGGTGGGGGGGCCAAGGCCGCCGGAGTGTCTCACCAGTTCTCGCAGCGGCGGAGCACGACGCTGCCGGGGGCATGCAAACGCCCCTCGTGGGTACAGGGGCAGTCGCGGGTGGGCACGCACGCGTTGTTCTGGAAGGACAGACCCACCCTTACCATCAGGCTCAGAGCCCGGGCTCTGCCCCCCCATGCCTCCCACAAACACGCTGCAGTCCGGATAAGCATGGTGAGATCAGCTGTGGAAATTGTGAAATGTGCGATTTTGCTGCAAGGGTGCAAAAACGGTCACATTTCATCAGGAGAATAACAACAGAGAGGCCACGTGCACAGGGACAGTGACAGCCGTAGCAGCGTCCCAAACGTCTCCCTGATCACTCCCACACATACAAATGGAGAGACTGCAGCTCGGAAAGGCCCTGACTGGACACAGAGCCCAGGTACCACTGGGCCTTTCACTTCCCACAGTCCCAGGCCGGGAGTCTACCCGGGCCCCCCAGTCTCTGCGGTCAAGGCGAGAGCCTCCTGCTCGGGGCGCCCGATGACCCACCCACCCTCACCCATCTGGGGCACACACTTCTCATCCGCCCCACAGTTCTGTCTTCGTCTCAGGGGTGCTTGGCCTGGTTTCCCTGGGCTGCAGCCTTCCTGAAAATGCGGCCTGTGTTCCCACAGTGCAGCCCTGCCTTGCGCAGTGCATACAGCAGGTGCTCACACAGAGCACAGAGAGCTGGAGCGGGCACCACCGCCTTACAACCAAGAGCCCAGGGCCTGGGGCATGAGACTGGCCAAGGCTCCCTGTTCCCCACAGAATGAGGGACTCCAAGTCCATGACTTCCTCAGCTCTCAGGGCCCCCAGGCTCCTGGCCCTGCTCTGCCCAGATTGCAAGGAAGCCAGCTGTGATGGCGGGGGAGGGCACTCACCAGCAGGAGTGTCCCAGGTGGACAGTAGCAGCCAGGGCGGCAAGTCCCATTAGCCGCTCCTGGGGCACTGAGCTCTGCACAGGAGGCAGGGCCCAGGGCACAGTCCAGCCACTGCTGGTTCCCAGGACACATGCCAGGCACTGGCCCTGTGGATCCAGAAATTACCAGCCCTTGGCCCTGGGCTCCCTCCTGGGAGAGCCTTCAGCTCTGAGTGCCACTGCACAGAACTGGGGAGAAGCATCCCCTGCGGTGATGGGGGCAGGGAGGGGTGGGCAGTGCCTTGGGCCCTGGACGCAGTCCTGGGCTGGGTAGGGGTGCTGGGAGCAGGCAGGTCCCCGAGGGCAACCTCACCTGCACAGGGCTGCAGGCTGCAGGTAGAGAAGTCAACAGGGCTGTGGGGGCCACTGCCTCGGGTGCGATTCCTGTAGCCACCACCGCAGGGCACGGAGCACGGAGACCAGGGCCCCCACTTCCCGCGTAACCCTGGGGGTGGGCCCAGGTCACTGCAGGCCAGGACCCTCCTCCCTTCTCCCCTCAGACCTCATACCAACCCAGATATCTCACACTACTCAGGGGCTCCCCAGGCTCCTGGGCTGGACTCTGGGGAGGGGCTCTGGGGGATGAACACTCAGGGTTCTCTCGGGGCCATCTCTCAGGGAAGCTCATGGGGTTCTAGGGTGGAGGGCTGGGCTGTTCTTGGCTTCTCTCTGGAGGGTCTTTAAGGCAGTCTCAGGACCTGAGTGTCTGCTCTCACCCTGACAGAGTCGCAGGCTGCAGAACTCAGCCTCCATGTTGGGGCCCTTGCACTCGGCCCCCCCAAAGGCAGCTGGGGGGGCAGTGCCTGCCCGGAAGCGCCGCCGAATGCCCACATTGCAGCTCCGGCTGCAGATAGTCCATGGGGTCCAGGGACTCCAGCCACAGGCCACTGCCGGGGGAGGGGTGTATGTGTGCGACCTGGTCAAGGCCCACTGGGACCCATTCCCACGGGCCACCAACACAGCCCAGGATCTTCTCTCTGAAGGAATCTTTGTCCTGTGGTCCCTGCCAATCTACCACTACTCCCTGGCCTGAGCAGGTTACCTGGACAGGGCTGGGAGGTACACTCCATCTTGCCAGAGACACAGGTGCTGTGGACAGAGTGCCTGTGAGCCTGGGCCCAGCCTGGCACAAAGAACCTCTGCCCCTAGGGACCTAGAGACCCCTCCAAGATCCCAAGAAGCTCAGTGAGCTGCCAGTGGCCACATGAGGAGCCCCCCGCCAGTCCTTGGCTTCCCATGGTACCACCTTTCACATTTTTTATTCCATTTGTGCTTATCAGACATGGTTTGGAAATGTCCTCGAGGGACTTCTCGGGGTGGTGTAGAAAGAGCAGACCCTAGGAAGGAGGACGGGTACTTTCCTTCACTTCTAATTTTCCCCAATAAATACTTCAAGCCTATTTGTCAAATACATGGGGGCCCAACAAAAGAATCTAAGAAAGAAGGCCAGAGAGAAGGCGCAGGAGGGAGGAAGACGAAGAAAGGAAGAGTTGGGGAGGGACCAGGGGAGGGAAAAGAAAAGGGAAGGAGGAAAAAGAGGGAAAGAGGAGTAAGAGAGAGGAAGGAGGAAGAGAAAGGAGAAGGAAGAAGTAGGAGGAAAGGGCAACAAGGAGGAAGGAAGGAAGGAGGAAGAGGGAGGAAGGAGGAGGAAGGGGAAAGTAGGGAAGGGCTGGCGCCCTCTGCTGGGCGCGCCTGGTATCGCCTCCTGGGCTCCTGCGATGGGCTCTTCAAGGTTTCTGAGCAGGTGGGGAATCACATTCAGGGAAAAAGGAAGAGAGAGCACCCGGAGGAGAGATTAGAAGTTCCATTATAAAGGGCCTCATCCATCTGAGACTCAGTGTTTCCGTAAGTCAAAGGGACGATGGTTCCTTAGAGGGGTAGACCGGATCCCACTCCCCGAGTGCTCCTAGGGCCGGCACCCCTCCCCATCTACCTGGAGGAGGACCGAGTATGCGAAGGAAGGTCGTCTGAAGAAGGGGTCACGCCCGCCCACCTCCCACGTGCCCGCCTCATGTCTGCCCCTCCCCATGCCTGCCCCTGTCCCTCGCCCTCCCTCCTCCCAGCCCCCCTAGTCCTACCAGTTGTTGCAGGAGTCCAGTCGAGCCACTTCTCCGGGCGGGTACAGCCTCCCATGCCACTGGCAGGGACACTGGTCTCGGGGAAGGCAGCGCGCGTCGTGCAGGAAGAGGCCAGAGGGACAGGTGCAGCCGGGAACGCAGGAGCCCGTGCACTCCACCCCGGGGCTGTGCGCCACGCACAGCCGAGGGCACGGCCCGCCCTCCTGGCGGCACTGCTCCTCCGAGCGAAACACCATGTCCCCCGGGCACTGGGCTGGGTGGGACACCGAGCGGGCCTCAGCAGCGGTGGGGGGTGGGCGGTCGCGGGGGGATTGAGGAGGGGGCTGTACACTCAGGAGGGCCAAGGAAGGCAAGGTGGGGGTGGAAGGCAGGGTGGGGTGAGGGTCCAGACACCACAGTGGGAAGAACGGAGAAGTGGGCATGAGGGCCGCGTGGGGCTGGCCGTGGCCCTAGAACAGGAGGCGCTGATACCTGTGCAGGGCTGCGTGTTGCAGTCCCTGGTCTGGCTGTGGGGTCCCCGGCACTCAGGGTCCCCGGGGGCTGGACCAGAGCAGCTGCGCCCACGTGTCTGGATGCCTCCATCACAGGGCACTAAGCAAGCCGACCAGGGAGCCCACGGACCCCAGGCACTTGGTACTATCAAGGACAGGGCAGGGGAAAGAGCCATGGGGCCGGTGGGCCCAGAGCTGGGGCCTTGCCTGGATCCTCAGAGCCCCAAGATTGTTCTAAACATTCCTTTAGGCTGCCCGTTAACCTCGGCTGGGTGTCCCGGGGTCGGCTTGGGGAGAGAAACTTAAGGACAACAGCCAGGCCCACTCAAGTCTCTCCCCACGTGTTCGGAACAGCCCCAGG
This sequence comes from Trichechus manatus latirostris, assembly GCF_000243295.1. NCBI lineage: Eukaryota > Metazoa > Chordata > Mammalia > Sirenia > Trichechidae > Trichechus > Trichechus manatus. The sequence continues at coordinate 181,890 of NW_004444029.1, forward strand.
GGTCATTCTCCCCCTCCCCCACACCACCAGTGCCCAGGCTGCACGGAACCGACCGAGGCACACCTGGACACATAGGGGGACTGCAGGCTTCCTCCTGAGTGTCTTCTCCTGTGCAGGACGCGTGCCCGGGACTGGAGCAGAGCCGGGAACGACGTCGCCAGCCCGGGCCCTCCCCAGGGGTAAGGCAGCTTCGGTTGCAGCGGGACCATGGCATCCAGGGTGTCCAGCCCAGCACCTCTGGGGTGGGGGGGGGGGAGGGAAGGGACAGACCTATTGCAGCGGGGCCCTGGCTGGGCTGTGAGAGTCGGGGGACCGGAGATCGCAGGATCAGATCTGGGAAGCCGTGGGGGTCAGGGAAGGGCTAATGAGGACGCAGAGTGGTACTCGAGGTCTCGCGGCAGCCTCCGCTCCCACTCCGCTCGCTGAGATTCCCGCCCCTGCTCTGGGCCGGGTCCCACGCTGTCTCCACGCTTGGGTCCACGGGCCTTGCTGGCACGTCCATTCTGACATACCTGCCGTCTATCCTCATATCCAGACCCTTCCAAACACTATCCTCAGTCATCAAGGGCACGCCTTCAGTTCATCTCCAAGTTTTCCCTCCGCACGCCCCATGGGCCCCCTGCTTCCTTCTCCCCCTGCTTCCTTCTCAGGCTGAGACAGCCTGAGCCCACGCCTGCCCCCTGCTCTCACTCAGTGATTCTGCACCACCGCCCCAGCCGCGGCCCCGCCCATGCCGCGGCCCCGCCTCTCTAGGTGGGAGGAGGACCCCACCTGGGCCAGGCCTCCGCCCTGGCCTGGTCAATGCCCATTCTACTGAGGTCAGTTCTAGGCCTGCACCTCCAGACTGGAGAGGACACCCTGACGCCCCCCTCCCAACCAGGATGATCAGTAGGGTGCAGTCACGCTGGGCTCCTGAGTTCCGATTGAAAGAAGACAGAAGGAAAAGGGTGGAGGCCCCCCTTACGTCCCCCACTCCCCCCTACCCCAGCCTTCTCCCCACCCGCTCTGCAGCTATACCTGTTCCACATGCTGCGTGGCAGGCCTGCAGTTCCTGCCTGTCCCCTTCACACGGGACACCCCCAGCGGCGGCAGGAGGGTTGGAGGGAGATCTGGGGAGAAGCAGCATGGGTACCTGTGCTCCTGTTTCCCCCTTCGCCCCTGCCTCCTCTGTCCCTCCATGCTCCAGCCACCCCTGCCTGGCTGGACCCAGGCCTGCCAGGCTGGACTCCCCGCACTGTCCCCTCCCTTGCTTACTGCTCAGTCTCCAGCCTCTCTCCCTCCCTCCCTGTCCCCTCACACACACCTGAACCTGGCCCTCACTCCAGAGCCACAAGAGCGGTCGCAGGGGCCCCAGGGGGACCAGGCTGACCAGCCGCAGGGCACAGGACAGCTCCTGGATTCACATCGCAGAGCCCCCTCCTCACAGATGCTGCAGGGGGGGGATGAGGTCAGGCGTGGAGAGTGGAGACCAGGTGGAAGGCCCCACTCGGAACTCCAAGGCCTCCCAGCCTCCCCAGCCTGCCTCTGCCCCAAGAGTGCGGGGTGTGCCCTCACCACCAGCTGCAGCTGTCCAGAAGAAAGGGCTCACCCGGGGGCTTCAGCTCCTCACCCACGAGGCAGGGGCACTGGGAGAGGGGCAGGCAGTTCCTGTCATGCAGGAGCAGCCCAGATGGGCAGCGGCATCCTGGGGGGGGGGGGCGGCACTCAGCCCCAGGTAAGGAAGGGAGGCGGGGGCAAGGCCCATTAGTGTCCCCTGCTCCCCTTGGGGCTCTATCCATGGCGCCTCCTTGCTGGGTCAGCCTCACCCTCCAGACAGTGCCCGCTGCAGCTTCTGTTGGCCTCGGGGTCCAGGCAGGAGGGTGGGCACAGGGGCACCAGCCCCTTACGGCACAGCTCAGCACTCACGTGTACGCGGCCCAGCCCACAGTCTAGGGGAGACAGCGCCAGGTGGGGGGACACCAGAAGCAAAGGGACTGCCCCAACTGCCCACCCCACAGACTTCCTCTTTGAATGCCCCCTGCCCCAGCCCACCCTTAGCCCCTTACCAGTACCACCTCCACAGGGCTGCAAGCTGCAGGGTGCCCCCTCCTGGGAGGCCCCTGGGCAGGGGGCACCACTGTTCTTGGGCGGGGGGTCCTTACAGCTTCTCCTGCGAGTCCGATGGCCACCCCCACAGGAAACGCTGCAGGGCCCCCAGGCCTCCCACACAGCCCACGCCCCAGCCACTGTGGGGAAGGAAGAATGCAGAGGGACCAGCTGGTCTCCTGGTGGAGACCAGGAGACAAGACTTTGCCAGAAAGAAGGAGCAGGTAGGCAGCCAGAGAGGACCCTGCCCTCTAGGTCCCGGCTGGGTGGCGCCAGCAAGGCAGTGCTCAGGGGGAACTCCAACATTCTCTTTGTCCCAGGGAACCTCCCACGGGTGGTGTGTGCCCAGGGAAGATCAGGGTACCCCTAGGTCCCTGGGAGGGGCTGGGGCCATGGGAATTGTGGCGCAGGGAACCCCTGGTGGACAGGAGTGGAAGTGGGGCAGTCTCACCAAGCTAGGAGGTGAGATGTGGGCTGAAGAGCCACCCCAGTGTGGAAAACCCCTCTCTGTCGTGCACAGATGGAGTGGGGACATTCCTTGGGCCCATAGACTAGCCATACACCTGCAGCAGTTAACCCTCACCCGTCCCCTCCTTGGATCCTCAGAGCACCTTCTGAGGTGGATCGCTATCATTCCCGGGGTACAGGCTCCACCCAGGGCCACTTGGGCAGAAGCATGGGCTGGGCCAGGGGTCCTGATGGCCTTCACTGGCCCTTGGCTGTGACATGAGGAGGAACTGCACCCTGAAGTCCTGAGGTACCCAAGAGAGAGAGGGCCCTGTCACTGAAGAGTGCAGGGCGGGCTCACCTGGGCAGGCCCGAAGGAAGCAGGACCGACTTCGGACTCGGTTGAGCCGGCAGCTGCCCCCAGGCAGGGGGGGCCGAAGCAGCTGCCGGTGCTGGACGGCAAGGCCAGGTCCACAGCTTTGGCTGCAGCCACTCCAGCCAGACCAGGGCGCCAGCACACAGTCCACTGCAGGGCAGGACAGCACAAGTCAGGGGTCAGGGATCGGGTCGGGGCTAGGACAGCCAGTGGCAGGCAGGCCCTGGGGTCCATGTGTGTACCGCAGTCGCGCTCATCAGAGCCATCCTGGCAGTCCGGCCGCAGGTCGCAGCGCCGTAGGGCAGGAAGGCACTCCCCACTGCCGCAGCGCAGCTGCTGTGGGGAGCAGGTGGCTAGCAGCTGAGGCAGGGCCATTGTGGGCACCAGCAAGGGCACAGTGCTTGCTGCCCGGGAGCAAGGGAGAAGGAGCTGTTATTCCTGGCTGGGGTACAGGCAGGCCCCTCCACCCTAGGCTCAGAGGGATGAAGCGAGCTGACTGGTGGCCTGGCCTCCCTAGTGCGATGCCCAGTGCCGACTGGCTTCCCTCTGCTTAAGGCAGAGAGCACACAGCCTCTCATGCAGTCTCTCTGCAGGTCGAAGGCCCTTGGGGTGTCAGAGAGGCTGGCGTGGCCATAAGAGCAGTTGACTTCTCTGGTGCCCTGGCCTCTCCTTTGATTTTTCCTGATTGGAAGACTATGCCATGGGCCTTGAGCACAGCATTCTACTTTTACTGGATGGATGGATGGATGGACTAACGGACAGATGGATGAATGGACGAACAGATTAATGGATGTATGTATGGACAGATGAATGGGTGGACAGATAGGTAGATGGATGGATGGAGAGATAATGGACAGACAGATTAATGGATGGATGGGCAGATGGATAGATTAATGAATGGTGGATGAATGGATGGATGGATTGGTGGATAGATGGACAGATGAATGGACAGATGAATGGATGGATAGACAGATGAACGAATGGATAGATTAATGAATGGATGGGCTCACTGATGGACAGATTAATGGATGGATGAGTAATAGATGAATGGATGGATGGACAGATTAATGGATGGATGGACAGATGGATAGACAGATGGCCTATCCCACCCGCTCTTCACTGTCCCCCAAACACAAACCCCTGTTGTTTTCACAGCTCTTCACTCTCTGCTCCCTGCCACCTCAAGCCTCTCCAGGCCCTTCCCATGGAGCCAGAAATGGGGACCAGGGACTCCCCAAGCCTAAGGCCCTCTGGCACTACAGCATATGATAGACACCTGCCTTGCTCACCACAGCGCCACTCATCAGAGCCATCCAGACAGTCCTCCAGACCGTCGCATAGCTGCTCAGGCTCCACACAGCCCAGCACCGCACAGCGCACCTGCCCTGGGCCACAATGTGTGGGCGGGAAGGGCCCTGGGCGCACACTCGGGCCTGAGGGCAACATTGCACAATCAGCAGGTGCCACTGTCACCCTACCTGGGACCTGGCCTGGTCCCACCAATAACCCAGTCCTGGACTGCGTGGCCTGAAGCAGAACGAACACCCCTCCTGGCGGTGGCCTCTCCTCTGTAAGGGAACCCCCTGGAGCCCACCCCTGGACTGTAAGGGGACCCTCGGAGTCTGCCTTCACAGGGTCACAGTTGGGATCAAACAGGCTGTGTAGGCACAATTCTGTGAAATATTACCAGCGGGGGCCGGTGTAGCCATCTCGTTGGGAGACTGCCCCGTCACAGCTGCCATATCTGGCTGCAGTATCCTGGCCTCTGGCTGGGATGTGGGGGTGGCGGCCATTGATGGCATGGACTCTCCAGAACTTGGGTGAGGAGACTTGGAGGCTGGGAGAGGACCCTTTGGCCCCTTCTCTGTGGGTGCAGGGGCAGGGTGAGGCCCATGGGGTCCCCTCCCACGAGAGGTGACTCCTCAACCCCTTCCTGAGTAGTGTGCCTTGCCGCAGGGGAGGTCACAGGTCAGGGGACCAGAAGCTCAGACTTGTGGGCAGTGGTGGGGCTTGGGGAGGAGGCCTGGAGCCAGTGCACATACCTGTGGGGGGTTCCAAGGACCCTCGCTCAGGGTGCCAGAGCTCAGTCTCTGCCAGACTCTGTGAGAGGAGAGGGCACAGCCCAGACTGGTGCCTCCCACGCCGGCTGCCTGCCCCCTTGTCTCTCCCCCTCATCCACCTGCCCCTTCCCAAGCCCAGGGCAGAGCTGAGCCAGGGACTGGGTTCACTCACGTACACGCTCACGTGCGCACACAGAGAAACAACATCCACTTGCTCAGACACACACTCTCACACTAGCATACACTCACACACTGGCACACACACTTACTGACACGCATCCACATTCATTCACAAAGACACACTCACACACACAACCACTCATTCAGACGCACATATACACTCGAACACTCAACTCACTCAGACACTTGCATGCACACTCACACACTCACAGTTACACTCAGGTATGTGCTCTGTTCATTCCCTGTCCCCTCGTCTTCACCTACAGATCGCCCATCCTTCAAGACTAGCCCTGCCCCTCAGGAAGCCCCTGCCTCCCTCCTGTGCCCATGCACTGGTGTCTGTGGGCATGACCTTATGCCCAGGGTGGGCCTCTTGTCTCCCAAACCTTCCAGGCCAGTGCACCTCCCTTCCATGGGCCCCAGGAGACCCAGTACACCCACGAGCAAGGACGAGTGAAGGGGGGGTGCACGGAGGGGGCTGGAGCAGGGCAGGGGCGGTGATGCTGGCGGCCCACTCCCTGCCCTCCTAGTCCTCCCCCTGTCTCACTCACCTCCCTGGGCTGGGTGACCAGCTGCCTGGGCTGAGAGGAGGAGGGGCCTGGGGTCCTCCCTGTGGGAGGCACCCTGCGAAGGGAAAGAACCAAGAGAGCTCTAGGGCTCCCCCAGCCTCAGAGCCCCCACCAGACAGGAGGTCAGTAATCTCGGGGCTGGGCCTTGGGGAGGGGCGTTCAGGAGGGGTTCTCCAGGGCTATCAGAATCACCACAGACTGCTGAGTTCCACCCGAAGAGCCTTACTTTGGCAGGTGGGAGTGTAGCCCGAGAATCTTAATTTCCAACAAGCTACAGGTGATGCCGATGCGGACCAGACTTGGAGCCCCTGGCTTCTAGTCCCTCGACAAAGGTACAGAATGTACATGCAGAACCAGGGGGCCCTGAGGTGAAGGCAGTGTGGTCCCACATGGCTCCTTCCTCAGCTAAGGATGTGAACAGTGGGGGCTTCTCTCCGACCTGCCGGCGCCGGTGGACCGAGGTCCGCAGCCCTCTTCATCGGAGCCGTCCGCACAGTCCTCAGCGCCATCGCACGCGGCCCCTCTCCAGGCACACTCACCGCTGGCACAGCTAGGCACAGCTCCAGGGCACCGGGGTGCCATCGGCGAGGATGCTGGGGTGGGGAGTAGGACGCTGAGGCGGGACGCTGCCCGCCCCACCCGGTGCTCCCCGCTCCCAGCCCCCCAGCCCAGCATCACCTAGCTCACAGCCCCGCCCCGCCCCGCCCCTACCTGGCTCACAGCCCCGCCCCGCCCACAGCCCTACCTAGCTCACAGCCCCGCCCAGCCCCGCCCCTACCTGGCTCACAGCCCCGCCCCGCCCACAGCCCTACCTGGCTCACAGCCCCGCCCAGACCCACCCCTACCTGGCTCACAACCCCTCCCGGACCCCCCAGCTCCGCCCGTACTTGGTTTACAGCCCAGCAGCTCGACTCGCAGAGAGACGCCGTCGTGGGGACCCCGGGGCTGGATCCGCACGTACCGCGCCTGCACCATGCGGCCAAAGATCCGCATCGCTGGGCTCAGGCCGTCCCAGCTCCCAGCGGAGGCCTGCAGGTATAGAGCGGTCGCTCGCTGGACCGAACCCTGCTCTTCGGTCTCCTCCCTCCACCCACCCAAGCCCCCGACCTGGCCCGACCCTGCCAGGCCCGCGAGCTCTTGCCGCCCGGCACCAGCCGTTCGGGCCTTTGGAAGTTGCGGGGTTCTGGTCCTGCCAACCCCCGCAGAGGGCGGAGCAGTGTCCAGGCCTGGCTCAGATTGCTTTGTGAGGCCGTCTGCCCCGTTAGAGTGCAAACCCCAGGGGAGCAGGTGCCCTCGGGGCTCCCTCCACGCCGAGCCGACATCGCCCACCCGCTCCCCGCATCTGACAGGGGCCGGGACTGTGGGCTAACAGGGGTGTGGTGGCCAGGGGAAAAAAGGGCCTCCGCAGGCGATACCTGGGGTGGGAGCAGAGGGCCGCGCAGGACTTCACGGTCTTCGTGCCATTGGAGGCCGTCGCTACTGAATTGCAGCGAGAAGCTGGAGCCATCACCGTCCATGGCCCCGGCCCCCTGCACAAGGATGCCTGGGAGGCAGGGCAGGGTCAGAGCTGAGGGAGCAGCCCCGCCCCCATCCCCACCCCCACCCCGCCTGCACTGACCGGTGAGGTTCCAGGGCCACCGAAGGTCCAGCTGCAGTAAGGGGCGCGGGGTGTGTGGCTCAGGGTGGGCCTCCCCAGGGCTTCCCTTGGTGGGAGCCCCCAGGGAGGCAGCCCAGGCAGGGTGCTCCAACTCCCGGGATATGGCATGCAGGATCCCCTGAGGGGGTCCGGCCAGACCCAGGGGGGAATAGCAGGGACCTGGGTGCAGAAAAGGGAGGGGCTGAGTGGGGGCAGAGCCTGCTGGGCAGTCAGGAGCCACAGTGGGAGCTGGGGATTTGAGGGTCCCAAACAGCTGACCTTAGCCCAGGACAGGAGGAAGGTCCAAGGGTGGATGTGGGGAGGCAACTTAAAATGGGGTGGCATCCACACCCGCAGGGTGCCTGTTCTGCCAGCTGTCCTGCTTCGCCTCCTGGGCTGAGCAGTCTCTCCCTGACCCCAACATTTCATCCCCTTACCTCCTGGTGGAGGCAGAAGGTAGGTGGCCAGAGGGGGTCCCATCTGGGGGCTGGGGGCAGGAGCCGGCGCTGGAGTGGCCATGGGGTGGGCTGTCTGGTTCTCTCCTGTGTGGGGAGGCACAGATGGATTCCCTCACTTCTTGGAGCACTTCCTGTCTCATGCGTCCAGGGCGGGGGCTGAGAACAAACCCCAGTAGGGAAAGGCCCCTCCTCCCTGGGTGTGAGTTGGGGTTTTCACTTTCACCGAACATTTAGAGAACACAGAACAAAACTGCCTGTCTGAAGCCACCTCAGGGCCAGACCCTGACCCTGACGCAGGGCTGTGAGACTAACAAGGCACGTCTGCGAGCTCTGGGTGGAAGCACAGTGGGCCTGGGGTGTGGAGAAGGGAAACTGCCACCCTCTTGTGCAGTCCACAGCTTGTACAACGGTCTACGTTGGTCTGTCCTAATCTCAGCAGAGAGGGGCAAGGGGAAGGAATGGGGCCTGTGGGTGCACTTTTAGGATAAGGAATCTGGGCCCATAAACCCATCAGTTTCTGAGCCTTTTCCTGCTTCAGCTATAACTCAGTTTCCAGTAAAGATGCTCTTGACAAAGTCCGGCAGTGTCTTGGCCGCTCTGAGGGGAACAGGGAAGCCCCAGCAGAACCAGAGGGCTCAGCGTCTGGCAGCGGCACCAGAACCCCTCCCCCCGGAGGGCCCCTTCCTTGCCTCCCTGAGTCCTCCCCCACCCCCGCTCCCTCTCAGTTCCTCGTCCTCCCCTCTTTGGGGCTCCTCTGTCATCCCCTAGACCCACTCACCGGGCAGGATGCAGTGGCAACACGCTGCTCCCACTCCCTCCACCAGGAACCAGCCCTGCGGGCACAGGAGTCAGGAGTGTGTCCTGAGCCCGGCAGGCGCTGTGGCCCACCCTGCATCCCTGCCCCCACCTGCCCCTTACCTGGGGGCAGCCGCCCAGGGGGCAGTAGGGGGAGCAGTGCACGGTGCGGTTGTACAGACACTGGCACACCTCACAGGGGCCCCCGCGCCAGCGCTGCCCTGCGCGGAAGGCCCGGCCCTGCCATTCACACTCCGCACACGGCTCCGTCTGGCACCTAGGAAGGGTCCTGGCCTGGTGAGCAGGCTTGCCTGAGCACCACTCCCCTACGTCCAGAGCTCTGCCAGGGATTGAGGGGCTTATGGAGAATCACCCTATAACCCCACCCCACACCTGCCCCCAAGAAACAAAACTCGCCCAGAAGAGGGGCCGTCTGCACAACCCACCTGTTCAGCAAAGCCAATCCTACTGGCCTGGGCAGCAGATGCTGCTATGGGCCTGACAAGCATCACACAGGTACCCCGGGGCACAGGCAGAGAACCACAACCGCCCCGTGTTTGTCCCTGCTCTCTGCCACCATCACTGCATCTGTGGGTTCCCTCTACCCCCCACTAGGGCCTAGAAGCATTAAATTGAAGTAGGATAAGGCGGGGTCCCCAAAGATGTGCTGGGCATCAGGCACAGGTGCAGCTGAAAAACCAGAAAGAAGCTTCCTATGTAGGGGCTGGGGGTGAGGGTTTGGTCCCTGCAGGGGGGACGGTACCTTCGTGCCTTGCGGTGGATGCCCCGGCACTGGCTGCTGCGCTCAGAGAGGTGGGGATTGTTGGGGCTCCGGAAGGACCACTGGATGCTGTGACTCCCACAGGGGCCCAGGCACTCAGCCCAGGGGGACCAGGACGACCAGCCACAGTCCACTGAGGGAGGGCCAAGGGTCAGATGCCGGGACCACCAGGCAGGGTACCCAGAGTCACGGTGACGGCCTGGAGAAGGGGAGGGTGACTGGCTGGGTGGCCAAGGAGGGGGCCAGGACCGGGGGGAAGTGTGGAGGGGCTCACCGGTGCAGTCCGGGTTGGGCCGGCAGCGCCGAGGCCACCCATCTTGGCAGACACAGACCTGGCAGTTGGTCTCGATGCGTTGGCCAGGCCAGTAGCGGGCACCGTCCACCAGACAGGGGCAGTGCCGTGGCCACACACACCGCCCTTCACTGCCGAGCAACTGCCCCTCGGGGCACCAGCAGCCTGAGGAGGCCCAGGGTGAGGCTGCTGTCCCCGAGCACCGCCCATAGCCAGCCCTGCTTCTACTCCTGGCCGGGCCTCACCTGGGTTGCAGGGCCGGTCAGGGGGGCACGAGGCCTGGCTGGAGATGTCCTCGCATGTCAAGGGGCAGGGGGCGCAGGGCCAGAGCACCAGCTCCCCGGGGCAGGTGGCATTGGGACAGCCGTCCTGAGTGCAGGGCTCTGAGCGGAAGCTGGAATGGGTCACCCGAGACAGGCCCCCACTCTCCCCGCCTCCCACCCTGCAGCCCGCACAAACACCCCTGCCCGCCTCCTGCAGCCTGCACACACACCACTGCCCGCCTCCTGCAGCCTGCACACACACAGCCGTCCCCACCTCCCACCCTGTAGCCTGCACACACACCCCTGCCCGCCTCCTGCAGCCTGCACACACATAGCCGCCCCCACCTCTCAGCCTGCATGGCCCCTCTGCCCCCACCCTCTGCCCCTGCCCGAGCACTCACTGGTCTGGTGGGTGCTATGAGGGCCACCAGGCAGTGTGGCACAGCTCCTTCCCCCATTCTGAGCTGGGCGGCATCTTCGCTGCCGTGCTGTGGTGCCCCCACAGGGCTCGAGGCAGGGGGACCAGGACGACCAGGGGCTCCACTCCCCATCCACTGCAAGGAATTGGCAAGCGGGCGGGCAGGTGGGCGGCAGGCAGCAGGGCTAAGAGACCCTGGCCTCCCCGGCCCCCGCCTCTAAGATCCTCCTCTCCAGGTCCCCTTCCTCCAGGCACCCCCTCTCTAGGCCCCCCTCCTCCAGGCCCCCCTCCTCCAGGCACCCCTCCCTCCAGGCACCCCCCCTCCAGGCCGCCCCTTCAGGCCTCCCATCTCCCCAGCTCCCCCCTCCCAGGTGCCCCAGGCCCCTCACCTGGGCAGGCTGCAGAGAAGCAGGCCTGAGACTGGTGCTCTGGGCCAGGGCAGTAGTGCAGCACCAGGGGGCGGGCAGGGGAGCAGCGGCGGCTCCGGACCTGCACCCCAGGCCCACACGTCTGGCTGCACGGTGCCCACGGGCTCCAGGGGCCCCAGGTACCGCAGCCCTGTTCTTCCGGGGAGAGCCCTGTGTCCCCTGCCAATTCACAGTCTGGCCGCCCATCACACACCTGGGGGGAGGCGGGGTCAGGGTCCTGCAGGCAGTCTACAACCCTGCCTTTTGCACCCACTGCTGCAGCCTCACCAGCTGGAACCCAATGCAGGCACCATCCGGGCAGGAGTACTCAGGGCAGGGGACCCCTGTCCTGTTGGGGCCTCCGAGGGCTGGCAGCCCCTCTGGGGAGGGAGGGGAGAAGAGGCAGTTAGGTGGGGAGTGGGTGGCAGAGGCACCGCAAGGCTGTCCAGCCCTCCCAACACGGCCTGCACAGGAACAGGGTCCTACCACAGCCCAGCTCGTCCTCAGCCTGGGGACAGTCCTGGGTCCCATCGCAAAGCCGGTCTGCGGGCAGGCACAGTTCGGGAGCCAAGCCACAGGGGAAGAGGCCAGGACATGGGGGCAGCTGAGTGGGTCCTGCAGGCAGCAAGAGGTGTCCTGAGGTGCTTCCGCTCCATACCGGGCTGAGGGGCTGGCAGAGGGGGCCTTTGGGAGGCCCAGGGGGTGCAGGCGGGCCTGGGCAGAGGAGCTGGGGCCACAGCCCCCCGGGGAGGAGGACAGGACTCAGGGACTGTCTAGGAGGGAAGAAGCTGGGGAGCAGCTACGTGCCCACCATGACACCGCCCACCCTCTTGTCCACGACTGTCCAAGTGTGGGCAAAGCCAAGAGCCCCCTCCTCTCTCCTCTGGGCTTCGGCAGGAGGGCGAAAGTTTTCAAGGGAATTTTATTTACAAGATCAAAGCGCAGACTGAGGCCTCCGGATCTAAGTCACTCCCTAGCTCGTCCGCCCACCCAGGGCTCCCAAAGGACGAGGGAAGAAGGACACGGCCAGGACTGCGAGGGGCGGGTCTGCTCCGGGACTAAGGTCTATGCTGGGGGCGGGGTCTCCGCAGGGCGGGGTCTGGGCTGGGGGAAGAGGTCTGCGTGGGGCGGGGTCTGCGCTGGGACTGGGCTCTGTACTGGGGGCGGGGTCTGCGCGGTGGGTGGGGTGTGGGCCCCGTGGGCAGGGCAAGAGTTGGCGGCGCCGGTCTGCGCTGGAGCCGGGTCTGCGCATCCGCGGGGCCTGAGCAGGGAGGTGGGGTGGGGAGCTGGTCTGCACTTGGGGCAGGGGCAGCTCGCGACGGGCCGGGCAGGGCTGCGCGGGGTGGGCGCCTGGGGACAGCGGGGTGCGCGGACCCGGGGCTCACCGCAGTCGCGCTCGTCGCTGCCGTCGGCGCAGTCCTCGTCTCGGTCGCAGCGCCAGCCCCGCGGGACGCACTCACCGCTTCCACAAGCAAACTCGGCCGGGCCGCAGGACGGCGCTGCGGCGGGCCCCGCTCAGACTCTGCCCGGGGACTTCAGGCCTCGGCAGGTCCCGCCCCACCTCTGAGCTCCCGCGTCCCACTGGCCTCCGCACCCCCGTCTCCTTTCCCTACCCCGCCGCTCCTGCGCTTTGTTGCCCTATTGGTCTTCCAAAAACTCTTCCCTAGCTCAGGAATTCCCAGTAGACCCCTGCAGCTTAGAGGAGGGCGCCGGACGCTCCAATTCCTTCAGAACCCTCCACTCGTTCGTTCTCTGTCCCTGCCCACCCCAGAGCACCTGCCCCCAAACACTTCCCTCCAGGATGCTCTCTTGGCCTCCTCGCTCCCAGCCCCCTAGCCCCAGCCTCTGCAGAACACTCACCAGGTCCGACACTGCTCGGGGGAGTTGGTGTAGTCTCTAGGGAGCCAGCGGGGGGCGTGGGCAGAGAGGGGAGGGGGCAGTGCCTGGGCCCCTCATCCGCCCCATCGGGACAGTCCCAGACCCCGTCACACAGCTGGAAGGCACCCACGCAGCTGTCATCTCCGCAAGACACCTCCCCGGAGGTGCAGTTCGTCCGCCCTGCAGCCAGGGAGGAGGTACTGTCTGGGCACTGCGTGGGGTGCCCCACTTACACGGCTAGTTTCAGGCAGGTAACAGACCAGGCTGGCGCAGGAGGGAGACCAGCACCGTTGGTGGCCGGCAGCCGGGGCGGGGACACATACCCAGACAGGACTTCTCATCGGCGCCGTCTGGACAGTCGGGGTGCCCATCGCAGAGCAGCGTCAGGGGCAGGCAGTGCCCGTCACCACAGGCCAGAGATTCCTGGGGGCATGGGCAGCCCTGCTCGTCCGCCCCGTCGGCACAGTCGTCCTGCCCATCACAGCGCAGAGCCATGGGCAGGCATCGGCCGGAGCTGCAGGAGAACTGCCCTTCCCCACAGCCTGGGGTGGCACAGCCTGACACGGGACAAGTAGGTGGACTAAGAGCACTGACGCAAGGTCCCATAGGCCCTCATAGCGGGAAAGGTCAGAATGCCCCACCAGTCTGCCCACCCCTGCAAATCATGACTCCTAGGAAGGGGCAGCTTCAGTGAGCCTCCCAGGGACAGACGCTTTCTCTCCAATAAACTCGGCTACTGTACATGGACAGACTGCATCACTCACCTTCCTCGTCTGAGCCATCACCACAGTCGTCTTGGTTGTCACAGAGCCAGCCGCGGGGCACACAGTGCCCATTCTCCCGGCAAGGGACCTCTCCCTCTGCACAACTGGGCACCGGCTCCTCACAGTTGGGACGGCCCGCCCCGCAGTACCACCGACTGTCCTGGCACGTGCTGAGCACATGATGTCTGGGGGTCAGCACCGGGTTGGGCCCATGAGCACAGAGCTCGCCCTGAGGCACCCCCACTCACCAGTTCCCGCAGTCCTTCTGCAGCACGGCCCCCGGTGGGAAGAAGCTGCCCCCCCACTCGCAGGGGCAGGAGGCGGGCTCCAGGCAGGTGCTGCCTGCGGTCACAGAGGGCAGGGCTCAGAGCAAAACCGTGCAGGCTGCCATCCAGCATGGGATGGTGGCCTGGGCCCTCTCCCACCTGGGCCGCCCCTCTCCTTGCCCCTCCCCATCTCCGCACCGTGCAGCAGGGTCCCCTCGGGGCAGAAGCAGCCCTCCACGCAGGCAGCCACCTGGCAGTGCCACCCGGGCTCAGGAGCCCGGTCACGGCAGGTGGGGGGACACGTGGGGCCACAGGCGTCATACAGCTGGCCCCCTTCGCACTGCAGGGCTAGGGGGAAAGAGGCCTGGGTCACAGAGGCTCAGGGCACCGGGGAGCCAGCACAAAGCGATGTTTGTGCAGTCCCTGCAAAGAGGGTACCTGGCGCAGACCCTCCTTGAAACCCCCCGCCCAAGCCATTTGTAACATGCAAGTTCCACAGGGGCAGCCATTCTGCATGTTTTGTTTATCTCGAAAGTGTGTGGCACGTGGCGAGCGCATGCTGTTGACCGCCTTCACGGCGAAAGCAGCTGGCGGCACTCACGGCAGAGCTCCTGGCTGCGCCAGCGCAGGCGATGTCCGCGCCGAGCGCACTCATCCGCGTAGGTGGCGATGGCCGAGCAGAGACACTCACAGTCGCCCCCAGAGTCGCAGCTGTGGGGAGAGGGGCTTAACTCAGAAAGCCCTGCCCCACCTACACGCCGGCTCTGGCCCAGCCCCAGGCCCTGCCCTTCCTACCCGCTCAGCCCCGCCCCCGCCCCCAGACCGGCTCCAGGACCCAGAGCACGCCCCACACCCTCTCCACCCTCAGCAGACCCCGCCTCCCAGATTCAGCCCCGCCCACAACCCACACCCCGCCTTCACCCCGCTCCCGCCGCTGGGTGCTCTCTCCTCACCCGCAGGCGTCGTACACGCACTGCTCGTAGTGCGTCTGCGGAGGCACCTCCGCGTGGCAGGCGGCGAAGAGAGAATGCAGTAGTACCCCGCAGCGAGCCCGGGCCCACTCGGCCCGGTGGGCATTCACCTGCAGGGCGCGGGGCACAGTTGTTCTTGGCTTCTGTAGATGGCCAGGGCCCCCTAGCTCCTGGGCGCCCTTGAAGCCCCCCGCCAGCCCCTGGCCCCCTGCCCGAGTCCCTCACGGTGCAGGGATGCGGCATGTCTCCAGGCTCGGGGCAGAGGGGCCGGAGGCGCCAGGAATGGGCGGCCAGCTCCGCCGTGGGCTCCAGAACGCCCTGGCGGCTCCTCAGGTCGTTGCTGGCATCTCCGTCGAAGTCTCCGCACAGCCCCGCCACGCGGCCGCGGAACTGAGGGGGCAGGTGCACCAGCACCCGGGTGCCTGGGGGGAGGGCGGCAGGGCCTTCTCTGGGCGGGGCTGTCACATCTGCTGCTTTACCCACAAGGCTGGTGTCCGCGTCAGGGTGATAAGTGGAGAGAGCAGTGTTTTGGGGGTCGGGGGAGAAGTGGGCGCCTACTTCCTAGCTAGAGCCAGGCTGCCAGATTCCGAAAGCAGTCAGTCTTGGGGCCTCAGGACAAAGTCCGCTGCAGGCCTCCCGACACTCTGCCTGACGGGGTTCTGCCATTTCCATTAATTTCTGTCACAGTTATTTCCAAAATGCCAACTGCTGTTTGGTTGGTGGGGTGTTAGATTTATTTTCACTTCTTTCTCAAACTTGGTATTTTCTAAATGTTTCTTTGGTGAGCAAGTATTGTTTTCATAATGAAGGAAAACATTTACAATTATAAAAACACAATTTGGGACCTCCAGCCACCTGCGTGATTGTGTGGGCAGGGGGAGCTGGGGCGGGAGGTAGAGGGAAGAGGCAGGGTCTGGGCCAGCCTTGCTGGGACCCCCATGCCAGCACTGAGGCCGCCAGGAGACGGATGGCCCGGTTGGGAGTCAGGGCCTTCACTCAAGCCCAGGGTGCCAGAGCAGGGGGGGAGGATCAGTGGGGTCAGGGTGGGGCCTGACCTCCATCCCAGAGCAGGCTGAGGCCCACACGAGTGCTGAGCACCAGGAAGAGGCCAGCGCGGTGCAGGCTCAGCCCGAGGCCTGTGTAGACCTTGGGGGGTGAGATGGGCACCCCATTCACTGTCACGGCCCGGCCTGCGGAGGAGTAAGCAGCATCAAGGCTGGGGATGGAGGAGGCACACCCAGACCCCCGAGGCTCTTCCTAGCCTCTGCTGAGCCTTTCTTTTGCTTCTCCAGCTACAGAACCCCAGGCAAATTATGGGCCCCTTGGGGTCTTGATTTCCTGGAGTCTTCCAGAATTAGGGTCCCCAAGACTAGGGAAGGGCACTGCGGTTGTGCCTGCCCAGCCATGCCCACCCTCTGGGACCACAGGCACCTCTGAGCAGGTGCACAATGGTGCCCTCCAGCTGTAGGCTCAGCGCCTTGGTGCAGGTGAGGCCACTGGCCCCACAGGGCAGGTTCTGAGCTGACACGGAGAACTGGCCGTCAACCGCTCGCACCAGCAGGTACTCGCAGGCCCCGGGGAAGGTCATCGCCAGCCCATCAAACGTGACATAGTGGGGGGCGCCTGAGGCCTGGCAGTGACCCCCGCACTGATGACGCGTGCAGTGCCACCGCTGGCCCTGGCACACGCTGCGGGCAGGGAGGGAGAGGGGCAGGGTCAGCAAGGACAGGCCTGGGCTGTGTCCAGGATTCCGAGGGTTCCCGCTGGCCCCACCGGGGCTCCAACACGCTCACTGCCCAGGCCGGACGCCCCCTACCACTCCAGCCTCTTCCAAGGGAAAGATGAGGTTCAGGAGAATGACACTTTGGGAGCGGGGTCACAAGTCACAGGGCTGCGAGGCACAAGGCCTCGGCGTACCAAACGTTGCAGTCTTCCTGGATGGTGGCATTGGGCGGGTACCACCGCCCACTGTGACGGCAGGGGCAATGCTCGGTGGGCACACAGCGCTCGTCCTGGGTGGAAATGGGGGAGGGGGAGCTGGAAGGGCTGCCAGGCAGAAGCTGGGGGCAACCCCATGCAGCCCCTCTCCAGCCTCACCAGCAGCACGGTGCCAGGGGGGCAGACACAGCCTTTGGTGTTGCCCATGGGGCAGGTGTGGTTGGCACTGGAGCTGTCACAGGTGAGCAGACAGGCGCCAGGGACGTGGATGAGCCCACGAGGACAGAACACCTGCCGTGGGGAGCAGCGGTGTGCCGTGCAATTCCAGATGCCCCTTTCCTGGCAAACACTGTGGAGGTTGGAGGGGTCAGGGCCAGGGTCTGGTCTGATGTGGGGGAGCCTCAGAGGCCTGTGCATCCAGGTCCCCTGACACTAAGTGAGATCCAGCCCTGACGGGTCCCTCTTCCTTCCTTGGCTCCAAAGTGCCCTTCTCCAGCTCCAGGAGTGGGTGGAGGTGTCCCACACCCCATGCCCAGCCCAGCAAAGGGCATTCACCACAGCCCTCACTCACCCCAGGCCTGGGTCTGTAACACCCTCAGCAGAGCCTGGGACACCCCAGCAGGACCTCCGGGGTCTGGCCCAGCCCCTCACCACTAGGTTTCCTACTCTGTAGCGTGAGACTGACTCTCCCACTCCCCACTTCACCGTGTCTAAGTAGGTGTATGAAAGTGCATCTAGGACCTGAAGGTGTGACCATCATCCCTGAGCTCATGCTGAGGCCCCAGGGAGACACAGCCTGACCCCTTTCTTGCAGCTGCCTCCTTCACCTCGATTCTTCCCTCCATTCAGAGGCCGAGACCCTCACCAGCGGTTGCAGTCCTTCATGGTGGTGCTGCCAGGAGCATGGCGCTGGGCTCCCAGCTGGCAAGGGCACAGGCTGGGGGGCACACACTGGCCTGCGGGGTCCCACAGTAGCCCTGGGGGGCAGTTACATCCAGACACACAGACGCCCAGTCCCACACAGTCCTCAGGCTCCCCGCAGTTTCGGCCGCATGCCGGGGCACACTCCTGGTGCTCCTGGCCACCGGGACATGTGACAGCTGGGCAGGGGACACAGACAGGTCAGGGCATGGCACGGCCAGCTCTTCCACCCCTGCAGACCCCTCCCGACATGACGGCAGAGGTCCTCCAGAGACTCCACTGGAAGGGGGCCAGGGGAAGGGGCTGCGGGCAGGCAGAGAAGCACTCACGGCAGAGGGTCTGGCTCCTCCAGGACTGCAGGGCGCCCTCCTGGGCACAGTGGCGGGCATAGGCTGCCAGCAGGGGGCACAGGCAGTCCTCCCCCAAGGTGCAGCCGCAAACGGCTGCCAGGCAGCGCAGCCAGTACGACTCCCTGTCCACCAGACCGTGGCACTTCTAGAGTCCAAGAAATGGGTCAGCTCCCCCTCCACGGACCCCCATGCCCTTGGAGCTTGTACAGATGGAGGAGCCCCACCCTGCTACCTGGAAGGCTGGGTCATGCAGGGCGGTGCAGGCCGCCTCCGCGAAGGGGCGGCGCTGGGTGTGGGTACTGCAGGGGTGCGACAGTGCAGCGTCCCCAGGGGGGCACTTCCCCACACCTGCCACCTGGAACTTGCTGGTGAAGGAAGCAACGCTGGTCTCCACGTCCCCGACAGGGGTCAGGAAGTCGTCCTGCTGGTTCCAGGTGAAGGTGCCACACAGACCCTGCACCTGGGGCAGGTGGGCATGGCAGTCAGAGCTGGCCCCCAGGCTGGCCACCACTCACCCCTCCCAGCATACCTGGTAGGCATAGCGGGGCTCCAGAGTGATGTAGGCCGAGGGGTCAGACACCCCCCAGAGGACCCGGGCCCCTGGCCAGCGCAGCAGCAGAAAGCTGGAGGAGGCTCGGGAGACGCTGAGGTCCCCAGCACCATGCCAGGGCACAGCCACCTCCTGCCCATCCACCAGGACGGCACCTGGAACAGGAGGTTCCTGAGGTCACCAGTCCTAGCAAGCCTCCATGGCCCCAAGACCACCCCTGCGCCCATTTTGCCTCTGCCTTCCCCTTTGCAGTCTGAAAGTAGGCGGAGCTGGGCGGAGAGGCCGGGGCAGAGGGTGGAAGATGGTGTGGTTCCCCGCGCTGCACGGGTCGCGCTGTGAGGCCCCTAGCACCTTACTAGTGGTGTCTTGCCCTCCCCCTGAAGAGAGGCACAGGGGTGTCTCGGACTCCCCACAGGAGTCTGCTTCAGAGACTGGAGGGGGAGCCGAGGCTGTGAGCTCTGTGCAAAGGGGTCTGGGGTTCAGCTCAGAGACACAGGGAGGTGGGGACAGGGCTGGGGATCGGGGAGGGGCCGGAGGCCACCTGGGCCTGAGCTGCACCCCTGAGGTCTGAGGGCTGGCGGCAGGAGCCCAGTGGACGTGGGGGAGGCAGAGTGAGGTTACCTGAGTCCTTGAGCTGGACGTGGGTCCCCCCCAGGGAGGCCAAGATGGCATGGAGGCAGCTCCCGGACTCACAGGCCCCATGCTCCAGCTCAATCAGCAGCTGCCCCTTCACGTGATCCTAGGCAGACAGGGAGGACAGGTGGGGGTGGGACAAAGATGGAGAGGTCTATGGTGGCCCAGACCGAGGCCTGAGTGTGGAACCTTGCTCTATGGGGCCTCACCACTCCCCCAAGCACACACTCCCACTGCCCTCTGCCCACCTGCGCCAGGCCTCACCAGCCCCCCACGCACACACTCTCACTGCTCTCTGCCCACCTGCACCAGGCTGTAGCGGCAGCCTCTGTTGCCCCTGAAGGAGAAGCTCCGCCCATCAAAGGTGAGGTAGTGTCCATCAGCGCCAACGGCGCACTGGGCCGGGCACGGGGCCTCGGCACAGTGCCAGCGGCCGTCCTGACACACACTGCAGGCACACAGTAGAGGGTGACCTCGTGCCAGCCCAGCCCCGGCCCACCCACCCTCGGCCCTGTCCCACCCCCCCTCCAGGGCTGAAGGCACCTGCTGGAGGCCACCAGGGTCATAACCTAGGCCATAAGTCAGGGCTCACTTGTGAAGGAGGCCCCAGGTGGGGGAGGCAGTGTGGGGAGGGGAGCCGTGCCCCCCACCCCAGGGCAGGCCAAGCCTGAGACCCACCAGGGGTTGCACAGCTGGTGCACGGTATCCCCCGGGGCATAGCGCTGGCGCCGGTGGTAGCAGGGGCACTGGGCAGGGGGCACACAAAACGTGCCATCCCAGTACAGGCCGGGGGGGCACTCGCAGCCGCTCACACACTGCTCCTGGCAGGACCCTTGCCCGCCCTCGCCCACGGCCGAGCAGCTGGGTGGGCAGGAGGACACACAGTCCGAGTAGAGCTGGCCCCCAGGGCACAGGCGTTCTGTTTAGGGGCGGTGAGTGAGGCTGTGGGACCCTCCCCTGGGGCACAGGTGTTCTGTGGGTGGGTGGGGGATTGAGGCTGGGGGACCCTCCCCCGGGGCAAAGGCATTCAGTGGGCAGGTGGGGGGGGGGGTAGGGGAACATAAGCTCTGCCCACCTTCCACCTCCACCCACCTGTGTCCACCTGCATCCACCTCCTGCCACTTCCAGCCACCTCTGTTCACCTGAGCCCACCTCTGCCAGTTTTCTCCCACCTCTACCCATCTGCGCCCACCTGCACCCACCTCCTCCTGGGGCCACCCCCGGGCCAGCCTAAGAGGGCCGCAGGGAGGGCGCTTGGGGTGGCCATGCCCTCAGGAAGTAGGCGGGGAGGGGTGGGTGTGGGATGGGGGCCAGGCCTAACCGCAGAAGCCAGGCTTTCTCCACCGGACATGGATGCCCTCCCGGGCGCAGTGCCGGGTGTAGCTGGCCAGGGTGGCACACACGGCCTCCCGCCGCCCTGCCTGCTTGCTGTCTGGCGCGCCCGCACAGTAGGCGAAGAGACAAGCCTCATGGTACCCGGTGGGGGCCACCTGGAGTGGAGCAAGAGGGCGCATGGCTTGCCTCCAACCCCAGGAGCCCCCCAGGAGCCCTGGCTCTGTCGCATCAGGACTTCTTGCTGTTTCTCTTGAGGGGATGCCGTGACCATCACATGCAGCACCATCAGGATGAGGCCTCCCACCCCACTGGCCCCCTCGTCCTCCCGCCCCGTACCTGGATGTGGCACTCTCTGAAAGGACCACTCAGGAGGAGGTGGCACACGTCCTGGGCCTCAGCCCGCAGCTGGGATGCCTCCTCCATGTCCCCCAGGGGCCCCGTGCAGACCGGAGCAGCCTCTGTGGCGTCCACACACCCAGGCTGGAGACAGTTGGCGGCAGGCACCAGGGTAGGGTGAGGGAACAAACCAGGGCACCGAGCAGGTGACCCACCCTCACATACCCGCCGAGGCTCCCCAGACACCCTGGGTGAGAGGGCAGCAAGGTGGCCACGGAGGGGCAGGAAAGGGCAGAGGGTCCCAATCAGCCCGCGTCAGGGGTCAGACAACCGGCTCATTTGCCCCTCCCCCTGATTCACAGCAGCAGTTGGGGACCCTGCTTGTCTCCCCAAGGGTTGGCAGAGACTGGTCCATGTGAACCTAGGGGAGCAGACGCTCAGGGTGCAGGAGCTGGGATTCTGTGTCTAAGAACGAGGGTGGGGCTCGGTCTCACCTCAGAGTCAGGGAGCCTCCAGGAATTCCCAAAGGTGGCAGCTAACACAGCCAGCCCCCCGCTTGGCTCCAAAAAGTCATCTAAGGACAGGCAGCGAGGCAGGACGCTGGATCTGGGGTTGTCCACCCGGCCCTCCACGCCAGCCCCACCCACACTGCACTCACCCTCCGGCTGGTCGTTGTAGAGCCCGCACAGGCCTCGCGTCTGCCCCTGGAGCCCAGGGTCCAGGGAAATGGACACAGAGCCGGCCCCATCCAGCCGCACGATGACCCCCAGGTCCCCCGACAGCACCAGCCAGTCCCCCTGCCACTGCAGACTCATCCCTGCGGGAAGGAGGCCTCGCACTTCCCAACCCATCCCACGCCACCGGAGGGGAGAGAGAAGGAAATGCTCACAACCCTAGTGCTCCTGGCACTTCAGACTAAAGCAGAGCTTCTATCCCTCATGGTGTTCTCTGAGAGGCTCATGGAAATATAGACTCTTGAGAGAGAAAAGTTCAAGTCAACTATGATGCACACCCTCACACACACAACTTCACACACACTCACTGTCTCACACACACACTCTCACACACACTCAACACACCATACACACACACCCTCTCACACACACACCACGGACAACCTCCCACACGCACACACACACAACACACACAATCTCACACGCTTTCACACCACACACACACCCTAACTTCACACACAAGCACCTGCTGACCCCACCTTACCCTGCGGGTCCCAACCAGGAAGATTGCTGTGGTACTGGAACCTTCCCACCAGCTATCAAAGAGGCTTCCTCAAAACACCCCCGTGAGTCAGAAATGGCTGCACTGAACGGGCAGCAGGGGGAAACTGAGGCTCAGAGAGGTTAGGCAGAGGGAGTTGCCGAATCGTACAGTGAGGTGATTGGTGGGGGGCGGTGGCCTCCGTCCCCAGCTGCCCTCCCCAGCCCCCACACTCCCTTACCGTGGAGCATCTGGGGCTCCTCTTTGGGGACTGGCACCCCATTCACAGAGACGTTGCCACCCTGAATCAGCGCCTCCTCTGGCCCCATTGTCACCCGGACCTCGGGAGATGTGCAGAGAGGGGTCGGCGGGATCCCTCTCCACGCCCAGCCCCCCATGTCCGCCCACCCTCCTCCCCTCACCAGCTGGCAGTGCCCAGGCTGGGGGCAATGTCCCCCGGGCAGCAGGTGGACTGCCCAGCTGGAGTCAGCCGCGCCCGCCAGCAGGTAGGTGCAGCGGCCCAGGAAGTGGAAGTGTCGCCCGTCGAAGGTGCGGTAGTGGAAGCCCGACCAGGTGGCGCAGGTGGCCGAGGGGTGCTGGCGCTGGCTCCAGAGCTGGCCCACGGCCCCTGCCCGTGGCTGCAGGGGGGCTAGGGTGCGGGTACTGCCTGAGGAGGGGCACTGCTGTGAGCATCTGACTGTAGGGTGGGGGCACCAGGCCTCTCTTGAGTGGGCACAAGAGAGGATGCAGGCCCCTTGGTGGGCAGGGGACAGAGCAGGTGCCCCAGGAGGGCCTAGGGGTGGGCGGAGTGGGCACAGGGTCTGCACCCACCTTGGGGGGACTGGCCGGAGCAGTGGATGCAGGCCTGGGAGCTGCCATCCCGCCAGCTGTGCCCCCAGACCCGGGCACAGCACTCCTCCAGGCTTCCTGCTGGCGCGTGGACCACACCTGCCCACAGCCGGCACTGCCCCGTGGCAAAGCAGTGGCCACTGGGGCTGGCTCCTCCAAGGGCTGTGATGGCTGGAGGAGAAGAGGTTAGTGACCCAGGCATGGGGTGGGTGCAGCCTGGCACCTCCAGAAAACCTCAGGTCTGGGTGGACTCCCCCATCCAGGACCCCAAAGCTCAAGCTTACCCAGGGAGCAGTGGGCACCCCCCCAGCCTGGGCAGCAAGCCCTCACGGTGCGGGTCCGGGCTGCCGGCCGGGTTTCTGGGGGCCTGGGCCATGGAGCAGGTGGAGGGAGAAGAGATGTTAGTGCCCGCCCAGAAGCCACAGGGCAGGCTGTGTGGTTTGGTCACTGTTCTGCCCCTCTGACCCTAATTTGGCCCTGAGTCCCCCTCTGCAAAGCGCGAAGTCTGGACGAGATGATCTCTTGGCCTCCTGCTCTGCCTTCCTGTAGTCCGTGATTCCGGCTCCTGCATCCATGGCAGGCAGCCCCACACTAGGCGGTGGCCCAGCCCTCACCACCACCGAGGCACTGGCCCACTCCCCTCCTTCCCTCAGACAGCCCAGGGTCTGCGCTCCACTCACCTGTAGATGGGGCAGAGCCTAGGGTCGGAGGTGAGCCTGGTGTGAGCCCTCCGGGACGGGCCCAGGTGCCAGCCCAGCTGGAGGTGGTGGTATAGGCTGGCACAGGGCACCAGGTCCTCCTGGCGGGGTGTCACCAACTCCTCCACCCAGACAGTCTCCGTCTGCTCACACCACCGCCTGTGGGGATGGGTGCCTGCTGTCCCCCCTTTCCCACCCTGGGTCTCCATCCGAGGATGGGCTGCTCAACTGAGGAGGGGGTTGACGTTGGGAGAGAGGGGTGGGAGGGGGTATGGCTGCTCCAGCAAGCCCTGGTCAGGGACAGGAGGGCCTGGGGTGGGGTGCTTACCCGCCAGCCACTGCCCAGGCCACCATGAAGAGCAGGGCCAGGAGCAGCATGGTGCCCCAACTATCTGAGGATGAGGGGGACGTGAGGCTTGGGCCTCAGGAGAGGCAATGCGCTGCCCTGCCTGCACACCCAGGTACTCTAGTCCAATGGTCGGTATGTGGTCAGCCTGAGGTGGGCAGTGAGCTCGGTCCTCGGGCTGGGAGGCTTTATCCCAGCCTCACGCCCCTGGCACCATCTGCCGGGAACCAGATTGGATATGCCCCTTCTCAGGGGGAGCCCCATCCTGCCCTTCGGGGAGTGTGTGTGTGTGACAGAGAGAGAGAGAGGGAGGAGGGCGTGTGCCAGGCCAAGACCAGACACTGAGCCTCTGAGAGTCACCACCCTCCTGGGTCTCGGTTTCCCTACCTTCCGGTAACACATGCAGGGAACTCAGGGCACCCTAATACTTTTAGGTTGTGTGTGCACAGAACTTTTTGAAACAGTTCATAGTATTTTAGTAGATTCTCAAGGGGGCTGAGGCCCCACAAAAGGGTAACAAGTCACTGGGCTCCAAACCTGAAGTTCTGACTTTATGACGCCCTCCCCTTCCCTTTCTCTGGCCTCCTCCTGCCCCTCTTCCCATCAGCGCTCTGGAAAGGAGCCAAGAGGCTATGTGTGCAGGGACAGGTGGGCTACGGGCACTTTCCTCTGGAGGCTCTGACCTCCATAGCGAGTCTCCCGCCTCCCTGGGGCCTAGAGCCAGGAGCCTGGGCTGGGGAACATAGGAAGCCTCCAGAGAGGTGCCTGCGGTGGTGACGGGGGAGCAGAGGGACCTTCAGAGTCCACGGCTGAGCCCTGAGCCGGAATGGATAATCCCAGCGTCCGGTGGGGAGGGGACAGCACAGGCTCCACAGGGACATCCTGGTTACATCCGGGTTACCAGGCACTGCCAAGCTACAAGGACACCAGCCTGGAATGCGGCCTGGGCCTCACCACCCCCATAGCAAAGCTTGATGTCTCAGCACCCCACAGGCATCCCAGAGCTGGGCTGGGCCTTCCACTCCTGGGCCCACCATGGTCCTGGCCCACCTCTTCCAAGTGAGCCCCTCAGTATCGGCCTCCCTGGAGCATCCTGGAGAAGGGTCTGCCCTGGGCTGGGACTGCAGTCACTCCTTGGCTCTCTGTCATCTATGCACTCTGCTACATGATCCCCCCACACACTCCCTTGCACATGCTCATACCTTACACCCTAACACCTGTACACGCTCCCCCCACACTCACACCTGCACACGCTCCCTCACGCATATTCATACCCATACATGCTCACACTCACACCTGCTCCCTCATACACGCTCACACCTGCATATGCTCCCTCACACACGCTCACACCTGCATATGCTCCCTCACACACACTCACACTCACACATGCTCACACTTGCACCTGCTCCCTCACACGTTCACACCCACATGCTCACACTTGCACCTGCTCCCTCACACATGCTCACACCCGCACAACTCCCTCACACATCCTCACACGCGCACACACTCCCTCACACATGCTCACACCCGCACACACTCCATCACACCTGTTCACACCTGCACAGGTTCACACTAGCACATGCTCCCTCACACATGGTCACACCCGCACACACTCCCTCACACATGCTCACACCCGCACACCCTCCCTCACACATGCTCACATCTACAATCCCCACACTCACATGTTCCCATGCACATTCACACACACTCCCTCCTACATGCTCACATCCATTTTCCCTTCACATTCTCACACACACACTCCCTTACCATGCTCACACTGGTACACACTCCCTTGCACAACACACACCTGTAATGCTTCCTTGCACACTCCCATGCAAAGCTGCCTCACATGGCCTCACACACTCACGCCCATTCCCTTACATACATACCAGCTCACTCACACACACTCTGTCACATGCACACACACTCACTCTCTTGAAAACAGTTCCTTTCACACACACCCTCTTGCAGTCTCTCATCCTGACATGCTCCGCTTCATGCCCCCACATGTGTTCACACTCCCATCGCAGCGCTCACTGCAGCACAGGCGCTCACCCCTGTGACTCATCTGCCCCCAGGCCCCACCCGTCACCGAGGGTGGAGAACTGGGCCTCCCTCTCCAGCTCTGACCATCAGCCAACAGGGGCTGAGCACCTGCCAGGTGCCTTCACGGTGGCCTCTGTCGGCATTTCTCCCTGACTGCCCAGGTGTCCACACGCTTAAGATGGGGTAGTGCCCGGGGGTGGGGGTGGGGATGGGGGTTGGTCGCCCTCAGGGCCATTTGCCAGCCTCCCTCCCGGATCGGGGTCCCGCGCCTCACTCCCTGGCAGGACGCAGGGCCGGACAGGAACAGCGTTATCGGGGCAGGGATGGAGATCCCGGAGTCCCCTGAGGAACCAAATTCGGGCCAGGGGACCCCTCCCGACCCTCCCCTCGCCCTGAACCCCCCCCCCCGCAGTCCCTCCCGGACGCGCCCGCAGAGTCTCGGCCCAGCCGCCCAGCCAACCCCAGCCCGACGCCGGGCCTCCTCTCCAGACCAGCCTGCCCGGGGCACCCGGTTCCAGCCCCTTGCCACACAAGGGCCCCAAGCTCCCTCCCCCGGTAGCAGCACGTCTGGCCCCGCTCCCCCGCCCGTTCCCAGATCCGGCGCGGGAGTCCCGGCAGAGCGTGCGGGTCTGAGAGGGGGTCCAGCGGTGATCCGGGCGGAGGGCGGGGCAGGGGTTTCCGAGACCGACGGCGCGGACACCCAGACCGGCGCCTGCCACTCAAAGCCCGCGACGCGGACCCTCCCCCAAAATGCGTCCCTCTCTCTCCCCCCTCCCTCTGCCCGCCCTCCACCTCTACCAGGCTCCTCCTCGCGGTGCCTGCACCCCTCCCTCCCTCTCCCCCACCCGGCGCCCACCCGCCAGCTCTCGGCTCCAGCACCCACTCGTGGGCGTCGTCCCTCCAGCCGGCACCTGCCCACCTCGCCCGCTCCGCCCTCGGCGAGCCCATCCTGGAGACCCGCCCTCCCTCTCCCCCCCGCCCCGCACCCCGGCCGGGCGCCTGCGGCCCCTCCCGCTTCCTCGGCCCCTCCCGTCTTTTCCTCTCCCTCCCGCGAAGTTTCGGAGCTGTCAGTCTGTCGGTTGGGCCGGGAGCCCGCACCCGAGCTGCGTCGCGAGCAGGCACAGCGGGGCAGGAGGCCTGGCGCCCGGGTCCCGGGGGACACGCGGCCATCCCGCCAGGTGGGGCCAGGGGCTCTGGGCTGCAGACGTCTCCACGCCCCCGACACCGCACGGCGTCGCCTGTCCGCTCCACGGGTGACAGCCTGGGTAGGGAGCTGGGAGCGGAGGGGGACCGGGCAAGAACGGGGGGGAAGGGCAGGGACTATGGAGGGAGGGACAGGCTGGGGCGGGGCAGGGGCTGAGGAGAGGGGGCAGGGGACAGTCCGCAGAAAGGAGAGGGAGGGTCTCACGAGAGGCGGGGAGAAGGGGAGCGAGGGGGAAGGGAAGGGAACCCGGCGCCCAGGGCGTGGGGCGGTTGGGCGGGGCGGGAGTAGGGAGTGCTGACAGGTGAGCCCAGGGGCAGGGGAGGGGGCCCCGAGGCGTGTACTGAGCCTCAGTGCTGAGGGGCTAGGAACAAACTGAGGCTGGAGGTGGGAGGGGAGGGGTCTGGTCGGGAAGAAAACTTGGGGGGGTGGGGAAGTCAGTGGGGAGCAGAAATGGGGAAGGTGTGGAGTGGAGAAAGGGGTTTCAAGACGAAGCAGGGGCGGGAGAACAAGGCCAGAGAGGGGGTCTAGAGTGAGCACGGAGCTTACACCCTGTGCTGGGGGCAGGGGAACAAGGAGACAGCTTGGGGAACGGACTGAAGGGGGAGGGGACGAGGGGAGGGAGGGAAGGGAAGTCGGAGCCTGCTGGGGAGGCAGGGGGGAAGGGAGTGGGAGCTTCGGAGGGAGGGGAAGAGCTGCGGGAGGGGGAGGACATAGAGGAGGGGAGGGACAAGGGGAGGGGAAGGTAACCGAGAAGAGCTGAGCAGAGAAGGAAGGAAACCGGAGAGGGGAGGAGGGGAGAGCGGGGTGGGGGAGAAAGGCAGAGAGGGGGAGGGAGGGGAGGAAGGAAAAGAGGAGGAGAGAGGAAGGGAGGGGGAGTTCAGCCAGGGACGGGGAGGGAAGGGAGAGCCAGGAGGAAGGGAAGAAGGGGAGGCGGCCCTGAGCCCAGGGAGGGGGAGGGAGGCAGGAGCGCTGCCAGCAAGGCTGCCTGGAGAGCAGGGTCGGGGAGGCGGTAGCTGGGGCG
>NW_004444029.1:210077-211110 GCF_000243295.1 Trichechus manatus latirostris
TGGTGGGCGGGGCCAGAGGGGTGGGACGGGGTGGTAGGGAGGGCAGTTGGCTGTGGGAGAGGGGAGGCGCGGAGGGGAGGCCGCTGGAGAGATGAGGAGGGGAAGGGAGCCTGCTGGGGGAGGGGCGGGGCTGGGAGCTGGATGGGGAGGGGCGCAGGGGAAGGCTGCAGTCCCTGCCTAGGGGAGCGCCGTGGGGGAGGGGTGGTTTGAGGTAGATCTTTAGGAAGAGGAAGAAAAGTTATTTCCTACTTTCAGCGAGGACCCCTCTTCCAGCCTTCCCCACCAGTTGCCCAATGGTGACCCCACATCCCCAGCTTCTTGTGGCTCCTGTTTCTCCAGCTCCTGGGGAGCCTGGAAGATGAAGCTCCTTCTCCCCAGAGAATCCATGGGTTCCAGGGCTTCTCCTTGACCAGCTTCAGAGGTCTCTGCTCTCTGAATCCAGTCTTCCTCATTTTCCTCCTTTATACCTGGGGACACCATCTTTGGGCCCTGTCCTGGGAAGGCTGAATACCACATATCTCTTCCTCAGGTCTGGTGTCCCTGGGAGAAGCTGCCTGGTCACCATGAGAGAGGTCTTAGAGGCCCTTGGCCCCCTGGGTGAGCTTGAGTCAGAGAGCTGAGGTGGGAGGATGGGGGTGCCAGGCCTTCTGCCTCCCCACAACTCAGCAGCCAGCAGAGGAGGAGCCCAGAGGCCTTTGGGGCACCTTAGGCCTGGCACATGTCTGGGTCGTGCAGCCATGTTTGTGTGGTTCTCACCATCTGCCTCTCCTTTCTGTGTGTGTGCGTGTGTGTGTGTGTGTGCGCGCGTGTGCGCACGTGTGTGTGTGGTTCTCACCGAGTGCCCCTCCCTCCTGTGTGTGTATATGCACGTGTGTGTGCACGTGTGTGTGCTCTCACCAGGCACCTCTCCCTCCTGTGTGTATGTGAGTGTGCGCACGTGTGTGTGGTTCTCACCGAGTGCCCCTCCCTTCTGTGTGTGTATATGCACGTGTGTGCGCATGTGTGTGCTGTCACCAGGCACCTCTCCCTCCTG
>NW_004444029.1:211266-216298 GCF_000243295.1 Trichechus manatus latirostris
TCTCACCGAGTGCCCCTCCCTTCTGTGTGTGTATATGCACGTGTGTGCGCATGTGTGTGCTGTCACCAGGCACCTCTCCCTCCTGTGTGTGTGTGCGTGTGTGTGGGTGTGTTTCTTACCAGGCACCTCTCCCTTCTCCTGCCCTGGATTCTGAGGGCTAGGCTCACATCTGGCAGCTGCTGGGGAACCTTTGCTATCCCTTGTCCATGCAGCTGGGGACCCTGTCCTTCTGGAGCAGGCTGGGAAGGCTCTTGGGTGGGGTGGGAGGAGACGACCCCATCTCTGATCCCAATTCTGCACAGGGTGGGGGGCTTCACCTGGACCCCTCCTTCTACCTGTAACAGGGTTCTCCGTGGGACAGCCAGCAACAGCCCCCCAGAGTGAGTCTGTGGAAGGGTCCTGTGGTGCCCAGGAGCAGATGTCCCCTGCCAGGGAAGAAAGAGGGCTGGGTATGTGCTCAGGTAAGTAGGCAGGAGGAGTCTTCCTCCCTTTGCCAAATATTTGAGCACTTACTACGTGCTGTTCTAGGTCTCTGGAACATTTCAGCGACCAAATAGACAAAGATCCTTGCCTTTGAGTAGCTTCATGCTAGTGACAGAGATAGTCAGCAAAGCACAAATTTAAAATAACTGATAAAGTCTGTCAGTGCTGGGGCAAGAGATGCTGAGTGGCCCTGGAAGGTGGGCACATTGTACTGCTACACAGCGCAGTGAGGTGGGACCCCTGGGGAGGTGGGCCCCCTGGGGAGGTGGGCCTCAGGGGGAGGTGAGATGTGACCAGGTTTGGAGGGGTGAGGGAGGCAGCCCAGCAGATACTGGAAGAAGGGCTCCCAGCAGAGAGTGGCAGAGTGGATTACCAGGGCAGGAGGGGCCTCGTTCTGCTTCCGTCAGCCACTGTGATAACCTTGGGGCTGGGGGCCACCGGCCCTCCAGAGCCTTGGGTAAGCCTCAGGGGCCCTTTCCTGCTTCCCCTTCACACGTACTCCAGAAGCTCTTCTACCTGCACAGCCTCAGGAGCTGCCCTGCCTGGGAGCTCAAGGCCAGCTGGGCAGCAGGGCGGTTCCCGTCTGGTGGGGAAGACCCTACCTCCCACCCTGATGTGACGACTCTCAGTCCTTGAAGTGTCCTATTCTCTGCCAGGGCACGAGGCTCCCAGACTCAAGCAGGGTGCCCACACAGATCAAGGAGAGCCCCCCTGCGGAGGAGGATGGGCGGGTACACCTCCAAAGGCTGAGTCTCAGGGCTCCTGCCCAGGTGAGTCTCCCCATCCCCTGCCCCAGGTGGGGTCAGGGGCCCAGCAACCACAGAGCTGCTATGTCCAGGCTCCACTCCCAAGGGAGCTTAGATTCCTAGACAGCAGGAATCAGAGAGGCAGAGACACCAAAGAATCTCTGTAATCCGAACTTTCCTCCTCATCTCCCTCCCACCATCTTTATCAACATGCATGTTGACTACAGGAATCAGATTTCCAGGAAGATAAATGGCGTTGATCAACCTTTCACTGTCTCTCCCCAGACATGCCCCCTTCCCAGATCGCCACATTGGCACACGCAGGTGCTCCAAATCTGCTGTCTGGACTCCTCACACCCACATCCAGGCACCAAACAGCTGATTCTCATTCTCTCATTACAGCCTCACCATCACTTCCTTCCATTACGACCATCCCTATCACTGTTTGCCTGAGTGGTGTCATTTTAGTCAACAGCACTTATTTAGTTCCTCTTGGGGGCCGTGGTGATGCAGTGGTTAAGTGTTCGGCCGCTAGCCAAAAGGTTGGCAGTTCAAATCCACCAGCCACTCCTTGGAAAACCTATGGGGCAATTCTACTCTGTCCTGTAGGGTCGCTATGAGTTGGAATCTACTCAATGGCAATGGTTTTTTAAATGTACACTCCTATGCCCTGGGGACACAGTGGTTAAGTGCTTGACTGCTAAGCAAAAGGTCTTCGTGGGAGAAAGATGTGGCAGTCTGCTTCCGGAAAGATTAGCTTTGGAAACTCTATGGGGCAGTTCTACCCTGTCCTATAGAGTTGCTATGAGTCGGAATTTGACTTGACGGCAACGAGTTTATGTTCAGAATGTGCTGGCTATAGTGGGAAGAGATGCGCTCCAGAGTCACCCGGACCTGGTCTGAACCCCTGCTCCCCACTTACTAGCTGAGCCATCTGGGGTAGGCTACCTTGCCTTTGGGAGCCTCAGTTTGCTCACCTGCAAATAGGGACAATAGTAACATCATGGTGCCTGTGAAGGTTTGTGACAAGTGGCGCAGTTAATTTTTTAATCTGTAGTTAACACTCAATAAATGGTGGCAAATCTTATTTTTATTAGACACTTAAAGAAATAGAACACAAAGTCCAGAAGCTAAAATCTAGTTGTCATGACATTAATATGTACTAGGACAAAGAATTAAAGGACCAGTGACAATAGAGGCCTGTCACAGCATAAAGTGCTAACAGTGAGTGCCACAGTAAGAGACTCCTGCACGGGGTCTGGCAGAGGTTTGGGGGATGTGTGCTTCATCTTGAGAGAGGTGCGGACATCAGCTCTGAAGAGAGGTGGGGATAGGAGAGCGCTTCATGCTGAGAAAAGACTTTGACATGTGAAAATTGACGTGTGATTGGGGCCGACAGGAGACCAGCCTGCTCATGTGCAAGGGCTCACGTGAAGAGTAGTAAGGAAGCTGGCTGGTGGGGTGAGCCTCAATGCAGCTAGAATCTCTCTGTCATGTAAATAATAGAAGACTATTGATGTTTTGGAAGAAAGGTCTGGTGTCTTAGTCATCTAGTGCTGCTGTAACAGAAATACCACAAGTGGATGGCTTTAACAAAGAGAAATTTATTCTCTCACAGTCTAGGAGGCTAGAAGTCTGAATTCAGGGTGCCAGCTCCAGGGGAAGGCTTTCTGTCTCTATCAGCTCTGGAGGAAGGTCCTTGTCATCAGTCTTCCCCTGTCAAAGAGCTTCTCAGCACAGGCACCCGGGATCCAAAGGACACAATATTCTTCTGGCTCTTGTTTCTTGGTGGTATGAGGTCCCCCGTCTCTCTGCTCGCTTCTCTCTTTTATATCTTAAAAGAGATTGACTTAAGACCCAACCTAATCTTGCGGATTACGTCCTGTTTCATTAACATAACTGCTTCTAATCCTGCCTCTCTAACGTCATAGAGGTAGGATTTACAGCACAGAAGAAAATCACATCAGATGGCAAATGGTGGACAATCACACAATACTGGGAATCATGCCTAGCTAAGCTGACAGATATTTTTTGGGGACACAATTCAATCCATGACACCTGGTGATCTACTTCTGAAAATCAGCCAATGAAAACCCTGCGAATCACCACAGGCCCATTGTGCATAGGGTGGCCATGAGTCAATGGCCGACTTGATGGTAGCTAACAACGGTGATGTTTTTGAGTGGAAGAGTGGCACAATGCAAATAAAGCAGTATAGTATTATAGTGTGATACATAGACAGTATATACTATATATGTATGCTGAACAAGTAACTCAAGAAGCTGGACTATATGAAGAAGCATGTGGCATCAGGATTGGAGGAAGACATTAGCAACCTGCCATTTGCAGATGACACAGCCTTGCTTTCTGAAAGTGAAGAGGACTTGAAGCACTTACTGATGAAGACTGAAGACTACAGCCTTCAGAATGGATT
This sequence comes from Trichechus manatus latirostris, assembly GCF_000243295.1. Lineage (NCBI taxonomy): Eukaryota > Metazoa > Chordata > Mammalia > Sirenia > Trichechidae > Trichechus > Trichechus manatus. Next base: position 214,930 of record NW_004444029.1, read on the forward strand.
ACACCTCAACATAAAGGAAACAAAAATCTTCACAACTGGACCAATAAGCAGCATCATGATAAACAGAGAAAAGACTGAAGTGGTCAAGAATTTCATTTTACTTGAATCCACAATCAACACCCATGGAAGTAGCAGTCAAGAAATCAAATGACATATTGCATTGGGCAAATCAGCTGCAAGAGACTTCTTTAAAGTGTTAAAAAGCAAAGACGTCACTTTTAGAACTAAGGGGTGCCTGACTCAAGCCATGGTGTTTTCAGTCGCCTCATACGTATGTGAAAGGTGGACAATGAATAAGGAAGACCAAAGAAAAATTGATGCCTCTGAATTATGGTGTTGGCTGCAACAATGGGCTCAAACATAGGAACGATTCTAAGAATGGCACGGGACTGGGCAGTGTTTCGTTCTGTTGTACATAGGGTCGCTGTGAGTTGGAACCGACTCCACAGCACCTAACAGCAACACTGTAATCTGGTGATGTTATAGTGTGTGTATATGTCGTTGCATGCCATCGAGTTGATTCTGATTCATAGAGACCCTATAGAACAGAGTAGAACAACCCCATAGTGTTTCCTAGGCTATAATCTTCAAGGGAGCAGATGGACAGGTCTTTTCTCCCTCGGAGCTGCTGGTGGGTTCGAACTGTTAACCTTTCAGTTAGCAGACGAGTGCTTAATCTTTGAGCCACCAGAGCTCCTATATGTATATTGTTGATGTTAGGTGTGGTCGAGTCGATTCTGACTCATAGCTACCCTGTGTACAACAGAATGATATATAGTATATACTATATTGGCACAGTGGTTGAGAGCTTGGCTGCTAACCAAAAAGCAGTTCGAATCCACTAGCCGATCCTTGGAAACTCTATAGGGCAGTTCTACTCTGTCCTATAGGGTCACTATGAGTTAGAATCCACTCAACGGCAATGACTTTGGTTTAGTTTTTTTTTTTTTTATATAGATACTAAGGAGCCCTGGTAGCACAGTGGTTAAGCACTCGGCTGCTAACTGAAAGGTCTGTGATTTGAACCCTCCAGCCACCCCAAGGGAGAAAGATAAAGAGTCCCTCGGTGGCACAAACGGTTAAGTGTTCGCCTACTAGAAGAAAAGTTAGCTGTTTGAACCCATCCAGGGGCGCCTCAGAAGACAGACCTCGTGATCTACTTCTGAAAGATTACAACCGTGAAAACCCTGTGGAGCAGTTCTACTCTGCACACATGGGATCGTCATGAGTTGGAATCGACTTGATGGAAACTAACAACAACTAATGTGAATAAAAAAATGACGAGCGGACGGTACATAATAAATACATACTATAATATGTCGGTGTTATAGTATGTGTGTGTAGTACCTAGATATGAATAATGAGCTGA
>NW_004444029.1:216726-219180 GCF_000243295.1 Trichechus manatus latirostris
TGTTATAGTATGTGTGTGTAGTACCTAGATATGAATAATGAACTGACGAGCGGACGGTACATAATAAATACATACTATAATATGTCGGTGTTATACTATGTGTGTGTAGTACCTAGATATGAATAAAAAAATGACGCATGGACAGTACATAATAAATACATACTATATCAGTGTTACAGTATGTGTGTGTAGTACCTAGATATGAATAATAAAATGATGAGTGGACAGTACATAATAAATACATGCTATGTCAGTGTTATAGTATGGGTGTGTAGTACCTAGATATGAAGAATAAAATGACGAGTGGACAGTATTTAATAAATACATGCTATGTCGGTGTTATAGTATGTGTGTGTAGTACCTAGATATGAATAATAAAATGACGAGTCTACAGTATATAATAAATACGTGCTATAATATATTGATGTTATAATAGATGTATGTAACATATAGATGTGAGAAATAATAAAATAACAAGTAGACAGTTGTTTGGAGCTGGAGCAGATCTAATTGTGATGCCCCTGTGTAATGCAGTCGAGGCTCAGGCCTATCACAGACACTGAGGGCCGACAGAAACTCAGACCATTGAGCTCAGTGGTTCTCAAACAAGAATCACTCTGGGAGCTTAAAAGAAAGAATAGACTTGTGGGTCCTGCCCCATAGAGGCGTTTTGCAGATGTTCCACAGGAGGTTACGATGAGTTCCAGGCTTAGGAACTGAGACTCCAGTCTAACCTGTAGACCTAATCTAACTAGGAAATGCAGCTCAAAGAGGTGAACTGACTTACCAAGGCCACCCTGCTGGGTTGTGGCAGAGGAGAGCCCCAGGTGGACACTGGACATTGCAGCCCCTGTTGGGGGTGGGCAGGGGCGGGGCAGATTGGGGCTGAGCTCCAGCTGAGCAGCCCAAACCTACCCTGGGGCCTCCCTGCTTCTCCAGAGCCAGGCCTGTCAAGAGAACCTTCACTGGTTCCCCAAGCCCTGTAAACTCGACCTGCTCCTTCTCAGCTTGGATTTCCCACCTAGCTGTAGAAGCTGGAATGAAAGGAGCAGCAGCAGGGGCTTGTTTGAGGGACCTGGGGGCTGCCTGGAGGAAGAGCTAGGAGGGCCTCCAGGTGACACTCAGACTTAATGGTAAAGTCCGGGGGAAGGTTGGGAAGATCCAGGTCTTCGTGTTGAACCCACTAGCTGCAGCCATTTGTGGGCTTCCCCAGAGGTCTGAGAAGCTGTGCTTCTAGAAGGAGCAGGCTGGAATGGTGGGCCAGGCACCACAGGAAGGATGTGATGCAGGAGGGGAGAGCCAGGGCTGAGCCTGAGCAACATCCAGGTGCCCCATCTGGGAGCCTGGCAGGCCTGGGAGGGCCCCGAGTGCTCACCCAGGTCACAGGCCGCGGTGAAGGAGAGAGTGAGAGAGGACCTCGGGTCTGGTCACTTCTGGGCACCTTGCAGCCTTAGGGAGCCCAGGCTGGGTGTGCAGTGGCATAGGGCTTATTAAACTGCTCTCGTTGTGCCTCTTCAGGGGACGAGTGGATTGTTCGGAAGGTGAAGGTGGAGGATGAGGATCAGGAGGCCGAAGCGGAGGTCGAATGGCCTCAGCATCTGTCCTTCCTCCCCAGCTCTCTCCCCGCACCCGACCTGGGACCTCTGCCCGCCACTTATAAGCTGGAGCCAGGGCCGCCGGTTGGGCTTGCGCTGTCTGAGTGCGCCCCAGCCCGGGAGAAGCCCTTTGGCTGCGGAGATTGCGAGCGGCGCTTCCGGGACCGGGTGACCTTGAGGCTGCATCAACGGCTGCATCGTGGTGAGGGCCCACGAGCCTGCCCCGACTGCGGCCGCAGCTTCGCGCAGCGCGCGCACCTGCTGCTGCACCAGCGCAGCCACCGGGGCGAGCGGCCCTTCCCGTGCTCCGAGTGCGACAAGCGCTTCAGCAAGAAGGCGCACCTGACCCGCCACCTCCGCACGCACACGGGAGAGCGACCCTACCCGTGCGCCGAGTGCGGCAAGCGCTTTAGCCAGAAGATCCATCTGGGGTCGCACCAGAAGACGCACACGGGGGAGCGGCCCTTCCCCTGCGCGGAGTGCGACAAGCGCTTCCGCAAGAAGACGCACCTGATCCGCCACCAGCGCATCCATACCGGTGAGCGGCCCTACCCGTGCGCACGCTGTTCGCGCAGCTTCACGCACCGGCAGCACCTGGCGCGGCACCAGCGGGTGCACGAGGCTCAGTCCCCGGCCCTGCCCGCGCCCCGGCCCCTCGCGGGCTCGGACTGCGCCTTGACCTTCGGCTGCAAGAGCCTCGCTGTGCACCAGTGTCTGCCCCGCGGCGAGGGCACCCCCGCGGACCCCGCCGCCAACCCCGCGCCCTTGGCCTGCGAGAGGCCCTTCTCTTGCCCCGACTGCGGGCGCGGCTTCGCCCACGGGCAGCATCTGGCGCGGCACAGGCGGGTGCACACGGGCG
>NW_004444029.1:219883-222614 GCF_000243295.1 Trichechus manatus latirostris
GCCCCTTCTGTTCTCTCCCCACCACCACAGGGCGTGGGAAAATGGTTATCTATGTATTTAAAGTTTATTAAAGGTAAAACTGGAAGGTCCTGGGCTGTTAGATTGATCAGGGAGGAAGCCCCTCCTCTCTCCACCCCTGTCCCCCTGTCTCCCCCCTCCACAGATGCCACTGCCACCTGCCTGGCAGCTTGCGGACCACGAAATGCATTTAATAGTGGAGGGAGGTTGCCTTCATATCACACTTCCTAACAACACACTCTCTGACAGATGATCAGAAGTCAGTGACCGTTTCTCCGTCTGGGTGAGTGGGAGAGCTGGGGCTGGCTGTCCAGCAGTGAAGGGGGGGGCTGAGGTGCAGTGGACAGCATGTTGGACCTGGGTGACAAAGCTTAGGTGTGAGCCTCCTCCCCTCAGATGGGACGTGGGGCTGAGCCCTCATTTCCCTGGGCCTCTGTTTTCTCCCTGCTACAACCAGAGGGCTGGTTTTGATGAGGGCTAAAGCCGTTCCCATTTCTAACATCACAATCACCAAAAACCACCCTGGAAAATACTTCTGGGTGCCTGCTATGTGGATGAGAGACAGACAGACAGGCAGGACCCCACCCTCACGGAGCTCACACTGAGCACAGTGCCGTGGAGGGCAGGCACCGAGGGCCTGGAGGAGCAGAGTGAGGGTGACCAGACATTCAGGACAGATCGAGGAGGCTTGCAGGATGACGGAACTCCAAGCATGAGACCTGAGAAACGAGTCAGCTCGGTGGAGGCTGAGATCAGGGTGGACTGAGCGTGCAATGACCCTGAGGCCAGTTTGCTGGGTGAGGGCGCGTGTGAGGCAGGAGTGGACAAGAGACAGGAGGGAATTTGAGAAAGGCCTTTAACACATGCTGAAGAGTTTAGGGAGTCCCTGGTGGTACAAGCAGTTAACGGGCTTGGCTGGTAACTGAAAGATCAAATCCACCCAGAGGCATCTCGGAAGAAAGGCCTGGCGATCTACTTCTGAAAAATCAACCATTGAAAACCCTGTGGTGCACAGTTCTACTCTGACACACATGGGATCTGAATGGACGCCACAGCCACTGGTACTGGTGCAGATGAGGGGTTTAAGGCTTGCCCTCAGGCAGTGGGTAACCACAGAGGGATTCAGCAGGGAAGCAGCGTGGTCAGGTTTGTGTCTGTGCATTTAGAAAGATGGCTGTGGCCTCTGGCTACCTCGTGGAGGACGGAGCGGGGAGGCTTGTATGTCCGCAGTCCCAGGGACAGGTGATGGTGGCCTGGGGCCATATTGTCTCAGAAGAGATGGAGAGAAGTGGATAGATTCCAGAGGCCCTGAAGGCAGGTGACAGAGGAATTGTTGATGGTGAGGGGTCAGTGTGCAGAAGGAGGGGCAGTGGCATCCTCCGAGACAGGAGCAAGGGTGGGCAGCTGGTGTGGGGGAGCAGCCTTGGCCCAGGTGGGCCCGTGTGGCCCATGCACAGGAAGTAGCCCTATGGTGCAGAGCCCAGGGGAAGCCTGGGCTGGAGGGACAGCTGAGAACCGTCAACATGTATTTCTGAAGCAATGGGGTTGTGAATGAGCTCCCCCAAGAAGTGAGTGTGGAGTAAGAAAAGAAGAGGCCTGGGGTAAAACTGTGAGGAACTTCAACATTTAGAAGGTGTGTAAAAATGGTGTGGTGGAGGCGTAGTCTGACCTCCACTAACTTCAGAAGGGGGACAGAGAATCAAGATCAACAGCCCAAGGCTGATTCCTGTGAGATGGAGGTCAGACATACACCCTGTCTCCAACCTTTTTTACGAACTCTGACACCAGCAGTCCCTTCCATGGCACGCTCTACTTCTCTGCTGGGTTCAATGATTTGTTGCAATAGCCACATAGAACTCACAGACCGTACTCACAGTTATGGGGTTTATTAGGGATGTAACAAGTTACAATTCAGGATCAAGAATGCTCAATATACAGTTCTTCCATCAGGACAGCCTTTTCTCAGCTGTGCCCACAGGCAGGCCTTTCCTCTGGCCCTCAGCCTCTCAGCCCTTGGCCCCTTGGGCCTCTTGGGCCTCTTGGGCCAGCCTGGCCTCTACCCTGCTTAGGCAAGTGTTACAAAGTTCTTTCAGCTCTGCCAGTAAGTGCCTGGAGGCATCCCACTCCACCAGTAAGCCTCCTGCCAGAAGGAGCTCAGCTTTCTCACTCCATAGGCTGGGAATCCCACTGTGCCATCTCCTGCCAGTCTCCTGGTGCTGCGGCCATGGACTTTATCTACATTATTAGCAAGCTATCCGATCCCCTTGGTGGGGCCACAAGCACCTCATCTGCGTCGTCCTCACCCAATCGTTTGGTGGGAGTTGCAAAGTCTATGACTAGAGTGGCCGTATTAAGTAATTCACTGCACTGCAAGGTGGCATAGAGAGAAGCCTGCAAAAGAGACTGAAAGGGCAGAGGAGGTGACAAGGGAGCGAAGGAAAGACTGTTTTAGGGAGGAGGATGACGTCAGCAGCTGAAGGCCTGCACTGATGACAGACACTAAGGCCAACCACAGCCTCTGCGGCAAGGTGCTCACCGCAGCGTTGGTCTGAGCAGTGCCGGCCAGCTGGGCAGAATTCAGATGGCAATGGTGAATCATAAAAGCAACAGCCCATGTTGGGAACATGGTCTCAGGGAACATCTAGCTCAATTGGCATAACACAGTTTATAAAGACAATGTTTTACATTCTACCTTGGTGAGTAGCATCTGGGG
>NW_004444029.1:223285-254372 GCF_000243295.1 Trichechus manatus latirostris
AAATTTTTGAAATGGTGTATCTTTGGCTATGTATATTTTCACCAAAAAAAAAAAGGTCAAGAAGGGAGAGGGTTGACATGTTGTGGGGTTGTTAATCAATGACATAAAACAATATGTGCACTACTGTTTCATGAGAAACTATTTGTTCTGTAAGCCTTCACCTGAAGTACAAACAAAAAAGAAGAAAAAAAAAAGAAAGAAAGAAAAGCAACAGCTCAGAGAAGGTAGAAGAACATGAGACCTAGACGCAGGTGAAGGCGAGAAAGCCTCTTTGCTGCCAGGCTTAGGAGGAGAAGGTGGGCGTGGGTTCTTAAGTTTGATGACCAGGAATGAGCAGACGAGTCCAGGCTCATGTATCAGTGCGGCTACCAAGCAGGAGTCATTTTGTTTGGCCCCAGCAAGATTTTGAATATTTGGAAATTTCACATAAAAATTTGGGCTTCGAGCTTCTCGGATGAGAAACTGGAAGAAGTAACTTAAGTGGCTGGGCCGGCAGGAGCGGGCCCCCTAGGCTGGAGGACTGGAGCGCCTCTCTGAAGTTGCCTGCCTGGCCTCTTAGGCAATGAGTTGTGATTCCGGCTTAAAAACTAATCTCACAGAACTTTGAAATTAAACACATCAAAACAACATTCATGTTGGCTGTACCAATGCTTTTGTTTCTCCAAACATCCTGGAGTTCTCGTGAAAGAACAGCTTTTAGAGCTCACAGCATTTGGAAGATATTTCCAGGACTTCACCTTCTCCTGAATATTCTCTAAAAGGTGCATCTCTGTTCCTTGACCTTGTTTGCAAGTAGTCAAAAGGCATTTTGTATCAAGCCTGGTGTATAGGGTGGCAATCACAACAGGAGTCACTGATCAAAAAATGACATGTGTCTGCAATGAGAGACTGGTGCTCCTCACAGCTGCTCCCAAGCAGGAGCTCCAGGCTCAAGGAAATTCTGAGATCAGTACTGTAAAAATGAAGTGGCATCAGAACTAGTCTAACTTCCCGAAGGAGAAGGAGAATCATCAGCATCAGCATCAGCCCAAGGCTGATTCCCATGAGATGGAGGTCAGACATACCTCCTCTCTCCAACCTTTTTGCCAATTCTGACATCAGCCATCCCTCCCTTGGCACCCTCTACTTCTCTGCTGGGTTTGGTAATTCGTTGCAATGGTCACACAGAACTCACAGACCATACTCACGATTATGGGGTTTAATTGATTACAATTCAGGATTAGGATCAACTTGGAAGTAAAAGGGACAACTGAAGAGACAGTTCTTCCATCAGGACAACTTCTTCTTGGCTGCTGCCGCTGGGCCATCACTCTCAGCCTGGGTCCTTGCTCTTAGCCCCAGCCTTCACTCTGGCAAGTATAACAAAGCTCTTTAGTTCCACGGAAAAGTGCCCAGAGGCACTCCATTCCACCAGGAAGCCTTCTGCCCAAAGGTGCTCAGTCCTTTAGCTCCATGGGTTGGCAAGCCTAGCTCCACCAACAAGTGCCTGGAGGCACCCCACTCCACCAGCAAGCCTCCTGCCTGAAGGCATGCATCTCTCTCCACGGACCAGGTAGCCCACCGTGCTGTCTTGCACCAGTCTCCTGGTTCCTGCCATTTCATGCTTCTGCTGCTTACAGTGTTACATCTCTCTCTCTGTCTCCTGGCTCTAGAAGGTTCTCAGTGTAGGGACCCTGGATCCAAAGACAAACTCCGGTCCCAGCTCTTCTTCTTGATAGTAGTGAGGGCCCCCTCCCATCTCAGTGATTCGCTCCCTTTAAGCTTTGTGGGATGGCAAAACTGACCAATGCCCTTCAAGAGTCCCATGAACCTTATTTGCATTAGCAAAACTGTCCAGTCCCCTTGGTAAGCCACAAGCACTCCATTTGCATAGTCTCACCCAATCATCTCATGGAAGCTACAAGACCATGGCTAGAAAGGCTATACAATAGTGACCCACTGCACTGCAAGTACACACCCCCAATACCACCCAGGTACAGCCATCTGGCAAAGCACCCAATGTTTTATTTCAGAACCACACACTGATGTGTGGAAATGCTCTGAAAAGTAATGCACCGATTTACTACAGGTAGTCCCCAACTTACAGTGGGGCTCCATTCCGACGACTCTGTTGCAAGTTCTAATGCAAGTCAAATATTTTTTTTTTTTTTAGTTTTCATCATTGCCTGCTATACAGCAGTGTTATGTACAGTAAATCATAATATTGCACATCTGTGAGTGAGCATCTGAGAATGTAAGCATCAGCAAATTACAAGCTGCTACATTGTATGTAGTGCGTATTACAATGATAAGATGTAAAAAAAAAAAGATGTTCATAAATGCAGTTTGTCATAACTAAAATACATCATAAGTCGGAGACTACCTGTATTTCTATATAGAGATGGGGGCAGTGGCGGTTTGGCGGTAGAATTCTCACCTTCCATGCCAGAGACCTGCACGGTCTCAACAAATGGGTGCAGCACTGGAAGTGCTCACTCGTCTGTGCCAAGAAATTTAGAAGACAGCTACCTGGCCAACCGACCAGAAGAGATCCGTATTTATGCCTTTTCCAAAGAAAGGTGATCCAACCAAATGTGGAAATTATCTAACAATATCATTAATATCACAGGCAAGTAATATTTTGCTAAAGATCATTCAAAAGTGGCTGCAGCAGTACATCGACAGGGAACTACCAGAAATTCAAGCCGAATTCAGAAGAGGACATGGAACAAGGATGTCATTGCTAATGTCAGATGGACCCTGGCCGAAAGCAGAGAATACCAGAAAGATGTTTACCTGTGTTTTATTGACTATGCAAAGGCATTCGACTGTGTGGATCATAATAAATTATGTATAACATCGTAAAGAATGGGAATCCCAGAACACTTAATTGTGCTCATGAGGAACCTGTACATAGGTCAAGAGGCAGTTGTTTGAACAGAACAAGTGGATACTGCATGGCTTAAAGTCAGGAAAGGTGTGCATCAGGGTGTATCCTATCACCATACCTATTCAATCTGCATGCTGAGCAAATAATCCCAGAAGCTGGACTATATGAAGAAGAATGGTTCATCAGGATTAGAGGAAAACTCATTAACAACCTGTGTTATACAGATGACACAACCTGGCTTGCTGAAAGTGAAGAGGACTCGAAGCACTTCCTGATAAAGATCAAAGACTACAGCCTTCAGTCTGAATTATGTCTCAACCTAAAGAAAACAAAAATCCTCACAACTGGACCAATAAGCAACATCATGATAAACAGAAAAAAGTTTGAAGTTGTCAAGGATTTCATCCTACTTGGATCCACAATCAACACCCATGGAAGCAGCAGTCAAGAAATCAAAGGATGCATTCCATCAGGCAAATCTGCTGCAAAAGACCTCTTTAAAGTGTTAAACAGCAAAGATGTCACCTTGAAGACTAAGGTGTGCCTAACACAAGCCATGGTGTTTTCAATTACCTCATATGCATGAGGAAGCTGAAAGACCAAAGAAGAAGTAACGCCTTTGAGTTGTGGTGTTGGCAAAGAATATTGAATATACCATGGACTGCCAAAAGAACGAACGAATCTGTCTTGGAAGAAGTACAACCAGAATGCTCCTTAGAAGCAAGGATGGTGAGACATCGTCTTACATACTTTGGACATGTTGTCAGGAGAGATCAGTCCCTGGAGAAGGATATCATGCTTGGTAAAGTAGAGGGTCAGCGACAAAGATGAAGACCCTCAAGGAGATGAATTGACAAAGTTGCCGCAACAATGGGCTCAAGCATAAAAACAATTGTGAGAAAGGTGCAAGACCTGGCAGTGTTTCATTCTGTTGTACATAGGGTCGCTGTCTTAGGCTGGGTTCTCTAGAGAAGCAAAACCAGTAAAGCCTATAAATATATATAGAGAGAGATTTACATCAAGGAAACAGCTCACGTGATTGTAGAAGCTAAAACGTCCCAAGTCCATGGATTAGGATAGAGGCTTCTCCCGATTCATGTAGCCACAAGGGGTGGTGAACCCAAGATCAGCAGATCAGAGACCAGGGCTCTGCTCACAGGCTGTGAAGATCGATGAATCCCAAGTTCGGCAGATAAGCTGACAGCTCAAGTCCCAAGAACCGGAGGTGAGATGACAGGAGGCAGCCACAGGATCCAGAGTGTGCAAAAAGCCGGAACATCTGCTTATATTAGGATGCAGGCCACACTCCCAAGGAAACTCCCTTTCAACTGATTGGCTACTCACAGCATATTCAGTCATGGGAGTGATCACACATAAACACTGAGAATCATGACCCAGCCAAGCTGACACACAATCTTAACCGTCACAGTTGCTATGAGTTGGAACCAACTCAATGGCACCTAACAACAACAACAATGCTGGATACTTGGGTTTGATTCCAGGCCAATGCACTTCATGTGTAGCCATCACCCGTCTGTCTGTCAGTGGAGCCTTGTGTTTTGCTGTGATGCTGAACAGGTTTCAGTGGAACTTCTAGACTAAGATAGAAGAGGAAGAAAGGCCTGGTAATCTACTTCCAAAAATCAGTAAATGAAAACCCTATGAATCACAATGGTTTGATCAACAACTAATCATAAGGATAGTGCAGGACCAGGCAGAATTCTGTTCCATTATGCAAAGGGTTGCCATGAGTCAGGGCAACTCAACAGCAGCTAACAACAATAATATGTAGAAAAGAAATACACTGCTCACTTGTAGACACTGTCGTGTTCCACAGACTAGGTCATTATGCATAATTGGTGTTATGTGAAAATGGAGAATGACCACATCAGATCACAAAAATGGAGGATGATTACATCATTACATAACTGCCAAATTACATCATTACATAACTTCCAAGCCACTGAGAATCATGGCCCAGCCAAACTGACACATAACCTTAACCATGAAAGCTAGCACCTTGGTGTTTGTTACTGCCAGTCATACATCATTAACACGTAAAATTGTCAGACAGTAAATTTTTTACTATTGTTGTTGTCATGGTTAAGATTGTGTGCCAACTTGGCTGGGCCATGATTCTCAGTGGTTTGGCAGGTATGATGTAGTTTGGCAGTTATGTAATGATGTAATCACTTCCACAATGAGATCTGATATAATGTAATTATCTCCATGAGGAGATCTGCTATATGCCGCCAGTCAGTTGAAAGGGAGTTTCCTTGGGGGTGTGGCCTATACTGAATATATGTAGACTTTCTGGCAGGCTCGTGGGTTTTGCTCGCTCTGGATCCTGCATCTTGTTCCTATTCATCTGACCTCTGGTTCTTGGGACTTGAGCTAGCAGCTTACTTGCCAATCTAGGGATTCATCAACTTCCACAGCCTGTGAGCCACAGCTTGCCAGATTACTGCCAATCTTGTGTTTGTCAGTCCCTGCAGCTACATGAGTCAGGAGAAGCCTCTAGCATGACTCACAGACTTGGGACTTACCAGCCTCTACAACTGTGTGAGCCATTTCCTTGATATAAATCTTTCTCTCTCTCTCTCTCCCTCTCTCTCTCTCTCTCTCTATATATATACACACTTCACTGGTTATGCTTCTCTAGAGAACCCAGTCTAAGACATTTTGGTACGAAGAGTAGTTCTCAAGAAACAAAACTGCAAGGATGTGTTTTCTAAATTGATTCTCAAGTCTAGTTAGTTTTAAAGATGTTGATGACTAGCTTCCAGTAGTAAAGAAGGAACTGCTAATCCATGGCATGAGGTGGCAATAAAAATATACAAAATATTACCACCATAGATCAGGTATTGGTGAGAGGCGAGGCTCTGGGTAATTGCATGTTTGATACCTTTCTACAATTTTGGCAGAATGAGAAGTACAAGGAAGCTGGTTGGTCAGGCCTACTTTCACTAGATAAAGTGAAGAAAGAAAGAGATGAGCTCAGGGCTTCAGAGTCACAACTCAAGTGTCACATAAATGACCTCAAAGTTTGCACTTGTGCCTTGTACTTATTTCTTGTAGTAACAAAGCTGATATTGTCAAAAACCAAACCCAGAGTCTTATCATAAGAGTGGCTGAATTACAAGGCCAACTCAATTTCCAACCTCGAGAGGTGTCTGAAGTTAAAGTGAGGGCATTGATTGGGAAGAAATGGGATCCTGAAACTTGGAATGGGGACATATAGGCAGATAATCAGGAAGCTGGGGATAATGAGCCCCTACATGTCATTGAATCACTCCTGCCAACATAACGAGCCTTCTCTCTCCCATCTGAAGAGATTATTCCATCTTTGTCTGCTAAGCCACCCTCCCCAGTAAAACCAATAGCCCCTCTATCCCCATCTGGTAAGATTAACCTAGTTGTGTCTGAAGAGCCTTTGTCTGAGCTGTTGCCTGGGGAGGAGTCTGAGTCATTGCCTAGGGCACTGCCTGAGACAGATGCCTTCTAAGATGTTGCTGAATGTTCTCAGAACACATCCCCGCCACCCATTTTTGCTTCTAGACTTCTAACTAGATTTAAGACCCAGAAAGCCCCAAAAAGTAAAGCACAAAGTGTGACTCAGGAGGAGGTACGTTAGACTCCAAAAGAACTGCTTGAGTTTTCTAATATGTACAAATAGAAACCTGGGGAATATACGTGGGAATGGCTATTAAGGGTGTGGGATAATGGTGCAAGGAACATAAAGTTAGATCAGTCTGAGTTTATTGATATGGCCCCACTAAGCACAGATCCTTTATTCAGTGTTTCAGCTTGAAAGGTTAGGAAAGGATCTAATAGTTTATTTGGTTGGTTCGCTGAAGCATGGATTATGCAGTGGCCCACACGAAATCAAGTTGAAGTGCCAGACCTGTCTTGGTATACTGTAGAAGAAGGTATCCAAAGGCTTAGGGAAATTGGCAGGTTAGAGTGGATTTATCAGGTTAGACCCACAGACCCACACATGGAGTGCACAGAGAACGCAACTATTACCACAACAGTGAGGAACACATTCGTGAAGGGATCCCCAGCATCCTTCAAGACTTCTGTGATTGCTATTTTATGTAAGTCAGATTCGACAGTGGGAACTGCCCTAACTGAATTAAGACACCTAACTACAATGATGCTGCTTTGACCCCGTGGTGATAGGGGCCAAGTGGTGGCACTCAATAGGCAAAGACAAGGAGGATGTGGTTAGCATAACGAACAGCAGAGTCAAAGCAGTAATCTGAATAGCTCCCTCATACGGACTTAAGGCATTGGCTACTGGTTCCTAGGAGTGAAATAGATCAGAAATCTACTGAATATTTACTTGATCTGGACAAGCGGAAGAATTCTAGGTCAAGTGAACGGCAGTCTAACTAGAATCGCCAGAAGAGAGAGTCAAAGACCCTCAGTCAAATCCCAGACTTGAGCCTGTTTACAGGTCCACAACCCCTTGAATGAAGGGGAGGCCAGGTCCCCTTGAGGAAGGATCTCACTACGTTGCCGAAAATTTATACTGTTAACTTTTCTCTCAACCTTCCCCAAAGGGATCTATGGTCTTTTACAACAGCGACTGTTCATTGGGGAAAAGGAAATAATCAGACTTTTTGATACTGGCTCTGAACTGAAACTAATTCCAAGAGACCCAAAATGTCACTGTGGCCCACCAGTTGGAGTGGGGCCATATGGAGGTCAGATTATTAATGGAGTCTTAGCTCAGGTTCAGCTCACAGTGGGTGCCTGAACTCATCCTGTAGTGATTTCCCCAGTTCTGGAATGCATAATTGGAATAGAGATACTCACTAACTGGCAGAACCCTCACATTCTATCCTTGACAAGTGGAATAAGGCCTATTATGGTAGGAAAAGCCAAGTGGAAGCCATTAGAACTGCCCCTACCTAGGAAAATAGTAAACCAAAAGCAATACCACATTCCTAGAGGGATTGCAGAGTGTCATGGATTGAATTGTGTCCCCCCAAAATGTCTGTCAACTTGGCGAGGTCATGATTCCCAGTATTACATGATTGTCTACCATTTACCTGTGTGTTGTAAATCCTAATCTCCTCCTGTGGTTGATGAGGCAAGAGTAGATTATGTTGAAGAGGATTAGGGTGGGATGTAACACCCTTGCTTGGGTCACATCCCTGATCCAATGTAAAAGGAGTTTCCCTTGGGTGTGGGCTGCATCACCTTTTATCTTACAAGAGATCAAAGGAAAGGGAAGCGAGCAGAGAGTAGCAGGACCTCATACCACCAAGAAAGCAGCACTAGGAGCAGAGCGCATCCTTTGGACCTGGGGTTCCTGTGTGGAGAAGGTCCTAGTCCAGGGAAAGATTGATGACAAGGACCTTTCTCCAGAGCCAACAGAAAGAGAAAGGCTTCCCCTGGAGCTGACCCCCTGAATTTGGACTTCTAGCTTACTAGACTGTAAGAAAATAAATTTCTCCTTATTAAAGCCATCTACTTGTGGTATTTCTGTTATAGTAGCGCTAGATGTCTAAGACACAGAGATTACTGCCACCATCAAGGACTTGAAGGATGCAGGGGCGGTGATTCCCACCACCTTCCCATTCAGCTCGCCTATTTGGCCTGTGCAAAAAATAGATGGCTCTTGGAGAATGACAGTGGATTATTGAAAACTTAGCCAGGTGGTGACTACAATTGCAGGTGCTCTTCCAGATGAGGTTTCATTGCTTGAGTAAATTAATACATCTCCTGGTACCTGATATGCAGCTATTGATCTGGCTAATGCCTTTTTCTCCATACCTGTTTTGAAGAACCACCAAAAGCCGATTGCCTTCAGCCAGCAATACACCTTCACTGTCCTACCTCAGGAGTATATCAATGCTCCAGCCCTATGTAATAATTAAGTCCGCAGGAAACTTGACCACCTTTTCCCTCCACAAGATGTCACAGTGGTTCATTACATTAATGACATTATCCTGACTGGACCTAGTAAAGAAGAAGTGTCGATGACTCTGGACTTATTGGTAAAACATTTCTGTGCTAGAGGGTGGAAAATTAATCCAACAAAAAGTCAGGTGCCTTCCACCTTAGTGAAATTTTTAGAGGTCCAGTGGTGTGGGGCATGTCGAGACATTCCTTCTAAAGTGAAGGATAAGTTATAGCATCTGGCTCCTCTCACAATTAAAAAGTAGGCATAATGTCTGGTGGGACTCTATGGATTTTGGCACATCCCTCATTTGGGTGTGCTACTCTGAACTATTTATCAAATGACTCACAAAGCTGCTAGTTTTGTGTGGGGCCCAAACCAAGAGAAGGCTCTGCAACAGGTTCAGGCTGCCGTGCAAGCCACTCTGCCACTTGGGCCATATGATCCAGCTGCAATGGTGCTGGAAGTGTCAATGACATGTAGAGATGCTGTTCAGAGTCTTTGGCAGGCACCTATTGGTGAATTACAGCACAGACCCTTAGGATTTGGAAGCAAAACACTGCCATCCTCTGCAAATAACTACTCTCCTTTTGAGAAAAAGCTTTTGACTTGTTACTGGGACTGAACACTTAACCATAGGCCACCAATTCACCATGTGGCCTCATCTGCCCATCATGAACTAGGTGCTGTCTGACCCACAGAGTCATAAAGTTGGATGTGCACAGCAGCACTCCAACATTAAATGGAAATGGTATATACGAATTGGGCCTGAGCAGGACCTGAAGGCACAAGTACGTTGCATGAGGAAGTGGCTCAGATGCCCATGGTCTCCAATCCTGTCACATTATCTGTCCTCTTCCACCCTACACCTATGGCCTTGTCTTAGTCATCTAGTGCTGCTGTAACAGAAATAACACAGGTGGATGGCTTTACAAACAGAAGTTTATTCCCTCACAGTCCAGTAGGCTACAAGTCCAAATTCAGGGCATCAGCTCCAGGAGAAGGCTTTCTCTCTGTTGGCTCTGGAGAAAGGTCCTTGTAATACATCAGTCTTTCCTTGTTCTGGGAGCTTCTCTGCACAGGAACCTCATGTCCAAAGGACACGCTTTGCTCCCGGCACTGCTTTCTTGGTGATATGAGGTTCCCAAGTGTCTCTACTCGCTTCTCTCTTTTATAGCTCAAAAGAGATTGCATTAAGACACTATCTAATCTTGTCAACCTCATCAATATAACCTCATCACAGTGATAGAATTTACAACACATAAGGAGATCACATATAATCTCATCATAGTGATAGAGTTTACAACACATAAGGAAATCACATCAGATTACACAATCATACAATACTGGTAATCATGACCCAGCCAAGCCGAGAGATATTTTTGGGGGACACAACTCAATCCATGACAGGCCTCATGGGGAGTTCCTTATGATCACTGGACCATGGAAGAGAAAACTGATGCCTGCTTTACAGAATTTCTGTGTGATATGCAGGCACCACGGGAAAGTGGACAGTGGAAGCACTACGACCATTTCTGTGACCTCCCTGAAGGACAGTGGTGAAGGGAAATTGATCCCATTGGACCACCTCCATCATGGAAAGGGCAGCGTTTTGTTCTTACTGGAATAGACACTTACTCTGGATATGGATTTACCTTCCCTACATGCAATGCTTCCACCAAAACTACCGTCTGTGGACTTACAGAATGCCTTATCCACCATCATGGTATCCCACACAGCATAGCCTCAGATCAAGGGACTTACTTCACAGCAAATGAAGTGTGGCAATGGGCCCATGCTCATGGGATTCACCAGTCTTACCATGTTACCCGTCATCCTGAAGCAGCTCACTTGATAGAACGATGGAATTGCCTTCTAAAGACACAATTACAGTGCCAGCTAGGTGGTAATACCTTGCAGGATTCGGGCAGTGTTCTCCAGGAGGCTGTATATGCTCTAAACCAGCATGCAATATATGGTGCTATTTCTTCCATAGCCAGTGTCATGGTTTGAATTATGTCCCCCCAAAAAAGTGTGCATCAATTTGGCTAGGCCATGATTCCCAGTGTTGCATGGTTGTCCTCCATTTTGTGATTGTAATTTTACATTAAAGAGGATTAGGGTGGGATTGTAACACCACCCTAACCCAGGTCACATCCCCGATCCAATGTAAAGGGAGTTTCCCTGGTGTGTGGCCTGCACCACCTTTTATCTCTTGTAAGAGATAAAAGGAAAGGGAAGCAAGTGGAGAATTGTGGGACCTCATACCATCAAGAAAGCAGTACCGGGAAGAGTGCGTCCTTTGGACCGGGTTCCCTGCGCCGAGAAATTCCTAGTCTGGGGGAACACTGATGAGAAGGCTGAGAGAGAGAAAGCCTTCCCCTGGAGCTGACACCCTGACTTTGGACTTTTAGCCCACTTTACTGTAAGGAAATAAACTTCTCTTTGTTAAAACCATCCACTTGTGGTATTTCTGTTGGAGCAGCACTAGGTGACTAAGACAGCCAGGATTCGTGGCTCCAGGAATCGAGGGGTGGAAATTCGAGTGGCACCACTCACTGTTACCCCTAGTGACCCATTCGCAAAATGTTTGCTTCCTGTCCTGGTGACCTTATGTTTGGCAGGTCTAGAGGTCTTAGTTCCAAAGGGAGGAATGCTCCCACTTGGAGACACATCACTGGTTCCATTGAACTGGAAGCAAAGAATGCCACCTGGCCACTTTGGGTTCATTATGCTCTCTGGATCAACAGGCAAAGAAGGGAGTTACCATACTGGCTGGTGTGATTGATCCTGATTATCAAGAGGAAATTGGATTGATATTACATAATGGAGGTAAAGAAGAGTATGTCTGGAATGCAGGAGATCCCTTAGGACGTCTCTTAGTACTATCATGCCCTGTGATTAAAGTCAACGGAAAACTGCAGCAACCCAATTCCGACATGACTACTAATGGCCCAGGCCTTTTAAGAATGAAGTTTTGGGTCACCCCACCAGGCAAAGAACCACAACTTGCTGTGGAGCTTGCTGAGGGTAAAGGGAATGCGGAATGGGTTGTGGAAAACGGTAGTTCTAAACACCAGCTAAGACCACATGCCCAGTTGCAGAAATGAGGACTGTAATTGTTATGAGCATTTCTTCCTTGTATGTGTGCATCAAATATTTTTGTTTCCTTCACTTATAAAATATAGATGTAAACGGGGCTAGTGTGTTTTTGGTTGTACGTGTGTTAGTAGTATCATGTTAGGCGCAAGTATGACTTCATAATTGTCTTCATTTCTAGATTGTGTATGGTTTAGGGAGATATGTATGGGTACCAGGTTGACAAGGGGAGAACTGTGAGGGTTACAGTTGCATGTCAAGCTGGCTGGGCCATGATTCTCAGTGATTTGGAAGTTATAATGTAGTTTGGCAGCTATGTAATGATGTAATCACTTCCATAATGAGGTCTGATATACTGTAATTATCTCCACGATGAGATCTGCTATGAGCAGCCAATCAGTTGAAGATAGTTTCCTTGGACTTGTGGCCTGCATCCAATATATGTGAACTTTCCGGCAAAGCTTGTGAGTTTTTGCTTACTCTGGATCCTGCATCTGGCTCCTGTTCATCTGACCTCCAGTTCTTGGGCCTTGAGCTAGCAGCTTACCTGCCAATCTTGGGATTCATCACCCTCCACAGCCTGTGTCAGCTTACTGTTGATCTTGTATTCATCAGCCCCTGCAGCTAAATGAGTCAGAAGCCTTCAGCCTGACCCACAGACTTGACCTTTCCAGCCTCTACAACTGCATGAACCATTTCCTTGACATATCTCTCTCTCTCTCTGTCTCTCTCTATATGTATATATACACGCTTCACTGGTTTTACTTCTCTAGAGAACCGAGCCTAAGACAGTTGTAAATGGGAAATGTTGGATAACAACATATTCCATAAGTGAGGAGAAGGTGTATTTTATTAATTAGTTACAGTTTATGTATTTTTTCTCCAATCTTGTTTCAAAAAAGATTTACATAGCTAACAGACAGAGAGTGCCTAGTCTGTGCCCAGTCCTGTAACAGAAGCGGTAAAGGAGACAAGCCCCTGCTCATATATGGAACAGAACATTCAGCCAGCTGGAGATGAAATACTGACCACCAGGAAATAGAGAGCTTGAGTGCTAGGTGGCGTCCTGTGAGCTCTAAAGGCAAAAGAAGCTTGGAAAAGGGAGATTTGCGGGAATAGAGCAAGCTTAGCAGAGGAGGTGGGGCTGAGCGTGGAGCTGGACACAGACAGGGCTTGGGTTCCCACCGCCCCTCCCTGCCAATATTTCTTTTCTCTCATCTGTTTCTCCAGCCAGTGGCCCTCTGCTTTATGTGGGGGCACACTGGGGTCGCTGAGGAGCAGCTGTCTTGGGAGCCTGGGAATGATCTCCACATCCGTGTGACTCCCAACAATTCAGAAAACACCTGTCCACCCTACAGACCCAAATTCTAGCATTGGAGGGTGATGCAGGCCAAATTCACTTATCGCCTGTTTGCATACACCAGCTTCCCCTGAGTTATAAGAGCAAGTTATAACTATTTGATGGTACCTATGTAGGGTCGCTATGAGTTGGAATCAACTCGACGGCAACGGGTTTATCATGGGCCCAAACTCACTTTGTGTCAGCCTAGTCTTTCTTCTTTGTCCCCTCACCCCTAGTCTCCCAGTGTTCTCATTCTTAAAGGGCGAGCGGAGGGACTGCTCTCCCACTGCTATCATTTTCCATGGCCATAGACTCAGGCGAGTTGCTTGAGTCTGGTGAACATGTTGTCCTCCTCGTGGTCCTTTTCCTGGGCCCCCAACTCCTACCTCCACCACTACCCTGTCCTAGTCTTCTAGCCTCCAACTGTCTAAATGCTCAAGCCTGGAAACTCTAACTGAAGCCCAACCCACCATGGTCCCAGTGGTTCTGGTGGAGACAATGAAGACCTCTGCTGCTCTTCCCTGACCAGAGCCAGGATCCCAGTGGTCAGAGCAAAGCAGCAGTTAACAGAGACACTTCAGGCTCCCAGCCTGTCCTCACGGTTTGGCTGGCCCCAAATAAGGAACCCCAACGAGCAGGAATCTGATGCCACTGTGAGCTCAGTTCAGAAGTTGTTGCTGCCTTTTTGGTTGGAGGAAGAGGGGAGGTTGAACCAGGGTGGTTTCTTTTACATCGAGGACCCAGTGGTGTGTTGCTTTGCATTGAAAGGTATCCCGGTGCTGCCATCGCCCTCCTTTTCCATCTAAGTAACACCACACGTGGGAAACTAAATTATAGAGAGGGGTTTGGCAGGGATGGAACTGGAGTGGGGAGACTTGAGCACTGATACCTAATCCTGGCTTTGGAAAACTGCCTGTCACGTGACTAATAAGAGGAAGGAAGCTTCTGGGAGGTTGACCTTCTGTGCCTCCTCCCTTTCACCTCCAGGTTAGGAAGGCGAGCACTGCTGGACAGAGGAAGCTGCCTATAGTCAGGAGGCTTCTGTGGCGCGCCAGGCTCTCCCAACACTGGGCTCGTCCTCATGACACTGGCAGAGCTTTAAAATCTACCAGCCTGGTCAAAAGGGGTAGGGAGTTTATCACGCCTTCAAGGTATTTACAGTGCAGATTCCAGACAAGCAGCTGGTAGAGCACGGCTGGGATGCTGGAAGTAAATGATGGAGCCCTGAGCATGAGCTTTTATAACCCCAGGTGGGAGAGAAGACAGAGTCTCCAGAGCCCCAAGGCTGCCGCATGTACAGGCCTGGGGTGGGGGGTGAGAGGTGGGGTTAGGGAGGATGGCAGTGGATGTGGGGATTGTGGGGTAGGGACCTGAGTCAGGGTGCAGGAATCGTTGAGGGGCAGGGTCAGCCCTAACTGTGAATATTTCGGAACCATCGGGCAGGATGAAGCTGCTTTGTAGTAAATATTCACTGTGATGTCAAATAGGGTAGGTGGATGCAGAGCATGCAGGAGTGCTCAGGAGAGGACAGGTTGTACGGGCAAAGGGTGGACGCTTAGAGGAGCTGTTTCAGGACACATGAGCATAACAGATGGGGGGAGTCAGGGAAGGACCCGGGCCCACCTCCGGGTCCCATATCTGGGAATTGCCTGGAAGTCCCCTGCCTCTGCCCACACCTCTGGAGGGCAGGGCTGAAACAGACTGTAACTGAGGCCGCAGCTGGAGAAGTGGAGGCTACGGTGGGGTTCCTGGGGCAAGTAGGGCAGGGGATTGGGGGGCAGCACTGCCATCCAGGCTGTGGAGGAGCCTGGGCTCCATAGAGCAATTGCACCCACACTGTGAGGGCCGGGGAGGCACAGCATCATTCAAACAAACTAAAAGTTATAACAAAACATTTGCTTTGTGCTACCTTATTCTACACTATTTTTATTCATATTTTCTTACTGCTGTAATGGGAAATTACTTTGTTATGACAGTAAACAAAGATAAGCACAGCAGACTTTCGGGAGCTACAAGCACCCGAGACCTGAGCTTCCTTCCAGTAAACATGACTGTTCCTCATGTTTCCATGACGTGAGTGCGCGCGTGCGCTGTTTGTGAAGACAGGGAAGTTGGAGGGGGAGGGTGGCTTTGCCTCTGAGGATAAGTAGGTCTGAACAGAGCTGGTGTGAGAACGGGGAGCACTCTGATAGGATCTGGGGAGGGGAAGGGACGGCTGCAGAGGCAGGGGTTGGTATCTGATAGTACAAGTTCTGCAGGATCTCTCCTGGAGTTGTGATGAAGTCTCTATCTGAGCTCATGGTAAGGGGAGCTGCTGTCTGGGGATGTGACTCCAAGGGCCTGGGGACCACCTCCCCACCAGGGGAAAGAACTTCCTGGCTCACTTATTGACCCAGAGACGAGCCTTTCATTTCAGATCGGGAGAGTGAATGACCCTGAGTAGCAATTCACGCTGTGTGGTATGTAAATGGCTGCCATTCTGTTGTGTCCTGGACGCAGCTGTTTAGGGAAAGATGGGTGAACGTTGTTACTTCGTGGAGAAGCCGCAATGGAGAAGGGAAGGGTGGGAGGGGAGTACTAGAGACACAGAAGCTCTGATTGAAGGTTTCTGGGAAACAGATTTTTCCAACCAGTCCTTGCAGGACAGTCTTCAGGCCTGGGATCAGGCGGCCTCAGGCAGGGGAAGTTCCTGGTCAGTCAGGATTTCAATAGATACGATGAGCTTACATAAGGCCCTTATGTAACATCATTAAGGGCATAGCAAATTGGATTCCATTTCAGGCCCGTGAAGCCCTTGGTATCTTCCCAGAAAGGCAGGGTTTCCTGGTGGATGAAACGAGCTTCCTGCAGAGCAGGGCGCCCTTAGATCCCTTCTCTCCAAAGCCCTGTGCCCACCCTGCGTGACCCCCCCACCGCCCTCCAGGTCCGGGTGCAGCCTCCATCCACCTCTCCTCTCACAACTCAGCGCCCGCTGCCAGCCTGGCCTTTTGCTTGTCCCAGGCAAGATCTCCATTCTGTCTCTGCTTCCAGACCCTCAGCATCACCATGCTGATACTGTAACATGACAGCATTGGCCAGGTGTGTGTCCCCTCCACCCACCACGGGCCTCCCTGCTCTTCTCAGGCCCACGGAACCAGCCCTCAGTAACTGGCTGTTGTTGCTATAATCCAGCTCCCTCTGCAGTTGGCCCAACAAACCCCTTTACACCCATTTCCCAAGCCTCCTGGGTACAGCCTCCCTTACGTCCAAGATCTTGTTCTCGTCTCCTGCACACACGTGGTCATCCCCACTGCTGCACACCGTGAGGTACCCACCCCACCCTTCCTGTCACCTGTCCTTCAAGTGCAGACCAGCCACCCCCTTCCTCGGGCCCTCCTGCCACCCAGCCCGCGGCGGGGTGGTCCTCCTCTCTGGGGTCCTGCTGTGGGCCACTCCATCGGGGCCTCCAGCTGCTTCCTGGAGCCGGAATGCTCCCAGAGCCCGGCTCCTGCTCAGCTCCCGAGGCCCCTGTGATACGGGGGTGTCGTCAGCTCCCAAACATGTCCTGAGGGTGAAAGAGGGCGGCATTCCATGGATCAGTCTCCTCAAGCCAGCGGAAACTTCTGGAAGGGTGCGCTGGCTAAACTGCGCAGTGGGGATAAGAGCCTCTAAAGGCCTGTCCACCTCAAAACACCTCCCCACGAGTGTGCCTTGTGCCTGAAACACCACCTTTCCAGAGCTGGTGCTTTGAGTAGGCCGCGGTAACAGCAGAAGCACAAACCACAGAGAGAGGACAGTGAGCGCCCATTTTCTTTCTTCAGCTCTCTGCAGGCTTAGAGCTGGGTTTACTGCCTGAATCCAGCTAGCCGGGTTAGCTGCCTGGTGTGCTCACGTTTACATTTCCCCGATTTTAACAGCCTTATTGTAACCCGTAGTTTTTAGTGGTGGCTGCTCCACATCCCCTCTGGGCGCGCAGAGTCGCTTCACGAGGTAAGACACAGCCACAAGGCTACCACCTGATGAGGCCACAGAGCGGGAAAGCAAGGTGTCCGGGTGGGAGAGGCCTTCGGAATCCTCCAGACCTGTGGCTCCTAACATCTTTTGGGCTGCCATTCGTTTTGCTAAGATGTTTAAAGTTCTCCCCAGAAAAGTGTGTAGACAACCAAGTTTGCAAATCATTTCAGGGAGTCCATGGCCACCTCATTCCCCCACAGTCCCTGGAGCTGGTCACAGAACCTCTGCTTTGTGACCCATCTGACCTCTCACCGGACACCAACAAATTAACATATGAATACACGTTGCAGGTTAGTCATTTAAAAAATCATCTAAAATTTATTTCTCTTCCCCGAATTGCCCCAATTCGGCAAATCTTGTTTAAAGGTCCAGCTTTCAGTGATTCTTGCTCTGACTACCCCAGCTCAAAGCATGGCTCTATCACCCACTAGCTGTGTGACCCTGAGTGGGTGTCTTAACCCCTGTGCTTATTTCCTCATTTGTAGAATGAGGGCAATATAGTACCAATTCATACGTATGTCAATGGACAGCAACTGATGTTTTCATGCTGTTAATGAGGACTAATGGAGGAAATCATAAAAAGTGCTCAGTAGTTTTCTCTGTATTTAATCTCCTGTGGATTTACCCCTAGATTCTTGAATTCTTTGTTACTATAAATGAAAACTTTACATTTTTATTTTCTGTTGAAGCCCTGGTGGCGCAGTGGTTAAGTGTTCGGCTGCTAAGCAAACGGTTGGCAGTTCAAACCCTAGTTGCTGGTATATGCAAATTCAACTTGTTTTCCTGTATTAGTTTTGTAGTCAGTTACCTTATAGTCTCTAGCGGTTTCTCCGTAGATTCCTTTCAGTTTTCTATGTATATAGTCCTATCACCTGTGAGTCATTTTTGCTCCTTACTTTCAGTTCCTCATACCTTTTGTTACTATTTTCTTGTCTTCCCCTCCTGGCTGGCACATCCACTATGATGCAGAATCGTAGTGAGAGTGGGCCTCCTTGTCCTGTTTCTGGTATGACGAAGTTCAACGTTACCTTTAAGCATTGTTTGTTATAAGCTTTCAGGGGTAGATAATCTTTATCAAATTAAGGACTTCACTTCCTTAGAGTGTCTATGGATGTTGGCTCTTTCTGCATCTATTAGGATGATCACATGATCTTTTCCTTTTATTACTGTGGTGTTATCATTAGTGATTTTCAAATGTTAAACCATCTTCGCACCTCTCAGGTAAACCCATATTGGCCATGATGTTTAATTCTTTTTTATATCATTCGATATTTTACTTCTACATACACTTTTCCAGATATGCCTGTGGTTTTCCTTTCTTGTACTGTCCTTCTTAAGGTTTGGTATCAAGGTTATGAGACAGAGTATTCCATATTTTTGTGTTCTCTGGAATAGCTGGAGTAACTTGTGCATTATTTTCTCCTTAAATGTGAGGTAGAATTTACCAGTGAAGCCTCTGGGCCTGTAGTTCCCTTTGTAGGAAGATGTTTGATCACAGATGCAATTTTGCAATTTTTTTTCAATGGTATGGGATTAATCAGGTTTTCTATTTCTTCTTGAATGTACTTTGTTAAACTGTATTCTTGTAGGAACTTTATATTTTACTTGAACTTTCAAATTTCGGGAGCAGTTGCTTATATCACCTTGTCTTTCTATAGTCTGCAGCATCTGTAGTGATGTCGCCTTTTAATCCCTGAAATCGGTTATTTGTGCCTTCTTTTTTTGACGAATTTCACCACAGGCTAGTAAATGTTATTGTTTTGTTAAAAAGTTTTTGATTTTGTTGCTAATACCTATAATATGCATGCTATTTCACCTCTTACCTTTACACACTCTTTACTTCCTTTGGTGTCCTATTTGCAACTCCTTATGACTTCTCAGCCTCTCCATTTCCACATACTCATTTGTGCCTATAAACTTCTAAGAAATGAGTTATTTTATCTGACAAGTTTTGATATAATTCTTAGTTCAAATTTTTTTCTAATTTCCACTGTGATTTATCCATTGACACAGGTTATTTAGCAGCGTAATTATTATTTTTAATATATTTCTGGTTATTTTTATTTCTAGCTTACAAGCTAAAGTGTGATGAGAACAGGCTGTATAATTTCAATACTATTAAATTTGCTTAAACTTGCTCTGGGGCTCATACATGGTCAATTTTTATAAAATTCGTGTATGCTTGAAAATAATGTATATTCTGTAGTCCTATGGTGCAGTGTTATATACCTTCATCAATCGGGTCAACTTTGCTAACTGGCATACTCAAATCTTCTCTATCCTTTCTGATTTGGTTTCCTGTCCTTACAATTTCTAAGAAAGTATTTGAAAATCTCCCAAATATGATTGTAAATTTGGATGTTTCTCCTTTTATTTCCTGAAATTTCAAGGCTAGTAGAGGTTAAGAAGGGAATGATTAAAAAAAACACATTGTCAATACAAAAAGTGGCAGAAATGGAGGAAAAAACCTCAGAACATGTGGGACTGACATAAAACACACAAGGTGGCATATTCAAACCTAATTTTATCTTAATTACATGGCGTGGGAAGGCATTAAGGGCTCCAAGAACAAAATTTGTCAAGCTGGATTAGAAGATAAAATTCAATGACTACCGTTTCCAGGAGCCACATCTAAACACAAGAACACAAAGAGTCGAAAGTCTGATCCTCCCTGTGCCAGGCTCCCTCAGGACGGGCAACGGCTTCCTGGGGCATTGCAGCCCCCCTCCATCAGTCTCCCTCCCATGGGGCCCCTCAAGGGTAGCCTGGGCAACAGGGTCTGGGGAGCTCGTCCCTATCTTGATGTGCTGAAGGGGACGTTGCTTTTTATGTTTTCAGGTGGTCCCAGGTGGTTGGCAGACGGCAGGGGGAGTTCTGAGGACTCCCTGAAGTTCAAAGGGAGGGTGGGAAGGTTCTTGGTCACCCCAGGGCTTGTGTGAGGAAAGCCAGGGCCTCCTCTGCCCACTGCCTCCCCCTCAACCTCACAATCTCAAGCTCAAAAGGCCCCTCAGTTTCTTGTGTCAAAGTAACCAACCACTTTCTTCCTCAAAATAGCCCTGTAGAATAGGTGAAGGGAATGGAGACATTAAGTTGTGAATTACATCCAGGATTCTTCACATCATCTTTGATTCTACACGGGTTTTCAGTTAACAACTGTGAAAGGCTCTGTGCAGAGTGCAGGGTACAGTCAAGCTGCAGTCCTGGCTCTGACAATGGACAGCTGTATGATTGTGAGTAGGTCACTTACATTCTCCGAGTCATTTGTTCACTTACGCCCCTGCCTAGGGTTTGTGCGATGGCTGATGTTTGTAAAACCAACAAAGCAAACGCCCCCAAGCACTGTACCAACATCCACGGTAGGTCCATCCTCGGCTGAGCGTCGGGGGGAAAGGCAGGAGGCAGAGGACAGACAGCCACTCGCACTGTACCTGTGGGTCCCGGCTCTGTCAGCTCTGAATGTGACTCGCTTTGCTTCCTCATCTGTGGTTGGTCTTTGTGGGGTCTTTGCAGTGGAGACCTTGTCCACTCTTCACCCCAAGCAGCACCCCACTGTGATCGTCAGTCCCTCGACTCATCTCGGCCCCATTCTTGCCCTCAGCACACTCTCCCACCCTTTTCTGGAGTAGCCTGTCCATCTTGAGCCACCTTCCTGGGCTCTAGACCTGCAGCCTACTCCTCCCTGAGGTGCCCCAAAAGGAAGGGGGGCTGCATGGAGCCCCTAGACCAGGTGCCAGCCTCTTGGGCCTCGTTTGCTGAGTGAAGCTTGGCCCAGCAGCCACAGCTGCCCAGGTGTCTTCAGGGGGAGGAGCCCTCACTCCCCAAGCCCCCCTACTGGCAGCCCATCCCCTGCTCCCAACAGCAAGTTTGAGAGAACCCATGAAGGGCCTTTCTTCCCTGGGCCCCGAGGCTGCCTCACTTGAACAAGGGACTTGGGGAATTCAGGGTGGGAGGAGGACATGACCTGGGAGGCAGTGGTCACACTGGCGGTGCTGGTTTGTCTGGCTCAGGCCTTCTCCTCCCATGAGGAAAGGGGCAGCCCAGCCCCTCCTGGGATACCATGCTTCCCTGAGTGGTAATGTGGGAACTGCTCTCCTGGGTCGGAGCGGGGGTCCCCCTCTCCACACCATGCTGGTCAGAGCCCATTGTCCCCGTCTCCAGGAGCCAAAGGCCTTTCTCTTTAATTCTAGAATCCACATGGGTTAGGCCAGCATAGACCAGGGGGCAGTGTTCTTCCACAGTCAAGTCTGTTGGCATTTCCTACCGGAGGGCAAGACGCAAACTACAGAGCTCTGAGAGCAGGATGGGGGGATGGAAAGAGGGGGCTGTACGGCCACAGCTGCACAGAGCCGTGTGTGTACAGGGGGTGCACACACACACAGAGCAGCATGCACACAAAGCCCTCACCTATACACACACATGCACGCACGTACCACACACACACCTTCCCACGCACATACCCGCGTACACAGATGCACAGCCCTCTCTCTCACATACACAAATACATATATGCATTGCACACAACACAGCACACATAACCCTCTCACACACACCTTCACATACACACATACTACACACAAGACAGCACACACAGCCCTCACACACACCTCATGCATGCACACACCCTCACATACACAGCCCTCACACACACCTCATGCATGCACACACCCTCACATACACAGCCCTCACACACACCTCATGCATGCACACACCCTCACATACACAGCCCTCACACACACCTCATGCATGCACACACCCTCACATACACAGCCCTCACACACACCTCATGCATGCACACACCCTCACATACACAGCCCTCACACCCCCCCCATATACCCCCACATACGCACTGTACACAGCACAGCACACAACCCTCACACACATGGGTATATGCACAGCACACACACACCTCATGCATGTACACACCCTCACATACACCCACACAGGCACTGTGGACAGCACAGCACGCACACACACCCTCATATACACAGCCCTCATACACACACACCCTCACGCACACCCACACAGGCACTGTGGACAGCACAGCACGCACACACACCCTCATATACACAGCCCTCATACACACACACCCTCACGCACACCCACACAGGTGCACTGTGGACAGCACAGCACACACACACACACTCATACACACACACCCTCACATACACCCACACAGGTGCACTGTGGACAGCACAGCACACACACACACACTCATATACACAGCCCTCATACACACGCCTTCTCGCACACGCATACACCGTCACATACACACACACCCTCACGTATACTCACATATGTGCTGTAGACAGCACAGCACACACACACACCCTCATATACACAGCCCTCATACACACACACACCCTCACGCACACCCACACAGGTGCACTGTGGACAGCACAGCACACACACACCCTGTTAGGTTTGGTGAGGATGGTGGGAAGATTAGGGAGAGATCAGCATCTCATGGAACCTGAGCCAAGGCAGAAGACCCCTGCCCCACAATGTCCTCCCTGAGCAGACACCATCCTGGGGGTCCAGGTCAGTCAGGGCAAAGGGCTTCAGAAGGGTGATGAGAAAGGGTCCACGGGTGCTGGGATGGCGGGGTGGGATGGCCCACCAGGGGCTGGTAGGGGGCAACGGGGGCATTCTCAGCAGGACTGGGGAGGAGCTCAGAGCCCCCACGCTTTGGGTCTCCACACCCACCTCCCCAGGTCCCCTTGGGCACGGTCCCCTGGGCTCCTCCTGCATCCATGGGCCGAGTTAGGATGGTGGTTGGTACAGCCACCACAGGCGGGGGTCCCACCTCTGCAACAGCCTCAGGGGGAGGGGTGGTTGGGCGGGGACAAAGCGGCAGGCTCTGGAGATGGGAAAGGGCTCTCGGGGGGCTGCATGGTTCTGGCCGCACAGCCGCGGGCGGGTCCTGAAGGTGTGGCTAAAGCTGGTGGGGCTTCTGAAGGCCGCCTCCTGGTGGGGGGCCCTGCAGAGCCGCCCTCCCCCGGCCCCCGCAGAAGCTTGGGTCTGGGCCTGGCGGGACCTAGGGGTCTCCGGTAGGGGGGGCACCTGTGAGCTCTGGGTGTTGGCCAGGAGCCCCAGCCCTTCAGCTTGTGGCCCTGCAGGTGCCGCCTGACCCAGTTCACCTGGTCCTTCATGGCAGCCATGTCCCGGGACAGGCTGGCCAGGGTGGTGGCGAGCCAATCCAGCTTCCCTGAGACGGCGGCAGTGAGGCTGCGCAGCTCCTGCTGGAGGTCTACACAGGGGCACGGTGGCCGGGTGCGGGCGTCAGGGGCCAGGGGTGGTGACTCAGGCAAGGCTGTGGCGAGGAACCCACCCTCAGAGCTGGCTGGAACCAGAGGACTGCTCGGAGCTCGTCGGCCACGAGGACTCTTTCTCTCCCCGGAGATCTCTGGCAAGGTGCACCCTACTACCACCTCACCTGTGACAGGTGGGCTGCCACGTCCAGGCTCCAGGCGCCCGGGCTTGCAGGCCCCAGGTCCATGGGTGGGTCCAGCAGGCTGGCAGGGCCCAGGCCTTCCCTCGAGCCGAGGGGCAGCATGCGGAGGCACCACCGACCCTGCAGTGGGCAGGGAGGTGTGAATTCGGTTCTTGGACGTGGAGCACCTGCCAGAGCCATTCTGACGTGTGGATACTGTGACATGGCCTGAAAGGTGGAAATCAAACTTTCAACTTCTTAAAACCTGCAGATGAGATGTGAGGTGGGTGCCCTTGCTGGTCCTGAGGGGCGCAGCCTGAAGGGACTGCTGGGCATGGGGCTGGCTCAGTGACTCCTACAGGCACTGCCTCTGCTTGTCTCGGGCGATGGGGCAGGGACAGCAGGTGGACACCTGACTGGAGGCCCTCTTGCTGGGGCTTCCCTGAGTCCCACCCACCTGCCTTGCTGCCCTGCTGGGCTCCCGAGGCAGAGAGGACGTGCAGCAGCCCGGTCTGTGCTAGGCCGAGGCCAAGGCTTGTGATCAGAGGCTGGGCTGGAGGGGGAGGCCGAGCTGCCCCTCCTAACCACCGACCATCGACCCCATGACCCCACCTTCTCAGTGCTGCTGTGGCACCAGTCGGCCTGAGGGCTCATTCTCACATCTCTCCCCTGGCAACAAGGAGTGCCTCCAGCCTTCCGGCTTTTCGGCTTTTCGCAGCTGCGGCAAACCCTGCTTGGAGGCTGGAGCTTGGGGTGAGGGGTGGGGCGGCCTCAGGCAGTGGGTGGTTACCCCAGCTTTCTGATGGACCTGCCTCCAAGGCAAAGGGCTCTCAGGAGGCAATCTCCTGTCCACATGTTTGGGAAAGCTTATTGCACACATTTTTAACACAGGTATTCCCTGGATACTCCTCAGGGGGTTCTGAGGGAGCTCTCAGACACATGCACCCCACGAGAGACACTGAGGAGAGGTCTAGAACACCCTCTGCAAGAGTCAGTACAAGTGACGGGTAGACCAGAAAGCCAGGCACAGGACTTTCAGCCTGCCCAGGGGACAACACAGGCTCTATGTCCTTGTCCTGCACATCCTTCAATGCAGAGGAGGGTCCTGTGACCCCAAGGAGACCCTGAGCTCCCGGCATGGACCCTGCACGGACACCTCAACTCCCTGCACCAGGTCTCTGCGGTCCCCAGGTTGTCCTTTGGGCCTTCCCACAGCTGCTGTTCCTACGGCTGCAGGAGCACCAGGATGAGCTCACCCAGGAGGCACGGGGGTCCTGTGTCCTGTATCCCCCCCATGACCTCACCCTGGAGACACAGGGGTCCTGTTTCCTGTACCTTCCCCCGTGAACTCACCCTGGAGATGCGGAGGTCCTGTGTCCTGTACCCTCCCCACTACCGTGAGCTCACCCTGGAGACGTGGGGGTCCTGTGTCCTGTACCCCTGCCATGAGCTCACCCTGGAGATGTGGGGGTCCTGTGTCCTGTACCCACTCATGAACTCACCCTGGAAACGTGGCAGTCCTGTATCCTGTACCCCTCCCCCACCCTGTGAGCTTACCCTGGAGACATGGGGGTCCTGTGTCCTGCACCCTCCCCATCATGAGCTCACCCTGCAGAGGTGGGGGTCCTGGTTCGGGCTCCAGCCTCTGGTCTTCTCCTTCTGAGCTGCTGAGACTGAGGCTGGGGCTGGGGCTGGCCAAGCAAGTGAAACACAGGGGCTGCCCGGGCAGCATGCCCTCCAGAGAGTTCTCCAGGCAGTGCAGTGGGGAGGGCTTGGCGAATGCCCCTGGGAAAGGAGAACCCAGAGCCTCTGCCATCTGACAGCCAGGAGGGCCCTAAGCACCACCCCTCGCAGCTCTGCAGTGACCTTGACAGCCCCTCTCTGATCCTGGGCAGGCCTGGCCAGGGGCCCAGACCCTCTGTAAGTCACTGGGGAACTGCCGGAAAATCTGAGGCCCCCGGTGCTCGGGCGCCGGCCAGGCCTGGGGGAATGTTGAACACTGTGTCTGGTTGTGTCTGGGTGTTTCAGCAGATACAGGCCAGGGCTCTGCTGGCAAATTAGACTGGGGACCCTCCCCGGCCACAGCAGGAAAAACAGCTGATCCCTCCCCAGAGGAGCCCCGTGGACGACAGGAATGGTGTCTTCTTCCCCTCTTACAGCACTTTCACATTGATTTGTCTTCTTCTGCCTTCAGAGGGGCTCCAGCTGGCGGTCTTGGGAGGGGACTGTGAGGTGGAAGGACAGAGGGGGGCCTGTTTCCTCCTCCAGGGCATTAACTGGAGGGAAAATGCCAGTAGGCGCAGGGCGTTTGCGGGCTCGGAGCCACCACCTGGCTGGGTCCCTCCTCTCTGAGTTCTGATGGTAAGGGAGGCAGGGGTGAGGTCAGGACAAGAGCCACGGGGGGCACTGTTCCCGCTGCCGCCCAGAACCTTGTGGTAGAAGAGGCAGGAGCATGTCATGAAACAGGGGCTTCCAGTGTGGAAAAAGGACTTGCCAGAAAACCTCAGGCTTCCCTAGGGCCTGCAGAGTCTCCCAGCAAACCCTGCTGTCTGGTTTCCTGGGGGTCCCACAGTGGGTTTGTGCCCAGATGTCAGGCATTCAGCCAGCAGAGCCAGGGCCCACAGGGGTGGCTCAGGCCACCGCATGGCAGCCTGGAGGGCTGGGAGCTCCACTGGGCTTTACCCATCACTGGGCACAGGTACCCCCCGGGATCTGGGGCTGCACAGCACTCTCTGGCTACTGGCTTCAGAACCAGGCCTGTCTCCATCCCGTCGCTCACCCTGGAACGTGGCACTGAGTCCACAGCCGCCAGGAGGCAGTGCCTGGGCCCAGATGCCTGTGCAGCTGCAGCTTACCCTCCTCGTGTGCCGTCCAGGTCCCGGGCTCTGCACCTGAGGGCCAAGGCCAGGCGGGCTGTGCTCTGGGCTGGGGCCTCTCTCTGAGGCATCTTTCCAGGCCTTGGGGCAGGGAGCTTTCCACTGGGCTTCCTGGAAAGGTCAAGCTCACTCAGTCTCAGAATCTGCAGCTCCGAGGGCCATGCCTGGGCCACTGAGCATGCCGTGGCACCCCGTCCTGGGGCAGCCCTGCTTGGCTGGCCCAGCCATGCTGACCTGGGACCTGTCTATGCTCTCTGTGGATGTCTCTGCACCAGTGAGTACACAGAGCCCTCCTTGGCCTGCTCAGCTACCTCCTCTGAGGGTGATGCCCCGGCCAGCCCACAGGAAGGTCTGGGGGTGGATTAGGTACAACCTCCTTCCGATTAAGGACCCACGTGCTGGTGGGATGAAGCAGGCTGTGTAGCCAGCACTGAGGTGGCAACAACGAGAAAACACACACACAAACCACAGACACTTCTAACAGAAGAGGAAAGACTAGGAGAACTAGAATTTTAGATGGCAGGGTCCGTCCTGGGTGAGCAATGTCCTCTGTTTGCTTTCCTGAAGGTGTCGGTTGATTTTAGGTCCAGGTGGTGGGAGGGAAATGGGAAGGCACAGACCCTCTGGCTGCCTCGTGCAGCTCTCCGGCCAAGTGGGAACTGGAGGTGTCCCCAGGGGACACAGCTGAGTGCTGGTGCAGAGGGAGCTGGAAGCTGGGCCAGAAGCTTCCAAACGCCAGCGTGATGTCTCCTAAAGCTCGCCTTCCTTAGCAAGCAAAGTCCACCCACAGAGGACACATTAAAAAGAAGTGTCTAGTCTGTACAGAAAATGCTGGGTGGCTGCTACTACCACGTCATTAAGACAAAATAGAGATGCCAGAGACCAGGTCATGACTGGACGTGAGACCGAAGGGGCTGCACAGATGCTACCCTGTGTGAGGGGATGACCGACAGGTCAGTGGCTGGTGGGTTGGAACCACTGACCTCTTGGTTAGCAGCCTGGCACTTAACCACCTGCCACTAGGACTCCTTCGTGTGATTATATTACCCACTAAAAAGGAAAAGCTGAGAAAAAAGTCCCTTGCATTTGGGGGGAAAGTTCCATGCCCATGGGGCTAAACACTAGTAGGGCACACGGATGTGGCTGCCAGGGTTTGGGGCCTGGCTGGGTCTGGATGCAGGCCAGGGCTCACGCGGACCGAGGAGGTCGGCGGTCTGCGGGCCAGGCCAAAACCGAAACCGAAACCAAACCCACTGCTGTCGAGTCAATTCTGACTCATAGTGACCCTACAGCACAGAGTGGAACTGTCCCATAGGGTTTCCAAGGAGCGGCTGGTAGATTTGAACTGGTGACCTTCTAGTTAGCACCCAACGTCTCAACTGCTGGATTATTCAGATGAGAAAAAAAGTCGCCAAGAAGGGCCATCACAGTCCCACAGGACTCCAGAGAGTTCTCCGTGAACTGTGACCGACAACTGCTCAGGACTGAGGGCAGATGGGAGGCCGCTCACGGACCCCCCAAGGACAAATGTGAGGTCCCCAGTCCCTCTGGGGCGCTTTTACACGGACCGTAAGCAGTGAGGATGCAGGCGCTCCCCTCTGTGGCTGGGACTGGGGAGAATGCGACACTAAAGGAGACTCCTCCTCATCCCTCTGTGATGCTGACCGTCCTCCTCCCCGACTCCCCGACCGCGTCGGCTCCCGCCTCTGCCCTACTCGCTCCACTTCCAGGTCTGGGTGCTGACCAGGGAGGCAGGGAGGAGCGAGGGCCAGCTTCTCCCACACTGAATCCACCTGAGCCAGCCCAGCTCACCTCTTCCAGGGCGGCGCCCCTGGCTTCCCTCAGGACTCCTGAAATCCAGGTCCCCGTCGGAGCTGCTGGGCGAGGAAGAGCTGGCAGGGCTGCCACAGAGGCTTGGGTGGCAGGCAGAGTGGTTTCTCACAGGACCCTGCAGGCCCAGGGGAAGAAGAGGCCCCACGGTCACCTCTGTGGGAAGATAGCCGTGTCGGTGTCATGGAAACCCCGCGGGCTGGCTGGGCAAAGCACCACCCACCAGACTCCCCTCAGTGTCGGAGTGTCGGCTTGGTGAAAGCCGGTGCTGCGCTAACCCACTGAAACCCCAGCTCACGTGGTAAGATCCAAGCGACCAGGCTCCTAAGGGAGCAGGCGCTAAGCTGGGAACTGTCTGGGGATGGGGGCAGGCCTGGGCCCTGGGCGGGGCTCCTGGACCTCAGGGAGCCTGGCAAGAGGAGGGAGGTGGCCTCAGTGTACTCTGCATGTCCCCCCCTACTGTTCACAAAGGACCAGTGCCACCTTGAGCCCACAGCCTACCTGTGCTGTGCAATCCATGGGGCCTCAGCTTGGGCCTTGGAGACCTCAGGGGTCCTTGCTGGGGGCTCCAGGACCAAGAGGTGGTGGGCAGCTGGGGGGGTGATGACACACTCAGGGGAATGCCCTTCAGACAGGCCTCTAGGGCTTCCAGGGGAGAGCTTGAGGTCCTGCTGGCTGGGACAGAAGGGACCCGTCAGTGCCCTGGCTCACCCAGCCGGGCTGCCCCAGTGGGCCTTCTGCAGGGGCCACCATGCAAGACACCCTCTTTTGGGGGGATTTGACCTGCTCTCGGCCTCACAGAGGGGCCAAAGGGAGCTGCACCCAAGGAGGTGGCTGGGACACGCCAGATCTGAGTGCCTGCATTTTGGGAGCCAACATGCTTAAGATGTCAGGGCCACGGGGCAGGGGCCTGGAGGGGGCGTGGGTTAGGGAGAGTGGCTGACAGGGAAGAAGGACAGGGGGTCGGCCTCCTTGCCTGAGAGAGAGGGCGGTGGGTTCTCCTTTCCCCCTGCGGGTGCAGAACCTGTCCAGGGGCTGAGGGTCCCACCGGGAGAGGGTCTGTGAGACCCTTCAGTGTGAGCAGACCCCAGTCTTGTCTTGAGCCACGGACCCCCAGAGGCAGCTCCAGGGGCCTGCACCCTCCGGGGTGAGTGGTGAGCAGAGGACTCTAGGACAGGACGAAGGGGCTGGGGGCAGTTCCGAGGTGGGTGGGGAACCCAGGACCATAGCAGGAGGGAGGGGTCTACAATGGTTCAGGCCCTGTGGGGAGGCCTGGAGGCCTCGTCTGGCGCTCTGACCGATGTCAGATGTCAGATGCTCCATCTAGGCAGGAAGGACATGGGATCCCTGTGGCCTTTACCTCCAGAACCTCGCTCCTGGGCCCCTGGCTCTTCCTGCTGCCGTGGCTGCCCTGCTCCCGAGGCCCCTGGAGTCTGCTTTACATGGCCCAGCCGACCCCGGAGGGCGCAGGCCCCTGGAGCTGCCTCCACCTTCACTGAGGAAAAAGGGACAAACCATCACCTGGAGCCCACTGCCCCAGGCCTCGCGACAAACTGCAGCAGCAAGCAGTCTCGACAGGGCCAGAATCTGGAACTCAGGTCTGGGAGGACCTCACTCAGTCCTGCGCTAACCACCGTCTGCTTCGTGCTTGATGAAAAATGCCTGCCCACGTCCTTCCCAGAAGTGCACGGGGAAAGAACGAAAAAGATGTGGCAGTACCTTCTGAAGGCCAACCAGTCGTTCCTCCTAGCTCCCAGGGACCTTGATGGGCCCTGGATGTGAGGGGCCCAGACTCCACTGGAGCTTTTACAAACGTTACTGTACTTCAACCTCACAGCGACCCAGGAGGTGGGAAGCGTTACCCTCATCTGAAGGGGTCCCTCAGCGTCTGCATGGCTGGGGGCCGGGCCTGCCTCCCACACCGTGTTGCCCAGAGTCAACAGACACACCAACTCCACAGCTTTCTCCCCAGGGCCCCCATGTGGGCAAGAGTAAGGAGCACCAAAGAAAGCAGGACCAAGTTCAGCAAGCACCCTGCCCTGAGTGTTCACTTACTAGCTAAGGACATTTTAAAATTTACACTGAGAACCTGGAACACCACCATGCTGCTGATGTTCCTTCAGGAAGACATCCTGGAGCAGAATGGTCTACAAGAGGCAACGAGAGCTTCAGGGGCTTCGGGAGCCCTGACCCGAGATGACAGGTCTGGGACTCACCTTCTGGGCTCGGCCTCCCGGGTGCCGGCTCCAGCCCAGTGAACTTCCAACTGCTCAGGGTAGGGTGGGGGTGCAGTCTGCTCGGGGACACTTTGGGATGCTGGGGGCCTGGCACGAGGATTTCCCTCAGGCAGTCGATGAGGCCCTGTAGGGGGCTGCTCCCAGGAGAGAGTCCTGTAAGGCATGCGAGGCAAGGTCAGTGCAGTCTTGGGGCATGTGGGGGGAGGTCAGTGCAGTCCTGCAGGGTGTGTGGGGGGAGATCAGCACAGTCCTGGGGCGTGTGGGGGGAGGTCACGCAGTCCTGGGGTGTGTGGGGTGAGGTCAGCGCAGTCCCATAGGATGTGTGGGGGCGAGGTCAGCGCAGTCACATAGGGTGTGTGGGGGGAGGTCAGTGCAGTCCTGTAGGGCGTGTGGGGGTAGGTCAGTGCAGTCCTGGGGTACATGGGGGGAGGTCAGCGCAGTCCTGTAGGGCATGTGGGGGGAGGTCAGTGCAGTCCTGGGGTGTGTGGGGGGAGGTCAGC
>NW_004444029.1:254986-267211 GCF_000243295.1 Trichechus manatus latirostris
GGGGAGGTCAGTGCAGTCCTGAGGTGTGTGGGGGGAGGTCAGTGCAGTCCTGTAGGGCGTGTGGGGGGAGGTCAGTGCAGTCCTGGGGTACATGGGGGGAGGTCAGCGCAGTCCTGTAGGGCATGTGGGGGGAGGTCAGTATAGTCCTGGGGTGTGTGGGGGAGGTCAGCGCAGTCCTGTAGGGCATGTGGGGGGAGGTCAGTGCAGTCCTGGGGCGTGTGGGGTGAGGTCAGCTCAGTCCTGTAGGGCATGTGAGTTGAGGTCAGTGCAGTTCTGTAAGGCATGTGGGGCGAGGTCAGCACAGTCCTAGGGCCACAGGGATGGCTGGGGACAGCTCAGCACAGTCCTGGGGGGCACGGGGATGGCTTGGGGGTGGGTGGTTCTGACTCAGCACATCCAAGCCCCAGCGATACCGGCTAAGAACGCCTCTCGTTGGGGCTTTTCTTTCCCCACACGTCCCTAGGAATTCGATCTGAGATCCTGGCGCCTAGGCCTTATTTTAACGTGTAGCAAAACAGCAGCAAAGCCCCATGTGCAGGAACTGAAAGTACCCACACTAAAGCTTTCCTGTTCACAACACAAGTGTAGGCGTGCAAACACGCATGGCTCTGCTGGACACAGCCCGCTGAGCCACACTGTGCAATCTCAGAGCTGTCTGGTGTTGTGTGGGGTGAGCTCTGCGCAGGGAGAGCTGAAGCAGTAATCCTTGTACTCTCATAACTGGGCCACCCCCTTAAAAAACTGACCTTTATCGACTTTGGTGAGGTACCTCATCAGCTTAGGTGGGGATGCGTAGTTTAAACAATAAGGAGACGCCTTTCCCTGATTCTCAGTGCCGTGAACGGAACGCGGCTTTCCCTTCGTGAGCTGCTGCTGCTACCCCCCGAGATGGCGTTTCCTTCATTCTAAGCATTTTTAATGCCCTGTGGTTCCCTCCGACCCACGAGTGACTCCACGTTTCCACGCGCGGGTTTCTGTTCGCCTGTGTGTGTGTTTCGCGTGGTTGTCGGTCCACACTAAGTACACTATGACTGGGAATAGGTTCTACATGGTACAGACCCTCCAGAGCTTCTGGAGAATTCCCTATGGTCACCCTTCACTGTGGACTCCGCCCTGGGGACTGGTGAGAGCACAGACGGGGGCTCTGGGAGACAGCTCACGTCCTCCTCACACCCCTTTCCCGACTCAGCTGAGCAGTCCTAGTGGGGCGTGGGTTCAGGGCATTCTCTCCCGCGCCCACTCCAGAGTGTGCTCACCTGGCCCCAGGGACCCTCTCTCCTGGCTCCAATGGCTCTTCCCCCTGTCAGGGCCACACAAGGCCACGCAGGGCTTGCTGCCCAAGACCTCTGGGCTTTCCTTCCCCGGAGACCCCAGTCCGCCGGCAGGTTCTGCTGCAGGGAAAGATAAGTGACCCCAGGAAGTTGACCCCTGAGTCTGGCCCCCAACATGGAACAGGCCCTTCCAGCTCCTGATGTCCCCTACTGTGGGCATGTGCAGGGCCAGCTCCCAAGGGCTTGTCCCAGGCGCCACCTGGGGCCCTTCCCCCAGCTCAGCTTGGAGTTTAGCTCAGCAAGTCAGGTTTGTGGAGATGCTGACAGCATCAAAGAAGCTTCAAAGACCAGATGCGCAGCCAGAAGGCATGAGCAGCAGACCAACCCTCAGGCCTCCATACTGACAAATAATGTGAAAAAAGTAAAACTCTATTCCGATTTTATTTCCTCTTCTTAATATCAAGAAAGCATGGTCTTCAGAGCAGAAGTCATGGGGCTGACTGACTTACCTGCTGGGCTGGCCCGTGCATCATCCACGCTGGCCCTGCCACTCTTGGGGCTCTCAGTGCCCGGGACCTCCCGGAAGAGGAACTCCGGGATCTCCTTCACCAGCTGCACCAGGGCGGACAGGGGCAGGCGGCACGTCGGCAGGCCTCCTGCAGAGCGGCAGGCTCACCGTCATGCCCAACACCTGTCCAGCCTCTCACCAAGGCCCCCGACGGGGGAGCAGCCAGGGAGGGGCCGCTCTCCCGAGGTGGGGTTCACCCGGGGCTCAGCCAGGATCAGGCACGGGGGGCTGCCTCCTCCATGCCCCCACCCCGGGCCCCATGTCCACCACCACGTCCCCAACCCCCGGCCGCAGGGCCCACGTCCACCATCACACCCCCTACTGCAGGCCTTGGTGAGGGCCTGGGGGTGGGGCACTGTGTGGGGGGCTGCTCTGCACAGGCAGCCAGGAGGTGAGCTGTGGGCTGGTGGCAGGTGGACCTGAGGCTGGGGGTGCTTTCCAAGCGACCCTGGGTTCCTCCAGCACTTCTCAGTGAAGCAGACGGTACTCTAATGGGCTCCCAGCGGGGACAGGGTATGCGGTGAGAAGGGGGTGTGCCAAGGCGAGGTGGGAAGGCGGGGTCAAGCAGGGTGGTGGTCACAGTGTCACCGAGGAGCCAGAGGGCTGAGGACCACATAGGGAGCTGTGATGCCCAAAGGGGCCCTGCCTGCCGAGACGACTTACCCCAGGGGCCTCCCTGGCCATGGGGCTCCTGCTCCTCATCAGCAGGGCTCCTGCCCCCCATGGCTCCTTCGGGCTCCGTGGGTGACAGGAAAGCAGAGAGTGGGAGCAGCTCAGCAGTCCCTGGATGAGGAACGAGGGGAGAGTAACCCTGGGAGTGGAAGCTGGTCCCCACCTCCCTCCCACTAGAGCCATGTAGGTGCCACGGTGCTCATGGGACATGAGGTACATACACTACATGTGACATATGTGACATGCACGTCACGACATAGGGTGCATACGACGTGTGTCTGCATTACACACAGTACACACACACCACGTGAGACGTGGGTTACAGGGGGCACACATTCTGTGCTACACGTGTTACACATAACATATTGCAGGTGTTACGTGTGGCACGTGTTACATACAGTGTACAAGTCACAGATAATACACGACACTTGTGCTACATGTGTTGCACATGTCACACAACACATTACAGACAATACACGTTGCACACGACATACACATCCTGTGTGAAGCGTATAGTACCCGTAACACGTGCTCCAGGTGGCATACGTGGCACACATGGCACACGTGTTGTAGGTGGCAGCTGCGTTCCATGTGCAATGCACGTTACATGCAGGTGCACGTGTGATGACCCAAACTCAGACCAGCATGCTGTCAGACCCCCAAGGTCTTCCTGCTGAGAATTTTGTGGGTTTGTCAACCCTGAGCATGCTTCACCCCCACCAAATGCACTCGTGACCCCCACGACCTAGAGGATAGTGCAGCTGCCTGCTCAGCCTCAAGGCCCTCAGGTCCTGGAACGCAGTCTCCTTGCCACTTCCTGTGGCTCAGGCCATGCTGTGTGTGTGGACTGTGACAGGTCACCCTCCCCAGCACCCTGGGCCTCACCCAATGAGGCCAACGCTGCGTAGTTCTCCCGCATTACGTCTTGGTAGAAGACCCTCTGCCCCTCCTCCAGGAGCCGCCACTCATCCCGCGAGAACCGCACAGCCACGTCCTTGAAGGTTATGCGCACCTGCAGGCACAGCTCAGGGTTGGCTGGCTCCATCCCCTCTACCTGGGGACCTGCTGGGAGAGCCCAGGGTGGGAGGAGGAGATAGGGGGCGGCAGAGGTCTGCAGGAGAGACAGCCCTGTGCCCCCTGCAGCCTGGGACCCCAGCCAGCCCTAGATTCACCAGGACAGAGACTCATCAGCATTAACAACAAAAGTCCCCTTTGAATGTACAAAGACCTGGGGCCCTAGCACCGTGGATTAAAAAATAAGTTTACAACTTGTACAACGCAAGGTCATGGACGCTCCACAGACACACCCAAACTCCCTGAGGGACCGAATTGCTGGGCAGAGGGCTGTGGAGACCATGGTCTCGGGGAACATCTACCTCAATTGGCATAACACAGTTTATAAAGAAAACGCTCTACATTCTACCTTGGTGAGTAGCGTCTGGGGTCTTAAAAGCCTGTGAACAGCCATCTAAGATACTCCACTGGTCTCACCCCTTTCGGAGCAAGAGAAAATGAAGAAAACAAGATACAAGGGACAGATTAGTCCAAAGGACTAATGGACCACAACTACCACGGCCTCCACCAGACTGAGTCCAGTACAACTAGATGGTGTCCAGCTACCACCACTGACTGCTCTGACCGGGATCACAACAGAGGGTCCTGGACGGAGCTGGAGAAAAATGCAGAACAAAATTCTAACTCACAAAAAAAGACCAGACTTACTGGCCTGACAAAAACTGCAGAAACCCCGAGGGTATGGCCCCCGGACACCCTTTCAGCTCAGTAATGAAGTCACTCCCGAGGTTCACCATTCAGCCAAAGATTAGACAGTCCCATAAAACAAAACGAGATTAATGGGGCACAACAGTCCAGGGACAAGGACTAGAAGGCAGGAGGGGACAGGAAAGCTGGTAATAGGGAACCCAAGGTTGAGAAAGGACACTGTGGATGTGTCTTGGGGTTGTCAACCACTGTCATAAAACAATATGTATACTAACTGTTCAATGAGAAACTATGTGTTCTGTAAACCTTCATTTAGAGTACAGACAAAAATAGTTAAAAATACATAAATAGAACAAATTCGATCACATTTGAAAGAAAAAAAGTTTACAAATGATACTGGTTTAAGATGACAAAAAAAAAAAAAAATCCATGCTTCATAGCGAGTATGAGACATCATCAGGAATCAAGCAAGCAGCATTTCTGTTGTTCCTCTCATCTCCACCTCGGAGCCACGTCTGGGACTCAGGCCTCAGACTGAGGCTTGGTGCCCTCCCACTGCATGTGGCCGTGACTACAAGTGAGCCACTAAACCTCTGCTTTTGAAGATTATTTTTCCCAAGTCAGGTCTGTAGCGATGGATCACAGGAGTATTTGCAACAAACATTACCATTCCCAGTAACCCTTTAATGAAAACTGAAAGTCTAACAGCCTTTTAAAGATGGTGATGGAGGGAGGTTCTGAGTACACAGAATGCCCCCTCAACCACCTCTACGCAGGATACTCCCGGCCTGAGGCAGGGGGTGGGGAGCAGGAACCCAGCACAGCCAAGCTTTGGTCTCCACGAAGAGCTAGTTTTAATGGGGGGTCACCAGCAGGCAGCTCTTTGTTCAGTAGAAAACCAAAACCAGACTCTGCCATCAAGTTGACTCTGACTCAGAGTGACCCTACAGCACAGAGTGATACTGCCCCGTAGGGTTTCCAAGGAGTGGCTGGTGGATTTGAACTGTTGACCTTTTGGTTAGCAGCCGAGCTCTTAACCACTGTACCACCAGGACTCCTTGTTCAGTAAACTGGCAACAAATGTTCTGTATCCTCAGCTGAAAAGCTGCTCAGTGCTGCTTTCCTGTCCCACTGGAGATCTACTAAAACAATATCAAGGTTAGTGTGCTCCCAGGAGATCCGAGGCCAGGAGTCTGTATTTTCAGACTTCCCGGTGATTCTGCCACACTCTAGGTTTTGAACTCAAGGCAGGCGCTCTGGAAATGAGAACCACATGGCACCCTGACAGGGCTGGCCCTGAGCTTCCTAGGCCACAGAACCAGAACCCACAGGAGCCACCGCAGCAGACCGTTAGTGCTGCTCCACCCAGCAGGAAGCCCTGTTCCACCTCGGGGAGATTCCTCAATTTCTAGTTGAATACCTTGTGTCCAGGGCGCCCCGCCACCCCAGCCACTGGTCCTCCGCTGGCCTGGTCTGCGGTTAGGAGGTTCTTGGCGCTCAGGCTGGGGAGAGCTCAGGATGAAGGCTTGGATTCGGGTGCCCTGGCCAAGCTACTGAACCCCCTGGGGCCTCTGACCACCTATCTCTTAAGGGCATTACGAGGACTACAGAGGTAATGTCAGCACAAACACGGGGACACAGCGAGCCTCAGTGAGTGTGACTGCAGCCAGACCTGTCCACAGACCCTCATTCCGGGGCAGCTGCCCTCACCACA
Organism: Trichechus manatus latirostris; assembly: GCF_000243295.1. Classification (NCBI taxonomy): domain Eukaryota; kingdom Metazoa; phylum Chordata; class Mammalia; order Sirenia; family Trichechidae; genus Trichechus; species Trichechus manatus. The sequence continues at coordinate 260,934 of NW_004444029.1, forward strand.
CAGGACGGGCTCCTCCACACCCCCTGGTCTTGGGCCTTCATCTCTGAGCTAAACGTATCCAGTTCCCTCAAGCATACTGAAAGACGACCTCCAGGACCCCGATGACTATTCTGGGACACAGCTCTTATAAAATGCCCACGGGCCGACTGTGGCCAGGGCTGGCGTTCCAGTGGTTTCCCTCTGCCCAGGAATGTGGGAAGAAGGAAAAGTCTGCGAGAGAGCGAGGAGAACGCCATTGGCTGGAGGTCTGGACCCCCCTTTCCCAATCCTCATGTCCCCTTTGAGGCTATTGAGACCCCCTCCCCAACACTGATCGGGGCAGATCCAGGACTGTTTAACTCACTGCTGCTAACGTTGACCCTCCAAATACCCTCTACTGTGTCTCTAACCCCGGCATGAAAACCGCGCTTCAGGACCCAGAGGCCCCCCACCTTTCCCGGTCCCTCCCAGTCTATCAGACCCTGTCCTCCAGGCCCCCCTTGCTGCCTTCGGGTGCCTACTGCTGCCCCTGCTCCCCTCTACTGCCCCTGCTCCCCTCTATAGCTCCTGGGGTCCCCCCTGCTGCCCCCGGGCCCCTCTACAGCCCCTGGGGCCACCCTGCTGCCCCGAGTCCCCGGAGACGAAAACACGGTCACCCCTTCGCTGCTGCTCCCCGACCCCCGCCCGGGAACTTGTGATGGGGGAAGAAGAAGCCTAAGTCCAGGAAGGGGCCCAGAGGGCCGAGAGGCTTGGTGTCTGCGTTGGGGGGCGGGGGGGGGCAGGGGAGGGCCTTCCGAGGGCCTGGGTCTCCTGGCCACGAGCTGCGCTCCGCAGAGCCGACGTCTGTCTGTCCGCCTGACCGGGATTGCCGGCCCCACCTTACCTGGCGCGCCATGCCCAGATTTGGCCTCCCGCCAACTCCTCGGTGGACGCAGCTTCCGGCACGACAGCCCCAGGCGCCGTCTCCCGCTTCCCGCCCTGGTGCCTCGCATCCCCAGGAGTGGTGGGCCCGCCCCGCGCCGCGCCCCCTGCCCAGCTGGGAACTACAGCTCCCAGAGAGCACCGCGGCAAGACGGGGGGGGCGAGGAGGGGGGAGGACTACGCCTCCCAGAGGGTTCCGCGACGCCTGCACGAGAGAGCAGGTGGGCGGGTCCAGAGAAAGAAGAAGGGAGAGGGAGAATGGTGGAAGAAAAGAAAAGGGTCAGAGTAAAGGGTGAGCTCAGGGTGGGGAAAACCCTTCAGTGAGCCTAGCAGCGCCGACACGGCAGACAGGGTTGAAGTCAGAGGACTACACCTCCCAGAGGGCCCCGCGGCGCTAACGCGAGGGGGGGGGGCGAGGGCGGAGGACTACAACTCCCAGCGGGCTTCGGCGGCGCTGGCGCGGGATGGGGCGGAACTGGGGTCAAGATGGGGCGGTGTCGGCGTTGGGGGCGAAAACCTACAACTCCCACGGGGCACTGCAGCGCCAGCCCGGGCAACAGGGCGGAGACGGGGGCGGGGCCGGCACGGGAGGCGGTGGGACCTGCCCAGGGTTGGCGGGGGGAGAACTACAACTCCCAGAGAGCACCGCGACGCCGGCTCGAGGGGCGGTGGCTTCGCCTCGGCGCTGAAGAGCTAATTTGCCCCTGTCCGTAATCCCCGAGCCCCGCAGAAGCTACTCTTATCCGCGCGGGGCCCGGCTCCCAAGCCTGCGGGTGTGCGGCCACTTCCCTTCCTCACGCACTCACTCATCCGTTTTTGTCTCAGCATCTTCTGAGCGCCCTACGTGCCAGTGAGAACGCTTGGACCCGAGAGGGTTTGGTCCTTTCTCGGAGGGGGCGGTGTCGGGGGGCGGGGGTCTCGGAGGTGGGGCCTCCTGGGGATGGGGGGTCTGTGGGGCAGGGGTTTTCTCAGCTGACGCTCAAGTCTTTCTTCTCGGCGCCCTGGCTCACCGGCGCCTTCTCCCCATAGCACCTACCCGCATGTGCCCGCGTGTTGCTACTTCTGTCTGTTCTGTCCCGTGTGGTAGCCCCCGCAGCTCCTGGCCTGCCGTGGGCCTCGAATAAACGTGTGATGAGTGAGTGAGGCGAGGTCTGCCCTTTCCCTGTCCCCTGCGCCTCCGTACGCCTGCACGCAGGTGCGGGGTCTGGGGCGGGGGGGGGGGATGGCCGGAGTCTGCAGGTTTGCGGGTGAGCCTCGGGGAGAGGACCCTGGCCGAGCACGACAAGCTTCGCTTCCCTGTTTGCAGGGGACAACCCGTTAGAACCATTCAGAGAAGGTGGGCCTGGGGTGGGGGGATGAATACAGAGTCTGGAGGGGCACGAGGCGGGGGTCGGGCAGGGTAAGCGCTGCTCCGAGTTCTGAACCTCAGTGTGGACGCCTGCCCCGACAGAACCCTGCTCCGTGTCTCTGCACCGCACGCCCGAGGTCCTCCTCCTGTGGCTTGCCAGGGCCCTCCCTGCGCTTTGCTGTTGGTCACCCCCAGAACTCTAGGGTACCATACTAACACCCGTTGAAGTGGCCGCCAAAGAAAGACATGAGGGAGACCACTCCATCATGCAAGCAAAGCCCCCTCCTTCATACCCCCAAGGCACTGCTGACCCAGACAGGTGTGCCTATAGCCGACTGAAGGAGCATTTGAGGATATCACAAGGGTTTAAGACCGGGAAAGGGAAATTTAAAGTTCAGCATCTGATATCATCATTCCTATCGTAGTGCCTCTTGGTAAGTCCTTGCCTGTGCTTTGGGCCTGGTGTGCGGTCCTCTTGCTTAAAGTCTGCTCCGTCCCGGTTAAGTGTCCGTTTGCCCTGTGCCTGCCCACACCCTACCCCTGATCCCAAGATCCCTAAACTTTGCTATTCCTTAACTGAAAAAGAAAAAAACAAAAACCAGTATCTCCATGGAAGAAAGACCCACTGTTATTTTAATATGTACAGCAGCTTGGTTCCTCTGACTCTGCTTCCCCCTTCCTGACTAGGCTTGGGCCACTTTGTAGACTCTGGGCCACTTGCTCCTAAAAGCAGTTCACCAACATCCAATTCAATGAATGACCAGCTTGTCAAAAAACGATTTGCTGAGTGGGTGCTTCTCCAAATTATGGAGAAAACTCATCCTCACCCCTAAAACTCCTGCCCATGTTTCTGCACCCTCCTGTATCTGTGCTGTGAAGTGGTCGTGAAGAACTACCCTGAGTCAGGTTTACGGTGTTTATTTGGTGGTTTTGGACAGGGACTGAGGCAGGAGTGGAGATGGAATAATTTTTTTTTTTTTTAAGTTCTCGGTAATTCAGTGACTTGCTCAGTGTCTTAGTCATCTAGTGCTGCTATAACAGAAATACGACTAGTGGATGGTTTTAACGAAGAGAAGTTTATTTCCTTACAGTGAAAGTAGGCTAAAAGTCCAAATTCAGGGCGTCAGCTCCAGGGGAAGGCTTTGTCTCTCTGTCGGCCTTCTTATCAGTGTTCCCCCGGATTAGGAGCTTCTCAGTGCAGGGACACCTTTCCAAAGGACACGCTGTGCTCCTGGCACTGCTTTCTTGATGGTATGAGGTCCCCCTGTCTCACTGCTCACTTCTGTCTTTCATATCTCAAGAGATTGCCTCAGGACACAATCCAGTCTTGTAAATCAGGTCGTGCCTTACTAACACAACTGCCACCCATTCTCCTCAGTAACATCATAGAGGCAGGTATACGACATACAGGAAAATCACACAGTACCAGGAATCATGGCCTAGCCAAATTGATACACACATTTTTCGGGGGACATAATTCAAACCATGACACTCAGCAAATTGATTTTCGGTGGTTTTACTTTCATCATACTTGGCTTTGGCCCATCTGGCCATTCTGTGAATTGCCTTTTGGTGAACTAGCCACCTGTAGTTTCCCCGAAAGAATTAACTAGCTTCCTCCAAATGTAAATCATGCTGTCCACTCCACTATGGGAAAACATTTTCTAGTTTTCACTATGATTTCTTTTTCCATCATGAGGATATTTAAAAGTACTTTTTAATTTCCAAATGTATGGGTTTTTTTAAGTGCCTTTAAAAAAATTGTTTGCGGTGTTTTGCTTTTTTTCTTTTTCTTTTTGTAGGCATTCAGCTGTGGATCATAATAAGTTATGGATAACATTATGAAGAATGGGGATTCCAGAACACTTAATTGTGGTCATGTGGTACCTGTACCTAGATCAAGAAGCATTCGTTAGAACAGCACAAGGGGATACTGTATGCTTTAAAATTGAAAAGGTGTGTGTCAGAGTTGTATCCTTTCTCCTTACTTTTTCAATCTGTATGCTGAACAAATAATCCAAGGAGCCAGAGTATATGCAGAAGAACTTGGCATCAGGATTAGAGGAAGACTGATTTAACAACCTGTAATATACAGGTAATATAACCTTGCTTGCTGAAAATGAAGATGACTTGAAGCACTTACTAATGAATGTCAAAGACCACAGCCTTCAGTATGGATTATGCCTGAACATGAAGAAAATAAAATCCTTACAACTGGACCAATAAACAATACCATGCTAACTGGAGAAAAAACTGAAGTTGTTGATGATTTCGTTCTGCTTGGACCAACAATGAGTGTCCGTGGAAACAGCAGTCACGACATCAAATGGTGCATTCATTGCATTGTGCAAATCAGTTGCAAAAGTTTTTAAAAGTTTTAAAAAGCAAAGACGTCACTTTGATGACTACAGTGCACCTGACCCAAGCCATTATCTTTTTCAATCACTCCATGTGGATGTGAAAGCCGGACAATGATAAAAGAAGACGGAAGAAGAATTGGTGCATTTGAATTGTGGTGTTGGCGAAGAATATTGAATATACCACGGACTGCTAGAAGAACAAACAAATCAGTCCTGGAAAGAATACAACCAGAATGTTCCTTAGAAACGAGGATGGTGAAACTTCAGCTCGCTTACTTTGGACATATCATCAGGAAAGACCAATTACTAGAAGAGGACATTATGTTTGGTAGAAGGTCAGTGAAAATGAAAGAAACCCTCAATGAGATGGATTGACACAATAGCTACAACATTGGACCCAAACATGCCAATGATCATGAAGGTGGCGCAGGACTGAGCAATGTTTTGTTCTGTTGTACATGAGATTGCTAGGAGTTGAAGATGACTCCATGGCAACTAGCAACAACAACACTTGTTTAAACTTACCGAGGTGCTCACCAGTGTCTGTGTTCATGATTTTTTTTCTTTCCTCTTTCTCCTTCCTTCTGGGTTTAGTATTCTTCCTGAAGTACAACCTTTAAAAGTTCTTTAAGCAAGAGTGTGCTAGAAGTAAATGCTTTCAGTTATGTGAAAATGTGTTATTTTGCTCTCATTCCTGAATGATAGTTTAGCTGAATAGCTAATTCTAGGTTACAGTTATTTTCTTTCACACTTTTAATGTTTTGCTACGTTGTCTTTCAACTTTCATTGTTGCTGTCCAATTATTGTACCTGACTTGTCTTTTCTTTCTGGCTGCTTTTAAGATCATCGCTGTCTGTAGTATTATGCAGTTTCACTGCAGTCTGCCTTTGTTGTTGTTGCAGGGGCCATTGAGTCGGTTCCAACTCACAGCAACCCTATGTACCACAGAACAGAAGACTGCCTGGTCCTGTGCCATGCTCACAATCGTTGTTATGCTTGAGCCCATTGTTGGAGCCACTGTGTCAGTCCATCTCATTGAGGGTCTTCCTCGTTTTCACTGACATTGTACTTTACCAAGCATGATGTCCTTCTCCAGGGACTGATCCCTCCTGACAACATGTCCAAAGTATGTAAGACATAGTCTTGCTATCCTTGCTTCTAAGGAGCATTCTAGTTGTACTTCTTCCAAGACAGATTTGTTTGTTCTTTTGGCAGTCCATAGTATATTCAATATTTTTCATCAAAACGGCAATTCAAAGCCATCAGTTCGTCTTCAGTCTTCCTTATTCATTGTCCAGCTTTCACATGCATCTGATGCAATTAAAAATACCATGGCTTGGGTCAGGCGCACCTTAGGCTTCAAGGTGACATCTTCGCTTTTTAATACTTTAAAAAGATCTTTCCCAGCAGATTTGCCCAACACACTGCATCTTTTGATTTCTTGACTGCTGCTTCCATAGATGTTGACTGTGGATCCAAGCAAAATGAAACCCTTGACAACTTCAATCTTTTCTCCATTTATCATGATGTTGCTTATTGGTCCAGTTGTGAGGATTTTTGTTTTCTGTATGTTGAGGTGTAATCCATACTGAAGGCTGTGGTCTTTGATCTTCATCAGCAAGTGCTCCAAGTCCTCTTCGCTTTCAGCAAGCAAGATTGTGTCGTCTGCG
>NW_004444029.1:267311-293116 GCF_000243295.1 Trichechus manatus latirostris
CCTCTTGATCTATGTACAGGTTCCTCATGAGCACAATTAAGTGTTCTGGAATTCCCATTCTTTGCAATGTTATCCATAATTTGTTATGATCCACACAGTCTAATGCCTTTGTACAGTCAATAAAACGCAGGTAATCATCTTTCTGGTATTCCCTGCTTTCAGCCAGGATCCATCTGACATCAGCAATGATATCCCTGGTTCCATGTTGTCTTCTGAATGTGGCTTGAATTTCTGGCAATTCCCTGTCAATATACTGCTTCAGCTGCTTTTGAATGATCTTCAGAAAAATTTTACTTGGGTGTGATATTAATTATATTGTTGAATAATTTCCACACTTGGTTGGATCACCTTTCTTGGAATAGGCATAAATACAGATCTTTTCCAGTCGGTTGGCCAGGTGGCTGTCTTCCAAATTTCTTGGCATAGACGAGTGAGTACTTCCAGCACTGCATCCATTTGTTGAAACATTTCAATTGATATTCTGTCAATTCCCAGAGTCTTTTTTTTGCAAATGGCTTCAGTGCAGCTTGGACTTCTTCCTTCAGTACCATTGGTTCCTGATCATATGCTACCTCTTGAAATGGTTGAATGTTGACCAATTCTTTTTGGTATAATGACTGTGTATTCCTTCCATCTTCTTTTGATGCTTCCTGCATCGTTTAATATTTTCCCCATAGAATCCTTAACTATTGCAACTCGAGGCTTGAATTTTTTCTTCAGTTCTTTCAGCTTGACCAGTGCCGAGCATGTTCTTCCCTTTTAGTTTTCTATGTCCAGCTCTTTGCACGTGGCATTGTTATACTTTAGCTTCTTGAGATGCCCTTTGAAATCTTCTGTTCAGTTCTTTTATTTCATCATTTCTTCCGTTTGCTTTAGCTACCCGACATTCAAGAGCAAGTTTCAGAGTCTATTCTGACATCCATTTCGGTCTTTTATTTCTTTCCTGTCTTTTCAATGACCTCTTGCTTTCTTCATGTATGATGTCCTTGATGTCATTCCACAACTCATCTGGTTTTCGGTCATTAGTGTTCAACGCATCAAATCTATTCTTGAGATGGTCTCTAAATTCAGGTGGGATATACTCAGGGTTGTACTTTGGCTCTCGTAGACTTGTTCTAGTTTTCTTCAGTTTCAACTTGAACTTGCATATGAGCAATTGATGGCCTGTTCTGCAGTTTGCCCCTGGCCTTATTCTGACTGACGATATTGAGCTTTTCCATCGTCTCTTTCCACAGACGTAGTTGATTTGATTCCCGTGTATTCCATCTGGCGAGGTCCATGTATATAGTCGCCATTTATGTTGGTGAAGAAAGGTATTTGCAATAAAGAAGTCGTTGGTCTTGCAAAATTCTATCATGCGATGCCCGGTATCGTTTCTATCACCAAGGCCATATTTTCCAACTACTGATCCGTCTTTGTTTCCAACTTTTGCATTCCAATCTCCAGTATTATCAATGCATCCTGATGGCAAATTCGATCAATTTCAGACTGTAGAAGCTGGTAAAAATCTTCAGTTTGTTCATCTTTGGCCTAGCGGTTGGTGCATTAATCTGAATAATAGTCGTATTAACTGGTCTTCCTTGTAGGTGTATGGCTATTATTCTGTCACTGACAGCGTTGTACTTGAGGATAGATCTTGAAATGTTCTTTTTGATGATGAATGCAATGCCATTCCTCTTCAAGTTGTCATTCCCAGCATAGTAGACAGTATGATTGTCTGATTCAAAATCTGCTTAGGTGTGGATTAGTTTTATCTTTGTTGGTACTCATGATTCCTAAATCTGAGGTATCATGTATTCGTACAAGTCTGGAAAATTATCAGCCATTACATCTTTTAATATTGCCTCTTCCCCATTATATTTTCTCGTTGTGGGATTTGTATTTGACATGAGTTAGGCCCTTTTATTGTATTCTCCATCTCTTTTAACCATTCTTTTATATTTAAAATATTTTTTAGATCTTTGTGCTTCATTCTTAGTGATTTTTTAAGATTTATATTCTATTTTACTCCCAAATTTCTCTTCAGTTTTGTCTAATCTGCAGTTTAATCTGTCAATTAAATTATCAGTTTCAATTATTGTACTCTTATTCTAGAAGTTCTTTATAAATCTGCTTTATCTTTTTTTAAAAATCACGTTTTCATGATTTCAATTCCTTATGTCTGATAATTTTAACTATACTTACTTTATAGTATCTGTCTGACAATTCTATTATCTGACTTTTTTAATCTTGTCTGCTGATTTTCACTCGTGGTAGACTGATTCCTCATATATTTATTATTATGAATGGTGAGTCCATCTTAAGTAGAATTTATTCAGTGGGAATTCTGTGCAGCCTGGCTTGAGAGTGTGCCCTTCAGAGTTTGCATTTGTGTCTTCTGAATACTCTGGTATCATTGTTAGCCTGGGCACTGTTGTTACGTTAATTTTTTCAGCTTGAGGAGTTTCTGAACCATGCAGGTAGTATAAATTGAAAGACCTAGCAAGTGTAAAAGGAGCCCTGGTTGAGCTGTGGTTAAGCGCTCAGCTGATAACCTAAAGGTTGGCAGTTCTATCCCACCAACTGGTCTGTAGGAAAAAGATGTGGCAATCTGCTTCTGTAAAGATTACAGCCTTGGAAACCCTGTGGGGCAGTTCTACTCTGTCCTATAGGGCCACTGAGTGTGCATCAACTCAACAGCAAAGGGTTTTTTTTAGAAAGTGTAAGAGTAGGTCTATGGTTATGAATTCTCAGGGGAGACTCCTCCTGGGAAGAGAAAGATGTCTTGTACTGGTGGATGGAATTTTTCTAGCTCACTCTTTTACTAAAGATATGGCTGTTTAAGAGTTTTGACGTTATATGGGAGGAGGGAGATCTCAGTCCCAAGACCTAATCTCCTCTACCCATATCACCATTAAACCTCAAGCACCTAGGTTGTCTCACCACCCCCACTGAGGGCATTCCCAGTGTCAGTTCAAATTTACCTCTCAAGTTTTTAATTCATTCTCTTCCTCTCCCAGAGATAGACTTCATGCTGTGAGAGCTCAACTATACCTATAAAAGGTATTTGTTGTATTTTGTCTTGCACTTCTAGGTGTTTGGAGGTAACAGGAGTTTTAAATTACCTAGTGTAACATATTGCTGGTAACAGAAGTCTTTCCACTTAAAATAGCACCCTTTTTTCTTTTGTCCAGCTATCCTTACCATTAACTTGATCATGATTACTTTATTTAACTGTTTTGCTTACCACTGGCAGCCCTTGCTCAGATCTGTCTTTCCCATGTCTGGAATAGAGCAGGAATCATGTATGTCTGGAATGAATGAGTGATTCCATGGATGGGAGGAAGGGTGAGAGTCACTGCTCTGATGTCAGTAAGCATTGTGAGGACAGAACAGGGTTCAAAGAGCCCCTGCCTCTGTAGGAGAGATGGATTAGGGGCAGTGGTGGGCTGCAGCTGCCTTGTCCCAACTTCATACTCAGTGATCTCATGTTTGTAGCTTGAAATTGGCCATTGTGGGATTATTTACACCACAGAAATTGGAAAACACTACAAATCAGGACTTTTTCCCCCTGCAGAGCCAGTTGTTAAATATATGCCAGCATACCACTGACTTGGGGCATGAAAACAAGTAGAAAGAGTAAAACTAAACCAGGCTTCATAAAACAAGACCCTTGTTAAGTGAAATCAAAAGAGTTGAAGGAACTTCTGGGGCTGTGGTGCTCAGTGACTGGGTTTTTTAACACACTTTCCTCAGATGTGGGAAGGTTCAATATCCTGAGACTCAGTGTCAGGAAAGGGAGCTGAATCTTCAATACCAGTTCCAGCGGCCAACGGGGCACCTGGATTGAACCAGGAACCTCTTGATTTGCAGTCAAATGCTCTACCCCTGAGCTATACCCCTGACACAGGCTTGAGCCTAAGTAATTACATTTTACCTGTGCAGCCACACCCAGCATTCCTATAAATTTTTGCCTCAGATGTTCCTTCAGGCTGGGCCTCCTGGAAACTGTCAAGCCTGCCTCACTACCATTTTATCTCCCTGAAGCAAAATAAACAACAGCTTCCCCTCCCTGTGGTTGCCTTGTGCCCTTTCTGGAAAAGCACTGACATTGACACTTACAGTTGGAAGGGCCTTCAGAATCACTAGTCTGCCCTTCACAGTAAGCATCGGAAACAGATTCAAGATTAGTGGTCTTCTCACGTACACACAGCTCCTGACTGATAGGATCAGGACCTGAATCCACACCTGCTGACTCTGGGTTCAGGGCTCTGTTACTAAACCAATGACTCTGTTGCCTTCCTCTTGTCCCTATTTTTAATCAGTTCAAAAAATGTAAAGGCTAGATAACTGGAGCCATCGGAATAGATTTGCACATGCCCAGGACCATCTAGGGGACTGGACTGGACTTAGCAGAGCATGAGTGTGCCGCACAGCTCAAGGACCACAAGGAAATGCTAATGTAGGACACCGTTAGTCAGTGGCCAGCCCATTGGTCCAGTCTTGACATTTCACATACTTAGGAATCATCCTGGGAACTTGTTAACATGCAGACACAATCTGGCGTAAGGAACAAGGTCCTTATGGAGCGTCAGTAGGCCCCATTTTACGAAACATCTGCTTCCTTTTGCTCTACTTGCAGGAAGACTCAGGTACTGAGACACCCAAGAAGGGCTTAGAATTCTAGCCCCAGTACCAGTAACAACCAGAGCTGCTGGGGAGCAATGGGATTTAAAGCAGGGACCACAGTCAAAGTGCTTGTCCTCTGAGCTCTGCTCTAGACCAGTGGCTCTCAATTTTAGGGTGCATCAGAATCATCTGGAGAACTTGTTGAGACAAGCATGGCCAGGCCCCACCCCAAAAGTTTCTGATCAACAAATCTCTGTCATTGTTGTGCCATAGACAGTAAGTTGAAGAGTGAGCAAGTCTGTGTTCTAATAACATTTTATTTGCAAATACAAGAGGGTGGCCAGCTTTGGCCCACGGGCCATACTTTGCTGACCTCTAGCACACTTTCATGAGGAGTGCCTATGAAAGGAAGAAGAAAGGGAGACACAGGCAGGGTGGAAGTTTTTTGTTGCTGTTGAGAGAATAAGAAAAAAATAACAAAAAGTTAAATCCCAGCAGCAGGCTGAATGTGAATGGGGCAAAGTCCCCAGAGCCCTTGTTGGCAGAATGGCAGGAGGGGACTAGAAGATGGCTTAGGGCTCTGCCTTCTCTCTTCCTCGTATGCAGAAAGATTCGATATTGTGAAGCCGGCAGAAGATGAGACGGTAATGTAGAATCACTGTCCTAGCCTAGTCAGCCTAAGACCAGCCACCTTAAGAAACCTGTGACAAAGTCAAGTTTATTAACACATTGCAAAGAGAGACCACACACCAAGGAACCCTGGGGTGTCTCATCAAACAAAGGAATAGGATTTGAGGGAAGGGTGGAGCTTAGGTGAAATCAAGTGAAGCCCTTAAAGGGATTGACATCAGGTCTGGACTTCAAGGTGGACCTCAGCTAGCTTCCTTGGAAACTACAAACTTAAAACAGACAGGGAATGCTGTGCCCAGAAACTGCTTTTCTGAAGTTTTGCAGACGGTTGGAAGTGGCTGCTGTTTCTCTGTGTCAGAGTGACTTGGCTCCTCCAAGCAAGTGGGAGGTTCCATTCTTGGTGATACAATCTCAATCAGCAAAATTTCTGAGTCTGTGATTTCCGAGAACACAGATTCTCAGGGAATAAGGAAACAGTAGTCCCTGGAAGAAGGGGTTGTTAGGACATTTCTCAGCTGCGGTGTTTCTGGAAGAATAGTGACTGTTAACTTTGCAGCTAGCTTTATTCCTGCCTGGTTATCTGAGCAGAGTTTTGTTTTCTCCCTCTGAACTCATTTTTATGTTCTTACCACCTTTTGTGAAGAAAAGTGGAAAGTAAACAGGGTGGGCCTGAATTTGAATTGAGGACCTTGTGATCTGTGGTCAAATGGTCCACTCCTGAGCTACACACCTCCTCAGACCTCAACATTGCTTAATTAGCATCTTTCACTCTCAGCACCACACCCAAGACTCCAACTACTCTGCTTCTGGGCATCCAAGGAGCTGGCAGGACTTCCGGTTGGGTCGTGGCCTCTTTTCCCACCAGGACCTCCTTCCTCTTATCTCAGACCCTGCCCTTGGGCTCGGTGAGGGCACCAGCAGGGAGTACCACTTACCTTTTTAGTTGGTAGAGACTTTGAGCATCAGCTGGGCCCCCTCTTCACATAAAAAGAGCCGCACTGCTACTGAGACCCCAGGCTGGACACAAGGGTTCACATCCATGCTCAGGGCTGGAATCCTTTTCCTTCTTTTTAGGGCAAATGAGACTACAGTGAGTTATCTCCAACAATTTGAAGTTGGCCTACAGGAAGAAAAAGTTAAAAAATCCAGTGAGCTAATGGGTTCTCAGAAGAAAGGATGCACCCACAGAGTTGGGCTGAGTTGCTGGTGTAGATTTCCCAAGGGAGGGGAGCATTGGGTCAGACCTGAGCAAACCCCGGCTCTGGCACTCATGCCCCCAACAGCCCGGCTTCATGCCCAGTCCTGGCTCCCTCAGCTGTGCTGCCTGCAGGATGTAGGCAGCCTCCCTGGTGCTGGGTTCAGCCAAGATCCTAGCAGACCGCTTAAAGCAATGGACCAGGGCAGAGAGTGTGAGATGTGAGACCAGCCAGGCAGCCAGGGTTGGTCCAAGAAGATGGTGCTGAGGGAGCTGGGTGAGGAGGAAGATGCAGGGAAGGTCCCAGCTGTAAAGCCTTATTCTCAAACCCGGTTCCTCCTTGCCCTCTGATAAGGGGAGGGGAGGCTGGGGTTCAGGTTGGGGCTACAGGGTGGAAAAGGGCCTATTAGACAAGGGACAGGTCTCTGGGAAATGGAAGAGTGAACTCATGGCTGAAAGAGAGTCAGCTTCTGGTGAGTTGGCTGGATTCCATGGGCTCAATAGGAATGAATAGAGTTTACAGTGCATAATGGAATTCCTGCATGTGGTGACACAGGTGAAATAGGCTAAGAAGGAGTTCCTACCAGGCAAGGGGGTATAGTGTAGTGGTAGAACATTTGACTGTAGATCATAGAGGTCTCTGGTTCAAATCCAGGTTCCCCCTGGTAGTTCTCTGTTTTGCTACCAAATACAGATCTAACATCCTACTTACTAGATGAGTCTTCAGTCACCCTAATCACCATCTTCTTAGACTGTTTCCTTTTCTGAGGTGACTTCTTCATCTGGCATGTTGACGTGTGGTAGATGGACTTTTTGGCCCCAATTCTTCACCTTCTCCTAACCGTATCTTTTGCTGTGACTTTAGTTTCTCCCCAAGAAGTGAGTGTATCCACCACCCCTTTACTCTGGGCTGGGCCATAGGTATCAGTCTCAACCAATCAGCAGTCAGAAGCCACACACTAATTTAAGCCAGGGAAGTTTAATATGGAGAATGATTAAGCTGTGAAAGGGCAGTAACTATAAGAATTAAAGAAAATTCTAAAGGATACCCTAGGGATGAGGGAGAGTACCCCACCAAGGAGAAACTCAGAAGAGGAACACCTCCCCAAGGCCAGGGTTCAGATCTGGGTGGAGAAGGTGTGGTAGTAGCCTGCTGTCTGGGCTGCCCTGGCCAGAGCTGGTCACAGTTGCCAGGCAAGCAGCAAGCAACCCTGTGGGGTACAGGTGAGCCACCTGCAGGTGGGAGGCCTGGAGCACGTAGTGTCTACATGGGGTGGGTGGTCTGGGGTGAGGTCAGCTGAGGCTGGTAGGGGGCTGTAGAGGAAGGTGGGGGGCTGCTGTGTTGTGAGGCCTGGAGCACACAGTGTCCACACCAGGGGGGCATGGGAAGGTGGTCACCAGCCTAATAGGGCTGCAAGGTCACCCGGGGGGGCTTCACTCTCTGGGCTTGTGCCTGTGCCGGAGGTATCCCCCCCCCCACCCCACAATGACCAACCATGCAACAGGGGCCAAGAAGAAAAGAAAAACCACGAAGAGACACTGGGAGGAGGAGCCCCCCGCCCCGCAATGTCCCTTCATCACCCTTGTTACAGATTGAATTGTGTCCCCCAAAAATGTGTGTCAACTTGGTTAGGCCATGATTCCCAGTATTGTGTGATTGTCCATCATTTTGTCATCTGATGTGATTTTACTATGTGTTGTACTCTGTGATGTTAATGAGGCAGGATTAGAGGCAGTTATGTTAACGAGGCAGGACTCAATCTGCAAGATTAGGTTGTCAATCTCTTTTGAGATATAACAGAGAGAAGCGAGCAGAGAGACATGGGGACCTCATACCACCAAGAAAGAGGAGCCAGGAGTGCTCACCCTTTGGACCTGGGATCCTTGTGCTGAGAAGCTCCTAGACTGGGGAAGATTGATGACAAGGACCTTCCGCCAGAGCCAACAGAGAGAGAGCCTTCTCCTGGAGCTGGCACCCTGAATTCGGACTTCTAGCTACCTAGACTGTGAGAGAACAAATCTCTCTTTGTTAAAGCCACCCATTTGTGATATTTCTTTTATAGCAGCACTAGATGACTAAGACAACCCTCTCCTGATGAAGGTTAACGCCATTCTCCTGTAAAGGAGAAACTTTTACAGAGCTCACTCCATTGTGGCAGAGCAGGCATGGAAAGGTGAATTTGGAGCTGAGTCAATAAATTGATAGCTGGCTCACGGTGTGAACTGCCTTGGCCAATGAGATGTTAGCAGGTGAGGTTCAAGAAGAAGCCTGAAACCTCTTCTCAAGGCAGGGCTTGCCCTTTGGCACTTCCACCATCACCACGAGGGGAGCTTATCCTGTAAGCGGCTGCCCCTTCATCCTGGGGCCCGGGAGGGACTCAAATGAAGTGACCCTGAGTCCAGCTCCCAGTGAAGAGCCAAGGCTGGTGAGACCTGTAGCTTGAGGCTGAGCCACTCAGCCAAGCCCTGCCTCGACCAGCCGATTAGCACTCAACCTGCAGACTCATGAACATGAGAATAAATGCCGATCGTGTGTGCTACTAAGTTCTGGGGTAGTTTGTTATGCAGCATTATCATGAAAAAAGCTGGCAGATAAAAAACTTGATATCTAGAAGGGTGTCCTGCTCTAACAAAAGCCTAAAATACATGGCAGTGGCTTCCTAATGGGGGAGTCGGTGGCAAGAAAACTGTTAGAATGAGCTAGAAAATGGTGAGCAAAATATTATTGAAGGTAGGACAAATGGTGGCAGTGAAACAAATGGTAAAACTGTCCACTGTGATAATCTGGAAGGCAGAAAATATACTCGAACTTATAGAGTTGGGGGAGGATATTTCAGGGCAAAATGTAGAATGCATGAACTATCTGTTACAGGCTGCTTTTGATAAGACGCTACAAGAAAGATTTGAGTTTAGAAGAGAACTGGCTGGTTTGTAATCAGAATTTAGAGGCAATATAGATATTTTAGAAATTGCATAGTTGGGAATGAAACTGTTCTGTCCAAAACGAAGGTGAGGTCCTTACTACATGACTTTAGGAAAATGACTAAACCAGAGCCTTCCAGTAAGACATGACCTCAAGGAAAAGACCAAATCAAGGGTGTGGCATGAATGCCCTTTATTAAGACAACTGAAATAATTCAGGTGGTGCCAAATAGATCCTCTCAGTTGGGCAAAAGTGTTCCTGGAAAGATGTGATCCCACATAAATATGATGTGCCCAAGTACTTGTAACTGAGCTGAGGGGAACATATGTGTCAAGAAGAATAGTGGGCATGGCTTTTGGCACATGGAGTCAAATACACAGGAAACCCACAGCTTTCTTGACAGAATCACTAACAGCCTGGACTAAAAGAGACTGAGAAGTAAAAAGACCTCTGGACCTCCAACTTTCTACAGGTGGGAAGCAAGCTGGGAAGACTGCTCAGCCGCAAAAGAGGACATATTTTCCAATGACCTCTTCAGAAATTGCAAAGGTGGATAATGGAAAAGGAAGACTTCCCAAAGGGTGGAGCCAAAAGTCGTGTAGAATAATGAACTGGGAATTACTCCCAGGGAACAGAACCAGGGCCAGATCAAGGACCATCCCCTACCCCTGGGATGCTTATTGTCATATGCCTCTGAGTTTTGGGGTGGTTTCTTATGTAACATTATTGTGAAAAAAGCTGGAAGATACAGAAATTGGTATCTAAAAGGCACTCCTGCTGCAACAAAAGCCAAGAGAAATGTGGCCCCTCTTGCCTAGGATTTCAGAATTTCTGTGAACCAGTTTCTATGACTGGGGGTGCTTCCCATTCTCCCCCTAATTTTTGAATGTGTTTATGTCAGTAAGCCTATTACTGTACCACCACTGTATTTAAGATGGGCAGATAACTCATCTTGTTAGTTAATAGATCTCTCGATCAAGAGGGGCCTTATCTGGATTTAATGTGGGTCACAAGATCCTGGACTTTTTCTGACTGAGTCAGGCTTTGGGGGCCTGGGACAGAGATGAGTATATGTTGCATATGAGAGAGATGTGAATACTCATGACCAAGAGGAAGGCCATGATAGGTTGACTCGTTGGCCCCAGTTCTTCATCCATTCCTGTATCTGTGTCCTTTGCCATGAAACTACTCAGACTCTCCCACTAGAGGTGGAATATACCCTCTGTCCTTGACTCAGGTCTTGGCCTGGGACCTCTGTGACCTGTGGGATACTAGCACTCGGGGCTTAAGCAGAGGTGGGAAATCTGCCTGCACAACTGGGCTGGCCTTTTACGTTTCTGCCACTGTCATGAGAAAACCTTCCTCCGGTAGCTGCTGTATTCCCATCCTGAGCCCCAGAATGATCACATATGGAGCAGATCTAAGCCTGACCCACAGAGAGAGCCCAGCCCAGATGGGTCCACAGCTTGAAGCAGCCACCCAGCCTAGTCTGGCCATTATCAGCTGATGGGCATATAAACTGCTGATTTAGGAGCATGAGAACAAATGCTTATTGTTGTTGCAGCTGAATTTTGGGGTGATTTTTCATGGAGTGTTATCGTGGAAATAGCTGACTAATACAGCCATGATTCCTACACCTCGCCCCTGCCCTGCCCCCACCTGGTACTGATGAGGGGAGGCTGGCATTCAGGTTGGGGCTACAGGATGGAAAAGTGCCTATTAGGCAAGTGAGGGGTCTCTGGGGAATGGAAAGGTGAATTCATGGCCAGAAGAGGGTCAGTTTGCGGTGAGTCTCCTACTTCATAGGCTGAATAAGAATAAATAAAATTTGTAATGTATTATGGAATCCCTGGTGGCATAATAGTTAACAGCTTGGCTGCTAACCCAAAGGTCAGCAGTTCTAACCCAGCAGCCATTCCTTGGAAACCCTTTGGGGCAGTTCTGCTCTGTCCTGTAGAGTCACTGTGAGTTGAAATTGACTTGATGGCAATGGTTTTTTTTTTTGTATGGAATCCCTGGGTGTGGCAAAAACCAAAAAACCAAACCCATTGCCATGGAGTCAATTCTGAGTCATAGTGACCCTATAAGACAGAATATAACTGCCTGACAGAGTTTCCAAGGAGCACTTGGTGGATTTGAACTGCCAACCTTTTGATTAGCAGCAGTAGCACTTAACCACTACACCACCAGGGTTTTCATGGGTGTGACAACATAGGTGAAATAGGCTAAGGAGGAGTCTCTGTCAGGCAAAGGGATATAGCTCAGGGGCAGAGCATTGGACTACATATTGACAGATTTCCTGGTTCAAATCAGCTTACCTGGCTCCTGGTTTTACTGTCAAATACAAAATGGCTTTCTTGATTTAGACCATTCTACTTACTAGAAACTTTTCTTCAGTCACTCTAATCACCATCTTCCTAGACTGTTTCTTTTTCTCAGGTGGCGTCTCTCATGACGCACAAGTCATGGTCCTGTCATTAATGATCTATGTGTGTTTCAGAAGTTCTCTTGATTTATTGCTTTCCTGTAGAGTGTATGTTATGGAAGGGCACACTGAATCAGTTTTTACCCAGCCTGACTTTGTGTCAGAATTACTAAGGGACCTTGCTAAAAATACAGATTTACCCTAGAAATTCTGATTTAGTATGTGTCATGGATGGAATTGTGTCCCCCCAAAATATCTGTCAACTTGGCTAGGTCATGATTCCCAGTATTGTATGATTGTCTACCATTTTGTCATCTGATGTGATTTTCCTATGTGTTGTAAATCCTATCACTATGATGTAATGAGAGGGGTTAGTGGCAGTTATATTGATGAGATCTACAAGATTAGTGTTTTAAGTTGATCTCTTTTGAGATATAAAAGACAGAAGCAAGCAGAGAGACATGGGAGCCTCATACCACCAAGAAAGCAGCACTGGGAGCACAGAGCATCCTTTGAACCCAAGGTTCCTGCACAGAGAAGCCTCTGGTCCAGGGGAAGATTCATGACAAGGACCTTCCTTCAGAGCCAACAGAGAAAGCCTTGCCCTGGAGCTGATGCCCTGAATTTGGACTTTTAGCCTACTTTACTGTGAGGAAATAAATTTCTCTGTTGAAGCCATCCACTTGCGGTATTTCTGTTATAGCAGCACTAGATGACTAAAACAGTAGGACTGAGGAGGGTTCTGGGAGCTTTTAGTTTTGGGGAGTCACAATCACCTGCTAACTGTGATACTAATATTTAGTAATTCTAAATGGCTGGACAATTATTTTGGAACTTACTTCACTTGAGGAGTCTGAACAACATTCTGGTGGTAAACATCAAGGATTTCCAAGCCAGTGCCTTCAGCCCACAACTGAGGGGATGTAGGATTCTGGTCTACAGGCATAACACTGGCCGGCTGTGTAGGGGTGGGAGCATGCGGGAAAGGTGAAGGAGGTGGGGAATGGAGGTAGGGCATGGTAGAAAGGTGACCACTTGCAATGCTGCAGTCCTGCCCCGTGGTGGCAGGCCAGAAGTAATTACTTGACTCACTGCATTAAAAGTTCAGAATTGAAACCTGCTTATTAGAAAACACGAATTGTTTTTGAAGGAGCCCTGGTGGTACAAAGGTTAATTGGCTGGCTGCTAACCGAAAGGTTGCCAGTTCAAACCCACCAGCCACTCCAGGGGAGAAAAGACTGGTGATCTGTTCCTGTTAAAGATTATGGCCTAGGAAATCTTGTGAGGCAACCGTACTCTGTCATATAGGGTCACTGTGAGTCTGAATAGACTCATCAGCACACAGCAATTATTTTCTGAGTATTGCATATGATTGAGGATACAGAGGTCCAGGTTTAAATACAGGGGCTTCCTACCTACATCTTTTGTTTGCTCTTTGTGCTTGGTATTGGAATGGCAGCTTCCTTTCACCTCCGGGCTCATAATGCGACTCTTCCTGTAGGGAAAGAAGAGAGGATGTGTAGGTTAGAGTTTCCCTGGCACTCCTGCTAGGTCCTCCAGACACTGAATTCCTGCATATGCATATTTTAAACCTTTAAATTTCCAGATTTCTCCCCAGAGAGGACACGTTGATGTTTTCTTCTACCAGCAGTGTATGAAAGTATCCACCAATGGATTTTTAACTATAAACTATACACATAGTAAAGTATATATGTACATACAAGTGTTGTTGTTAGGTGCAGTGGAGTCTTTTCTGACTCATAGTGACCCTATGTACAACAGAATGAAACACTGCCGGGTCCTGCACCATCCTTATAATCGTTGTTACGTTTGAGCCCATTGCTGCAGCCACTACGTCAATCCATCTTGTTGAGGGTCTTCCTCTTTTTCCCTGAACCTCTACTTTACCAAGCATGATGTCCTTCTCCAGGGATCGGTCCCTCCTGATAACATGTCCAGAGTAAGTGAGACGAGTCCTTTCTTATAAGGAGCATTCTGGCTGTACCTCTTCCAAGACAGATTTGTTCATTCATCTGTCAGTCCATGGTATATTCAACATTCTTCACCAACTCCATAATTCAAAGGCATCAATTCTTCTCTGGCCTTTCTTATTTGTTGTCCAGCTTTCACATGCATATGAGGTGACTGAAAATACCATGGCTTGGGTCAGGTCTTACTGAAATAAACACTTACTCTGGATATGAATTTGCCTTCCCTGTACGCAATGCTTCTGCCAAAACTACCATCCGTGGACTTACAGAATGCCATATACAACGTCATGGTATCCCACATAGCATTGCCTCGGATCAAAGGACTCACTTCACAGCAAATGAAGTGCATCAGTAGGCCCATGTTCATGGAATTAACTGGTCTTACCATGTTCCCCATCATCCTGAAGAAGTTAGCTCGATAGAATGATGGAATGGCCTTCTAAAGACACAATTACAGTGCCAGCTAGGTGGCAATACCTTGCAGGGTTGGGGCAGTGTTCTCCAGCGTCCAATATATGGTGCTGTTTCTCACATAGCCAGGATTCATGAGTTCAGGAATCAAGGGTTGGAAGTGGGAGTGGTACCACTCACTACTACCCCTAGTGACCCACTTGCAAGATTTTTGCTTCCTGTCCCTGTGACCTTATGCTCTGCACGTCTAGAGGTCTTAGTTCCAAAGGGAGGAATGCTCCCACCTGGAGACACATCACTGAGTCCATTGAACTGGAAGTTAAGAATGCCATCTGGCCACTTTGGGCTCCTCATGCCTCTGGATCAACAGGCAAAGAAGGGACTTACCATACTGGCTGGTGTGATTGATCCTGATTACCAAGAGGAAATTGGATTGATATTACATAATGGAGGTGAAGAAGAGTATGTCTGCAATGCAGGAGATTATTTAGGGTTTCTCTTAGTACTACCATGCCCTGTGATTAAAGTCAATGGAAAACTACAGCAACTTAATTCTGACATGACTGCTAATGACCCAGACCCTTCAGGAATGAAGGTTTGTGTCACCCCACCAGGCAAAGAACCACGACCAGCAGAGGTGCTGGCTGGGGGCAAAGGGAATACAGAATGGGTGGTGGAAGAAGGTAGTTCTAAATATCAGTTACGGCCGTGTGACCAGTTGCAGAAATGGGGACTGTAATTGTTGTATTTCTGCTTTGTATGCGTGTATCGAATATTTTTGTTTCCTTCACTTATAAAATATAAGATGTAAACGGGGCTAGTGTGTTTTCGATTGTACACATTTTAATTGTAATCATATTAGACGCAAGTATGACTTTATAATTGTCTTTATTCAGAGATTATGTATGGTTTAAGGAGATGTGTACATGTGCCAGGTTGACAAGGGGTGGACTGTGATGGCTAAGATTGTGTGTCAACTTGGCTAGGCCATGATTCTCAGTGTTTATATGTGATCACTCCCATGTTTGAGTATGTTGTGAGCAGTCAATCAGTGGAAAGGGAGTTTCCCAAGGGATGTGGCCTGCATCTGAATATAAGCAGATGTTCTGGCTTTTTGCTTACTGTGGATTCTGTGACTGCCTCCTGTTCATCTGACCTCTGGTCCTTGGGACTTAAGCTATCAGTTTATCTGCCGATCCTGGGATTCATCAATCTTCACAGCCTGTGAGTGGAGTCCTCCTTTCCAACCTGCCAGTCTTGGGTTCACCAGCCCCTGCAGCTATGTGAATTGGGAGAAGCCTCTGTCCTAATCCATGGACTTGGGACATTCTAGCCTCTACAATCACGTGAGCTGTTTCCTTGATATAAATCTCTCTATGTATGTATTTATACACTTTGCTGGTTTTGCCTCTCTAGAGAACCCAGCCTAAGACACATAGTATATCTTTTTTATACTTTTATTTTCCACTTTTCTGTGTCCCTATATTTAGGTGAAGAGGAGCTCTGGTGGCACAGTGGTTAAAGCACTCGGCTGCTAACCAGAAGTTTGGCAGTTTGAACTCACCAGCCCCTCCATGGGAGAAAAATGTGACAGCCTGCTTCTGTAAAGAGTATGGCCTTTGAAAATCTTAACTTTTAATAGGAGTTTTAAACAAATTTATATTTAAAGTAATTACTGTTGTATAGATTTTAGTTGGACTGTTGGCTTTCTTTCAGCATTGTGAAGATATTATTCCATCGTTGCCTGGCTACCATTACTTCTGTTGTAAAGTCAGCCGTCAATAGTATTATTTTATTAATGCTGTGACTATTTTTTTCACACATTGCTTTTAAGATTTTTTTCTCTTTGTTATTTTAATATTAGTTTTATGATAATATATCTCAGTGTAGTTTTCTTTGTGTTTATCCTCCTTTGGGATCACAGAGTTTCTTAAATTAGTGCATTGATGTTTTTCATCAGTTTGGGAAACAGTGAGCAACTAGCCCTTTAAACCTTTACTCTGCTCCATTCTGTCTCTTATCTCTTTTTGAGATTTCAATAACACATGAGTTAGAACTTTTAGCTGTGTTCTATTTGTCTGTCTTTTCTTTTTGTCCATACTTTCCCCTTCTGTGCTTCAGTATAGATATTTTTCTATTGATTACTTTTCCTATTCATGAATCCTGTGATCTGCTGTGTCCAAGTTTCTGTTAACCTCATGAATTAAATTCTTTTTTCTTTTTTAGAATTTCCTCTTGATTTTTTTCTTATAAATTGTAACTGGTGAAATTCTCCATACTGTTTTCCATTTTCTCCATTTCTCTGTTTTCTTGAGTGTATTATCAAAGTTATTTTAAATTCTGTAATCTAATATCTAGATCACTTGTAGGTCTGCTTCTATTGTCTGTTTTTTATCTTGGTTTTTGTTCATATGGTTTGGTATCTTGGCATATCAAGTAATTTTTTATTGAATGTCAGACATTGGGTATAAAAAGAATAAAAGCTCCAGATGAAGTTACCTTCCACTAGGCAGAGTTCACTCTTCTGAACAAAAGATAGAGTTGAGGGATGATTACCTTAAACAAATAAGAGAATAAGCAGAATCTTTCCTGATAAGAAAAACAAAAATGCAGTTTTGGTAAGACTCCTTCTAGCTGTGGTTTGTCCCAATTTGAGAATGTGGCTTTTCCAAGTTTTCAACTGCAAACCTGATGGGTCTTTGTCATCTCAGCCCTGAAATACAGGAAAATCCACTCTGCTTTTTAGAGCTTTTGCATTTAGAGTTTTAATTTCTTGCTTTATGGAGCTTCATAATTCAGCAATTTTTTTTGAGGGGGAAAACAGCTGTGTATTTAAGGACCCCAAAGTCTCCACTTTTTTACTTGAGCACAGTTTAACTGTCAAAAGCTCTCTTGGTTTTCTACTTCTTGACACCTCTATGCTGGTGCCAATCTTGGAAACTCAGCCTCTAGCTAGGCTCAGAATTGCCAAGTGTTCCAAGGGAAATAGCGGCTACACATTATCAGTGTTAATTTATTACCTCCTCTAGGGATTTCACTGTCTCCTTATGTATTCATCAACGCTCATCACCACCCCCAGTGGGTTTTCAGTCTTCTCAGTACATGAGGTTATTAGAAATTCTGTTCTTTTTTTCCCCCCAGAGATTTTTGCATAGTTTTATGGTCTCTTGCCCTGTATAGTTTTAGAATTCTGCAAATGTCTTGAGGTGGAAACCAGCCATAAGCTTGATGCCCCTCAACTCTTCAACTTTTTCATTCCAACTCTGAGCAGCCTTAGCAGCAGCCTCTACTTGCACCTAGTCCAGATTGTCAGCTAGAATCTAGGATTGGAAAATGTCCCTAGATGAAATGTGGCTGCAGTCCCTCTACTCAATTCTAAGAGGTTCTCTCCTCTCTGGAATTTTAGTTCTTGAGTCCTTGCTGCT
This sequence comes from Trichechus manatus latirostris, assembly GCF_000243295.1. NCBI lineage: Eukaryota > Metazoa > Chordata > Mammalia > Sirenia > Trichechidae > Trichechus > Trichechus manatus. Next base: position 284,920 of record NW_004444029.1, read on the forward strand.
TCTGAAATTCTGATGCCTTTAAAAAGTCAATTCCATTGTTTAACTGACTTGTCTACTTTTTCTTGGCAGTAGTATTGTCATGCCACAGTCTTCTCCATCCTACTGAAAGAAAATTCCACACAAAAAAAGGGGTTTTAATAGTTGTTTTTGGTAGAAACAAGAGATCAGCAAGTGCAAGGGCCTGGTGATACAACAGAATTCTCTAACTCCTTTCTTTTTTTATTTTCAGGAAAGTAATAGGAATAGTTACAAGTGAATACAGAAGTCCAAAGTGGGAGAAATTCTGATAGAAGCCTACCATGTGATTAGTAACTAGCTTAATTTTTCTCCTATGAAGAAATTTGATTCCAAACTATAAACTTGGGTAAACAGGCATCAAAATATTAACACTTCTTTAACTTATGACATTATAGCTAATTTTAATTTTTTCTTTATGCTTATTTGTGCTTTCTAACTAGTTAATATTTTAAACATTTTATATACTGTATTCTTACATTCTGTGAAGTACATGAGAGAGATCCAAAGAAGTTATATTTCCTACATCGGAAGTGTATTTCCTATCTAATCAAAATAATTAAATAAACCATTACCCTAAGAAGAAAAAAATAAAACATTCTGTCATTTCCCTGATCATCCTTTACAAATCACAGTGAATTTTGGACTTCAAACTTCCTGACATAATTCCTACAGTTATTTATCTCCATCTGCTTTGCCCCTTTGAATGACTGTTCTTTCTCTACATCCTTGGGATCCTTGTGGTCTTTTGGCTTCCTAGTAGTTGTAACTTCCAGGGGAAAGGTCCACAGTGGAAGGGATCCCAGATCCTACTTCAGGGGAGACTAGGGGCTGAGTGTTGGGTTCTCAATAGCAAATACTTGTGCCTGGTCCCAGCTCTTCCAGGTGTGATGAGCTGATGGTTTGGGGCCAGGATAGGACTGTGACCTCTCTGGTAAGATGTATCCCCTGAGGTCAGCCAAACATACACAGGGACACTTTTAAAGCCAAAAACTAAGCCATGAGAAAAAAGAGAAGAGCAGAGAGTAAGAAATACAGGACAAAGCCCACAGTACACCAATATGCAAAGGGGGAGATTGAAGTGGAGAGAGAATATAGGGAGTGGGTTAAAGAAGATAAAACTTGAGTAGAAAGGAAAGAAAGAGGAAAGGTTCCAGCTCTAAACAAGGATTCTCCAGTTGGTGCCCTACACAGGTACTGAGAAAAAGGACACAGCAGGATTCTGGGCAGGGAAGACTTCTAGAAGTCCAGTGATAGGTCTATGGGGAAGGACAGGGCAAGTTCAAAGCCAGATAATGGTCTGTCTGAATGAAGTTTTTCAGTCAGTTCTCACTGTTCACTATAAATGAGGAGAGGTTACAACGCATGTTGGATCCTTGGGTAAGGCAACACAGGCAAAATGGTGTTATTAGGAAAGTCTAAAGAGACAAGAGGATATAGTTCAAGGGAAGAGCATTTCAGCATATCAAGTGGACCCTGATCTACATGTTACTTGTCAGCCCTTCTTTTTATACTGACCACATGTTTACAATTGCTCTGTCCTATGTCACTTTTCCATGGATTAGGTCCTTTCTTTGGGCTACTTCTCCCATCTGACGCATTGAGGCACTCAGCAGATGGAGAGCAGGAAGGAAGGAGAGGAGAGATCAAGGAGGCAGTTCATCTCCTACCCAGAGTGTTTAGGGAAAGGAGGCTCTTAATCATGAGTATGGATTCTAGTTGTGACTTAATCAGGTGAGTTTGTGTTTGGGCATGGTTTGAATTACTGTCATTGTTTCAGATCCATACCAATAGCCTCAAAACTGCCTGTGTGTCAGAATCATCCAGGGAGCTTGTTGGTCCCTAGACCCCTTTCCATGAGGTCTGATTTAGGAGTTCTGAGGTAGAGCCTAGGAACTTTTACTTTTTTCCTTGGCCCCTGCCCAATCTGCCCTAACCTCCAAAGCTTCTTTTGGTCAGTCTACTTTTTGAGTCCTGCTCTTCTATGTGTGTCTGAAGGGTGTTCTGGCTGCAAACCTCAATGACTTTAATGCCATGAAGTGAGGAAAGGGAGGATGCTGGTTATAAGCAAAGGTGGCAGTCAAGTGTGTAGAAGCAGGGGGAGGGGTTAAGGGATGGACATATGTAAAAAATGGCATAGGAGTGGCCTCTGACCTCCTCTAACTTCACAAGGGGGAAGGAGAATCAAGATCAACAGCCCATGGCTGATTCCTATGAGGCAGAGGTCAGACATGCCTCCTCTCTCTGCCATCTTTACCAATTCTGACACCAATTGTCCCCCTCACGACACTCTCTACTTCTCTGCTGAGTTTGATAATTCATTGCAGTGGTCATACAGAACTCACAGACAATACTAATGATTATGGGATTTATTAGGGAAGCAACAGTTACAATTCAGGTTCAGGAAAACTCAGGATAGAGTTCTTCCATCAGGAAAGCCTCTTCTCAGCCATGCTCACAAGCACGCCTCTCTCTGGCCCTCAGCCTCTGCTCTGCTCAGGCAAGTGTTACAAAGCTCTTTTAGCTCTGCCAGCCTGGCAGATAAGTGACCAGAGGCACCCTATTCTGCCAGCAAGCCTCCTGCCCAAAGGCACTCAGCTTTCTCACTCTGTGGGCTGGGAAGTCCACCATGCCACCTCCTGCCCTAGTTCCTCTGCCACTGCTTTTCAAGCTCTCTCTCTCTCTGTCTCCCGGTTCCAGGAGCTTCTCAGGGCAGGGATCCTGGCTCCAATGGATGTGCTCCGCTCCTGGCTGTTCTTCTTTGGTGATGGTGGGATCCTCTATCTGGTCTAGAATTGGCTCTCTTTTAAGCCTAGCAGGATGGCAAAACTGACCAATCCCCTTGGTGGGCCACAATTGCCTTATTTGTACAGTCCTACCCAATCACTTGGGAGGGAGTTACAAGACCGTGGCTAGAAAGGCCACACAAAAGCTATCCATCACACTGCAGCATGGTAAGACATCAGTTTGCAGGGTTGTATTATGGCAGAGCACCTGCACTCACACATCTCAAGATGCTGACAGCCAGGGTGTGGCTATGCAGGTTTAGAGTGCTTATTAGACACACATGAATAGGTACAGGTATAGCTAAGGGGTACAGCATTTGACTACAGATTAAGAGGTCCCTGGTTTGAATCCAGGTGCCTCCTACTTATGTTGAGTTTTACTCATTGAACATAGTGTTCTAATTCCAGATTTCTTCATTGAATCAGCTCACAAGCAGGAAAGAGAGAAGAGGCAGAGAGCCTACTCTGATGGCTACAGCTCTAGATAATCCCAATTATTCAAGGTTGAGTCAATTTCCATAGGGCTTGTGGTGAATACCAGTGTTCTTTTTCCTTGCCCACCATCTGAATTCTCTTTACTTTGTTTTGGGAATCCACAATTATGTCACTTTTGGTGGAAGACAAAGTCTGTCTCTTGCTTAGGAAAACAAAAATGTCAATGTAAAAATTGTGGATGGTGTCTGACCTCCTCGTCTAACTTCACAAGGGGAAGGAGAGAGAATCATTATTGGCATCAACAGCCCAAAGCTGATCCTATGAGGCAGAGGTCAGATATACCTCCACCCTCCAACATTTTTACCAACTCTGACACCAGCCGTCCCTCCCACGGCACTCTCTACTTTTCTGCTGGGTTCAATATTTCATTGCAATGGCCACACAGAACTCACAAACCATACACACAATTATAGGATTTATTAAGGAAGTAACAGGTTACAATTCAGGATAAAAAACGACTCAGGATACCGTTCTTTGATCAGGAAAGCCTCTTCTCAGCCATGCTCGCAGGCATGCCCCTCTCTGGCCCTCAGCCCCTCTACCCGGCCTCTGCCCTTCTCAGGCAAGTGTAACAAAGCTCTTTAGCGCTGCCAAAAAGTGCCCAAGGGTACCCCAGTCTGGCCAGAAGCCACTCAGCTCTCTCACTCCGTGGGTCAGCAAGCCTAGCTCTGCTGACAAGTGCCCGGAGGCACTTCACTCCACCAGGAAGCCTCCTGCCCAAAGGCACTCAGCTCTCTCGCTCTGGGGGTCAGCACACCTACTGTAACCACCTTGCTCCATGGGCTGGGAATCCCACTGTGTTTCATACCAGTCTGCTGGTTCTGCTGCCACTGTTTCTCTGCCACTGCTTCTTGCCATCTTGTGCCATCTCCGGTGTTACAGTTCCCTGTCTCCTGAGACTAGGAGGTTCTCAGTACAGGGACCCCGGGTCCAAAGGACGTGCTCTGCTCCCATCTCTTCTTCCTGGTGGCAGTGAGGACCCCCTTTCTTCCTCTGGGATGGCTCATTTTAATTTTAGCAGGATGGCAAAACAGACCAATCCCTTCGTTAGGGTTCCATATACCTTATTTGCATGGTCACACAGCCACAAGTGTGCCATGCACCTTATCTGTATTATTAGCAAGCTGTCCAATCCCCTTAGTGAGCTACAAGAACCTTATTTGCATAGTCCCACCCAATCTTTTGGTGAAAGTCACAAGACCATGGTGAGAAAGGTCATATAAAAGCAATCCATCACACTACAGTCAGATATATGCTTCCCCTGAATGTTGGTAGTTAGAGCATTGGCAAGTGTCCAAGTCTGGCGACCAATATACTCCCAAACAAGACTATGAATGTAGAGTAAGTCACAGACAGAAGTTGGGAGGGTTTGGAATTCAGTCAGTGAGATTGCTATCTGGCCTAGCCCAGAGGCTGCAGCTTTTCTAGCCAAATACCTGCCTTGTATTTGCAAGGCCAAGGGCAAGGCCAGAGGATGAGGGAAGACAAATAGAGAGAAGAAGGTGGTAGAGAAAACCCAAGTCCACCCATTTTTTCTGGAGAGGAGGGTGTGGCGACCCCTGACTGGTGTGGAGAAAGGGCAATCCTTCAGTCAAGGCAGAAGAGGCTCCTGGGATTCAAACAACGATAGGGACGGTGAGCTGACCACCAGAGAAGGATCAGTTTGCAGTGGGATGGATCTGCCAGGTCCCCAGGGGAAGACTAGGAAGGAATAGAAATTACAATGCACTGCAGTCTGTGGGTGGGGCCACTCTTGTTAATAGTGCTTAATCAAAATTATACTAAAGAGGGGGTGTAGCTCAGGGATAGAGCATTTGACTATAGATCAAGAAGGCCCTGGTTCAAATCTGGATGCCCCCTAGCTGTTCTACTTTTATCTTCCTATGGTCCCCACCACCCAATGCTTTTCCTGTGCCCGTTCTGTTCCTTTCTTGGGTCTTGTGGTGAACATTGTGCTATTATTTGACTTCCCAGCATATGAACGTTTCTCCTCTATTTTGGGAATACAAAATAGTGTGAGTGTTGTTGGAAAGCACAGCTCTGCAACCTGCTGTGCCAAACAAATATGTAAAATTACCAACCCCATAATTGTGAGTATGGTCTGTGAGCTCTGTGTGGCCATTGCAATGAATTATCGAGCCCGGCAGAGAAGTAGAAAATGCCATAGGAGGGACGGCTGGTGTCAGAATTGGTAAAAAGGTTGGAGGATGGAGATATTTTTGACCTCCACCTCATAGGAATCAGCCTTGGGCTGATGCCGAGCTTAACTCTCTCTCCTCCCGCTGAAGTTAGATGAGGAGATCTGACATCACGCCACCATTTTTACAGTACTACCTGGCAGGAAAGTGTACTACTCCAAGAATTGGACAGTCCAATAGAACCATCCAAACAGCATCTCGTCCTGGCTGATGCAACTTTTGCAGAAAGTCTAGCTTTCCTGTCCCCTACCCACCAACTACCAGAACCCACCCCATCACTGTGATAACTGAAACCATCCAGGGGTCTTTCTGACCTCAGAGCCCACATGCTACAAGCTTGGAATCTACATGGCCATTGGTTGCAGGAAGGCACAGTCTAGGTGGAGTCTGACCTGCATGGGCAGAGCCTTGGCCAGTAGAGTGAGATTCCTAGTCCTAGTCCAGGTACCTCCTTGGGCTTTGGCTTTGGACCCCAACACATGCAGCTTAAACCCAGACCTTCTCCTCCAGGGGGGCTGACCCAGTGGTTTGAAGCCTTCTGGGACAGTAGGGTAGAAACCTGTTGAAATGACTTCCAACACCAACTACCCAGAGTTAGGCCAAATTTCACACTCTAATGGCACAGTTCTTCAGACTCCCAAGCCTGCCCAAGACTTCAAACACCAGCTGCAAGTTTGGGGGCCTCAGGATCACCCTCACTTCTGACCAGCTGGCCCCAAATTTGGGAGTTCCCACTAACCCCCTCAGAGCCCTGGTGGCACAGTGGTTAAGAGCTCAGCTGCTAACCAAAAGGTTGGCAGTTCGAATCCACCAGCTGCTTCTTGGAAACTATGGGGAAGTTCTACTCTGTCCTATAGGATCGTTATGAGTCAGAATGGACTCGATAGTAATGGATACCACCCCCTCAGATTTGATAATTCACCAGAATGACTCACAGAACTCACTGAAAGCTCTATACTTACTATTACACTTTATCATAGCAAAGGATACAAATCAGACCCAGCCAAAGGGAGAGATGCATAAGGCCAGGTCTGGGAGGGTCCCGAATGTGAAGCTTTCATTGTCCTCAGGGAAGAATTATCTTCCCAACATCAAAGTGTAATGATACGCAGCATACTGTCAATTGGGGAAACTCACGCAGTTGCAGTATCTAGAGTTTTGTTTTTGTTTGTTTTCCATTGCATAGGCACAATTGATTGACTCATTGGCCATGTGATTGAACTCAATCTCCAGCCCCTTCCTCTCCCCTACTATGAGTTATTTTATTAGCATAAACTATCAGGTGTGGTCTGAGGGACCCACTCTAATCACTTGGGAAATTCTAAGGATTTAGATTATCTCCCAGGAACCAGGGACAAAGACCAGATTTCTCTTTGGGTAAAGTTAATTCTTCACAATCTGCTTCTAGAATGATGGCTCCAGCTTCTCTGGCCAAATGCTCCACCCCAGGCTCATACCAGGAGGTTCAAGGCCAAGAACTTGGCCTTGGGAAGAAAGAAGAGGAACAGATAAGAGATGGAAAAGAAAGCAAAATTCAGCCAATGATGCAAAAGGTGAGGGTAGGGGTGGGGGGAGAGTACTAGAGAAAGATTTTAGAATAAATGGGCCTGGGGTGGAGACAAAGAAAGGAGGGAAGGTGGGAGGAGTCGTTCCAGCAATAAGAAGTGATTTTCAAAGCCAGTGCACCCAGCTAGGGACAGAAGTAGGGAATGTACAAGGCAGAGTAAAGAAGGCTCTGGGCACTCACTGGGAGGGGTCAGTGAGAAAGCGGAAGGTCAGCTTACAGCCAGAAAAGGGGAGTTTGCATGAAGTGAGTCAGCCAAGATATTGGGGCTGACCAGGAATAAACATAACTGGTATGGTACTGGAGGGTTCTGCTAGGTCGCAATTGTTAAATGGCATCAGTTAGAAACGTGGCTGACCTGGGCTTCTGGCTTGGGGAAGAGCATGTGACTACAAGTCAAGAGGCCCCTTGTTTAGATTCCCATGTCCCTGTGCATGCCTCATTTTAGCACTAGCTGTAAACTGGAAATCATTCCCCCTCTCCAGCCCTTTGAGGAAGAGTGGGCCGCTTCTGGGGAGGGCCTATCTTATCTGGCCTATTAAAGGGTTCAGCAGACTGGGGGGAGGTGAGAAGCAAAGGAAGGCAACAGGCCTGGTTTCTTCCTGCCCCAGGGCTGTTTAGTGGTAAAAGCCCAAGATCAGCAATGCGGGATGTAGTCACGACCCTATTGCTAATCAGATGTGTGTGCTTGGGCAGGTCTCTTAATTATGGTCTCCCTTCACAGGCGTGTGACATGGAGCGACAAACCAAACCGGTGGTTCCCAGTTCTGACTTTCATTATATTCATCCGAGGAGCTTGTTAAACATAGAGTCCCTTGGTCTCACTCCCAGACATTCTGATTCAGGAGATCTGAGGTGAAGCTCGTGAGCTTTTGTTTCTATAAACGCACACCTCCTGCTCTCCCACCTCACACCCTACATGACTGCAATGGGCAGCCCAGGCTGTGGCCCACGGCGGTAGGCTGGTCAAAAGGCCTTGCACCACGTTTCCACCGAGAGGCCCGCATTTCCACAAAAACGCCCACGTTTCCACTACCAAGTCCACGTTTCCACGGAGACGCCAGCGCGGCGTTTCCACGGAGACGCCAGCGCGGCGTTTCCACGGAGACGCCAGCGCGGCGTTTCCACGGAGACGCCAG
>NW_004444029.1:293260-312436 GCF_000243295.1 Trichechus manatus latirostris
GGCGTTTCCACGGAGACGCCAGCGCGGCGTTTCCACGGAGACGCCAGCGCGGCGTTTCCACGGAGACGCCAGCGCGGCGTTTCCACGGAGACGCCGGCGCTTCCACAAACGCCTGCACTTCCACTGTGAGGCCCACATTTCTACAGAGACTCTGCTTGCACTGTGACGCCGGCGTTTCCACAAAGACCTCTCACTGTTTCCGCTGAGACAGACACCTGCGTTTCCGCTGAGGCAACAGTCTCTTTGACTCTTAAGCTGGTGTCCTCCGCTACGGATGGATGGATGGATGGAGAGGATGCTGGGCATTGTCATGAAAGGCTGCCACATGGGAAGAGGTGGGGATCGTGAGGAAGGAAAGTCCATCTGCGGTAGAGCAGGTCTCATGGACTGACTGGGAATAATAACTCAGTGTTATGAAGGACTGCTGATATAATTACAGAGGTCAAGGTCTTTATTAGACAATAATGAGAAGCGGTTTTAAGGACAGATTAAAAGGTGCAAATCCAGGTGCTCCTTCCCTGTTCTTATTGTTACTCACTGATTTTTGAATTACAATTCCAGCTTCCTTTCCTTTGCTGGGTCCCGTGATTTTGAATCTGACCGCATGGAGAGGAGAGAAGAGGTAGGTAGAATCAGGTCAGGTCCTTCAGGAAGCTCCAGGTTACTTCCTCCACTGGATTCTCCACTGTCTTATTCCTCAGTTCCATGGGCCTCCCAGAGTCCTGCTCTTCTGCATTCCCTGGTCCTGGAAAGGCAGGACATGAATCTGGAGCAGTGCCCACCTCCTGAGCTCTAGAACTTTGGGGACATGGAACCCAAGTCCAGGGCCTCCAATCTGCAACCCAGCAGGCTGAGCTCAGAAAGCCGAGCACCTTACCATGATGCTACTGCTGGCTCAACTACTCTGTGTGCAAAGCTTCGGCTGGGTGCTATGGAACATACAGCAGGAGATGGAGACACAGTCCCCAATCTCTCTCTGGATCTCTCACACATGTGAGAAGTGAGATCTCGGTTCCAAGCCTGGCAGGATAGGGGCTGAGCTGAGTGAGACCTAGGGGGACTGGAGGAGGTAAACTTCAATGTGCATACAAATTGAGCCTGCACTTCTAAGAAGCATTAGTTAAGAGTTTTGATCTGCCTCATCATTCTTCTTTGTGATTTAATAGAGGAGTTCTGACCTGTAAGGAACAGGGAATACAGGATTAAAAGTGAGAGAACCAGGGGGCACTTGGATTTGAACCAGGGACCTCTTGATTTGCAGTCAAATGCTCTGCCCCTGAACTACACCCCCTGCCCCAACAGTGTGGTATCACTATCACCTGTTACCTGTGTCAACACCCCAGGACTCCTGGCCAACTCTTTCTCTTCTTCTTTCCCCCATCACTTCTGTATGCACCAGCAGCCTTCCCTTCCTCAGTCCCTGGCTGACCTCGTTAACCTTTACAGCTGGAGAGATCTTTAAACTCATCCAGGTAATCCTCCTCACATTAACAGCTGTTGGGCAGCTACTCTTGTCAGGCACACGAAGATGGGGGCATACTGTGAAGAGATGACAATACCTCCTTCTGCACTGAAAGGAGGTTCACAGCCCAGGTCTGGAAGTTCATTTAATGACATTACATAATGTTCACGATGATGATTCGCCAGGTGAGAGGGCAGATTACAAAACAGTGTGTCTGTGTGTAATTATAGATGATTTTAGCTTTTGAATGCATTTTCATTTAGTTTTCAACTTTTTCACATTGAGCATGTTGCTTTTGTGATGAAAAATGTTACTTAGGAAAAATGATATTCTACAGAGTTCCATTCCTAGGAATTTATTCTTCAGGAATACTCGTATAAGTGCATAAAGACACATGTATGTGGAGATTCACTGTAGCCTTTTTTTTTGATTAGCAATAAATTGGAAACCACCCAAATATTCATCAACATGGTATTGATTAAACCATTATGGTACATTCATAGAATAGGATATGATAAAACAGTAAAAGGTAAAATGATCCAGAGTACGATCATGGAAAGAAGCTCTGATGATACTATTAAGTGAAAAAGCAAATTACATGACATATGTGTGATATGAGTTCTGTTTGACTTTTAAAAAGCTATGTGTCTGTGTGTGTGTGTAAAATACTTGTTGAGCAAAATCTATGGGAAGAAATAGACCAGATAGTTAATAGTGGTAACCCCTGGGTAATGGGTAAGAGACTTTAGGGTTTGAGTGGGGAATCCTTTTTTCCAGTTTACACATGTAATAACCCAAATCTCTGTAAGTTTCCATCCTTCCAAGGTGACCTTTCCTTTAATATCCAGTTACTGGATCTTCTAGGTTGTTTAAAATAACTAAGAGAGAAAGCAACTAAAATATTCTGCAGGAAGTCTTTCCTGCCTTCTGCAGCTGGAGGATTCCCCATTCCCCCCTCTCCCTCAGATCCCAAACAGTAAGTCACCACACTCTGCCAGTTCCAAATCTGAAACACTGTCCAGTCTTTCATCCATTTCATCTGCCACATTTGTTTCAGGCATTTTTCATTTCTCTGTTTCCAACAACCCTCTTCTGATATAGTGCCGGAAGATGAGCTCCTCAGGTTGGAAGACACTCAAAAGATGACTGAAGAAGAGCTGCCTCTTCAAAGTAGAGTCAACCTAATGAGGTGGATGGAGTCAAGCTTTCGGGACCTTCATTTGCTGAGGTGGCATGACTCAAAATGGGAAGAAACAGCTGCAAACATCCATTAATAATCAGAACTTGGAATGTACAAAGTATAAATCTGGGAAAATTGGAAATCATTAAAAATGAAATTGAATGCATAAACATCAATATCCTAGGTGTTAGTGAGCTGAAATGGACTGGTATTGGCCATTCTGAATCAGACAATCATATGGTCTACTATGCAGGGAATGACAAATTGAAGAGGAATGGCATCGCGTTCATCATCAAAAAGAACATTTCAAGATCTATTGTGAAGTACAACGCTGTCAGTGATAGGATAATATCCATACGCCTACAAAGGAGGCCAGTTAATATGACTATTATTCAAATTGACACACCAACCACTAAGGCTAAAGATGAAGAAATTGAAGATTTTTACCAACTTCTGAAGTCTGAAATTGATCAATCATGCAATCAAGAAGCATTGATAATTACTGGTGATTGGAATGTGAAAGTTGGAAATGAAGAAGGATTGGTAGTTGGAAAATATGGCCATGGTGATAGGAATGACGCTGGAGATAACATTATAGAATTTTGCAAGACCAATGACTTCTTCATTGCAAATACCTTTTCCAACAACATCAACAGCAACTATACACATGGACCTCGCCAGATGGAATACACAGGCATCAAATCGACTACATCTGTGGAAAGAGACGATGGAAAAGCTCAATATCATCAGTCAGAACAAGGCCAGGAGCCGACTGTGGAACAGACCATCAATTGCTCATATGCAATTTCAAATTGAAGTTGAAGAAAATTAGAAAGTCCACCAGAGCCGAAGTACAACCTTAAGTATATTCCTCCCGAATTTAGAGACCAACTCAAGAATAGATTTGATGCGTTGAACGTTAATGACCGAAGACCAGACGAGTTGTGGAATGACATCAAGGACATCATACATGAAGAAAGCAAGAGGTCATTAAAAAGACAGGAAAGAAAGAAAAAAACAAAATGGATGTCAGAAGTGATTCTGAAAGTTGCTTTTGAACATACAGCAGCTAAAGCGAAAGGAAGAAATGATGAAGTGAAGAGCTGAACAGAAGATTTCAAAGGGCAGCTTGAGAAGACAAAGTAAAGTATTATAATGAAATGTGCAAAGACCTGGAGTTAGAAAACCAAAAGGGAAGAACACGCTTGACATTTCTTAAGCTGAAAGAACTGAAGAAAATATTCAACCATTTCAGGAGGTAGCATATGATCAAGAACCAATGGTACTGAAGGAAGAAGTCCAAACTGCACTAAAGGCATTGGCGAAAAACGAGGCTCCAGGACCTGACGGAATATCAATTGAGATGTTTCAACAAACGGATGCGTCTCTGGAAGTGCTCACTCATCTATGCCAAGAAATTTGGAAGACAGCTACCTGGCCAACTGAGTGGAAGAGATCCATATTTGTACCCATTCCTAAGAAAGATGATCCAGCTGAATGTGAAAAGTATTGAACAATATCATTAATATCACACATAAGCAAATTTTGCTAAAGATCGTTTAAAAGCAGTTGCAGCAGTACATCAACGGGGAACTGCCAGAAATTCAAGCCAGATTCAGAAGAGGACGTGCAACAAGGTATATCATTTTTGATGTTAGATGGATCATGGCTGAAAGCAGAGACTACCAAGAAGATGTTTACCTGTATTTTATTGACTATGCAAAGGCATTCAACCCTGTGGATCGTAACAAATTATCGATAACATTGTGAAGAATGGGAATTCCAGAACACTCAATTGTGCTCATGAGGAACCTGTACTTAGACCAAGAGGCAGTCATTCGAACAGAACAAGGGGATACTACGTGGCTTAAAGTCAGGAAAGGTGTGTCAGGGTTGTACCCTTTCACCATACTTATTCAATCTGTATGCCAAGCAAATAATCCAAGAAGCTGGACCATAAGAAGTAGAACATGGCATCAGGATTGGAGGAAGATTGCGGTGCGATGGATCGCTTTTGTGTGGCCTTTCTAGCCATGGTCTTATAAATCCCTCCCACGTGATTTAGCAGAACTGTGTGATAGGGTAATTGTGGACCATCAAAGGGATTTGATCAGTTTTGCCATCCCACTGGACTTGAAATGAGCCACCCTAGAGATGGGAAAGAGAAGATCCCACACCACCAAGGAAGAATAGCCAGGAGCCAGTACTATCTTTGGACCTGGGTTCTCTGCACGGAGAAGCTCCTGGAACCAGGAGACAGAGACAGAGACAGCTGAAACAGTAAAGGCAGTGAGAAGTGGTGGCAGAGACCAGGCAGCAGGCGACAGTGTGGTGGGCTTCTCAGCCCATGGAACAAGAAAGCTTAGTGTCTGTCTTTGGGCGGAGGCTGAGGGCCAGGGAGAGGCATGCCTGCAAACATGGCTGGGAAGAGACTGTCTTGATTGAAGAACTGTATCCTGAGTATTCCTGAGCCTGAATTGTAACTGCTACTTGCCTAATAAACCCCATAATCGTGAGTATTGTCTATGAGTTCTGCGTGGCCATTGCAATGAATTATAGAACCCAGAAGAGAAGCAGGGAGTGCTGTGGATGGGACCGTTGGTGTCAGAATTGGTAAAGATGGCAGAGAGAGGAGGCATGTCTGACCTCCACCTCATAGGAATCAGCCTTGGGCTATTGTTCTTGATTCTCCTTCCCCCTTGTGAAAAGAGGTGGTCAGACTCCGCCCCCATGCCTTTTTACAAAGGCTCATGAATAACCTGCAATACGCAGATGACACAACCTTGCTTGCTGAAAGTGAAGAGGACTTGAAGCACTTACTGATGAATATTAAAGACCACAGCCTTCAGTATGGCTTACACCTCAACATAAAGAAAACAAAAATCCTCACAACTGGATGAATAAGCAACATCATGATAAATGGAGAAAATATTGAAGTTGTCAAGGATTTCATTTTACGTGGATCCACAATCAACACCCATGGAAGCAGCAGTCAAGAAATCAAAGGATGCATTGCATTGAGCAAATGTGCTGCAAAAGATCTCTTTAAAGTGTTTAAAAGCAAAGATATCACTTTAAGGACTAAGGTGTGCCTGACCCAAGCCATGGTGTTTTCAATCAACTCATATGTATGTGAAAGCTGGACAGTGAACAAGGAAGATTGAAGAAGAATCGATGCCTTTGAATTATGGTGTTGACGAAGAATATTAAATATACCATGAACTTCCAGAAGAATGAAAAATCTGTCTTGGAACAAGTACAACCAGAATGCTCCTTAGAAGCAAGGATGGGAAGACTTTGGACATGTTATCAGGAGGAACCAGTCCCTGGAGAAGGACATCGTGCTTGGTAAAGTAGAGGGTGAGAGAAAAAGAGGAAGACTCTCAACAAGATGGATTGACATAGTGGCTACAATGGCGGGCACAAGCACAATGATTGTGAGGATGGCACCGGATGGGGCAGTGTTTCATTCTGTTGTACATAGGGTCACTATTAGTGAGAACCAGCTCAACAGCTCATAACAAAAACAATGGTTCTTATCGATGATTAAAAGTTCTTAATTTGAAGTACAATTGGTCTGTATTCACCTGGAGCAAGAGAGGAAGAAAGAGAGTCAGGAACAGGAGGAAATGGAATGTGTGGCTAATTGCCTCCATGAACTACTGCCTTCTTTGCCATGAGACCAGAAGAACTGGATGGTGCCCAGCTACCATTACTGAACACTTTGATCAAAGATTCTATGGAAGAATCTTGATCAAAAGGGGAAAATTGTAGAACAGAATTTCAAATTCTCATGGAATCCAGACTCTGGAGCCATGGAGGCTAGATGAACCCCTGAAACTATTGCCCTGAGATAATCTTTAAACCTTAAACCAAAAATATCCCCTGATGTTCTTCTTTAAACCAAACAATAGTTTCGTTTAATTAGTAAAGAATGTCTGCCTTGAGCATTGTACTCTTTTAAGCACTACCTATATAGGAATATACCATGGACTGCCGGAAGAAGGAACAAATCTGTCTTGGAAGAAGTATAGCCAGAATACTCCTTAGAAGGGAAGATGACGAGACTTTGTCTCACATACTTCAGACACGTTATCAGGAGGGACAAGGCTCTGGAGAAGGACATAATGCTTGGTAGAGTAGAGGGCCAGTGAAAAAGAGGAAGGCACTCAATGAGATGGATGGACACAGTGGCTGCAACAATGGACTCAAGCATAAGAGTGATTGTGGGGTTGGCACAGGACTGGGCAGTGTTTCATTCCGTTGTACATAGAGTCACTATGAGCTGGAACTGACTCATTGGCACCTAACAACAACAACATACGGGATCAAATTGACGACAGCAACTCGAAAGATTAGATAGGAAACTTAGAGGGCAGTGAGTTTATGTTAATGGGGGAGGAATAATTTAGAAAAGAAGGATGAGAATGGTTGCACTACTTAAGAATGTAATCAATGTCATTGAATTTTACATGTAGAAATTGTTGAATTGGTGTATGTTCTGCTGTGTATATTCTCAACAACAAAAAAAAAGTTTTAAAAGTTCTTAATTTTAATATCTTGATCATAAAGAATTATATCTTTACAAAGCTTTTTCTTTGTGGTAATGTGTGCTTTTCATGTATAATTTACGAAACATTTTCCTATATCATCTTCTAAAGGTTGTATTGCCTTGCCTTTCACTTTTAGTTTCATAATCACACTGTGATTGATTTTTATGTACCGTCGCTGTGTAGGGTTTTATCTTAGAAAATTAATCTAGAGAGATACTCAGGTTTGTCATGCATAAACTTGTTTAGTTTAGTTTGTTGCACGGTAGTTCTCACAGCATTCATTCAGAATCGGAGAATCAGAATTAACAGTTACAATCAATGGTTAAAGTCCAAATCTTCCGACTTCAAGTTTTTACCTTTGACAAGAGGCTTCGGGAGGAAGGCTTAACCATGGCCAGAACTAGGCGGAGGTTCTTTGTGGCTAGGGTCAGAGGTCAACGGCAGTGGGCAGAGTCTCAGCAGGCTCTCAGTCTTCAGAGAGAGTAAGAGACCAGAGAGAGAGCCCTTTGCCTCTGTCTTCTCTCAGTGAGTGAGCAGAAATTCAGGGTTTATATGTGACATTCTCACCTTGGCCTCACACAATAAGGGCCAGTGTGACCTCAAAGACTAGTATGTAATGTCTTTTCTCCAAGGTTAGAGATTAGCCAAATGTCACATTTTTTTCTTCAAGGTTAGAGATTAGGGAGTTTTTTTAGATTTATGTCTCAAGGATAGTTTACAAAAATTAACTATGTTATGTCTTCTTTTTCACAGCCTATCAGGTCAAAATCACTTAAAGGTTGTTTACATTCTTTACATACTTCACTTGCTTCTATATTTCTATGCCTAAGTTCAGAAATTTTCTAAATAACTTTCTCATGGCTTATGGTTTCTAATGGCTTATAGTTAATGTTAGAGAACCTTATGAAGGTAGACATATTTCTATTTTTAAGTTTGTATTATGAGTGCTTATACATATGTAGTTTGAAAGCACAATAGTGTCTTTATACCTTATGGGATTTGATATCATTATAGCAACATAGAGAATAATGGTGGAAGGGCAAGTTTTGCTTTTCGTTTTTTCTATATAGACACCCCATTACTCCAACAGCATGTATTGGACAGCTCAGCGTTTCCTCATCATTTATGTGTGGGCCTGTTTCTAAGATGTCTGCTCTGGTCTGTTGGATTAGTTGCCTATCTTTGCACTGATACAACACTATCTTAATTATTGTGGCTTTAGAGTAAGTTTTGATGTTTGGTAGAACAAGTCCTCCCAGCTCATCCTTTTCCTTCAAGAGTGTCTTAGCTATTTTGACCTTTTGCATTTCCTATACATTTTATCATCTACTTGTCCAATTACACTCTTTCTCTCTCTCTCACACACACACACATACACACACACACAATCTTGGTATTTTGGTTAAGATTGCATTGAAGTTCTAGATAAATGTAGAGAATTGACATCTTTATAATACTGAGGTTTCCAATCCATAAGTGGTGTATCTTCCCATAGTTTTAGGTCTTCTTCAATTTCTCTCAACAATGTTTTATAATTGCACAGAGATTTTGCTCATCTTTGGTGGTTAGATTTATTCCTTGTAATTTGATAGTTCATATTATTGTAAATGGAATCTTTTCTTCATTTTCAAAAATTTGTTGCTAGTACATTGAAATATAATTAATTTTAACTTTGAATCCAGAAACATTGCTCAGCCATCTGTCTTAGTCATCTAGTGCTGCTCTAACAGAAATACCACAAGAGGATGGTTTTAACAAAGAGAAATTCTTTCTCTCACAGTCCAGTAGGCTACAAGTCCAAATTCAGGGTGTCAGCTCCAGGAGAAGGCGTTCTCCACTGGCTCTGGAGGAAGGTCCGTGTCATCAATCTTGTCTTGGTCTGGGAGCTTCTCTGTGCAGGAACCTTAGGTCCAAAGGACGTGCTCTGCTCCCGGCACTGCTTTCTTGGTGGTATGATGTTCCCATGTGTCTCCATGTGTCTCTTCTGTCTTTTATATCTCAAAAGAGCTTAGATTAAGATATTATCCAATCTTGTAAACCTCATCAGTATAACCTCATCACAATGATAGAATTTACAACAAATAAGGAGATCACATATAACGTCATCATAGTGATAGAGTTTACAACGCATAAGGAAATCACATCAGATTACACAATCATACAGTACTGGGAATCATGACCCTGCCAAATTGACAGATATTTTGGGGTGGCACAATTCAGTCCATGACACCATCTAATTCTAATAATATGCTTAGAAACCATTTTTATATTCTACATATACAATCATATCTGTTTACCTGTTGGGGATGGATATATAATAGCTTACGTCTAGCACATTAGACTGCAGATTAGGAGATCTGTGGGGCAAATCTCAATGACCACGACTTAACCTTAATTTTAGTCATTAAACTGTTGTTATATTTCAAGATCCCTCTCCTTGGGTAAGCAGATAAGGCAATCACAAGCCTTCTCAACCGAGGCAAGTCCCAGTTCTAAGTCCTCATTGGACTCAGGAGGCCTGGCCTATCCTGCACTGGGCTAGCTTCTCTGGTGGGGGTGTCTCCTCTCTGAGTCCCTGCTTTCCTGAGACTCACATATACTCCAAAGGCCTTCTGGAGCCAGTGAATTACTTGGCCTTGGAAATAGAAGAAAGAGCAACAAAAAGAGAAAGAGCCAAAACAAAAGAAAAACTTGCGATTGTGCAACAGGTTGGATGGATGATATGTGAGGATTGACCTTGAACCCACAGTAGCATGAGGCCAAGACTCCAACGGGGTCTCACAGCCTTCGTGGTGTACCACCCTGTCTCTCATGCCTCATCCACTGTCTCTCCTCCCCAGGCACACGTAGTGGAAGTACTCTGTCCCAAACACACCAGTCACGTCCATTCCCGAGCCTCTGCAGACGTTGCTCCTGCTGCCCAAAATGCCTGCTGCCCCAGCCTTTTGTAACTGGAAGACACCCAGGAAGAGGTTCTGATTTGCTTCCTTACTCTTCACCACGTGCAAAGATTCAGTTTTTTCATAAAAACTATAGACCTGGGGCTTGTGGACCACCATAGTTTAAGATTCATGCATAACCACACTACCATGGGCCACTATTCCACTTTCTTCATGTTTAAAGGAAGCTGCAAAGGGTTGTCTTTAACGTTCATTGGCCTTTGATGCATGGACAGAAATGGGCTGTGTTTCAAACTGTATGAGCTTAACAGAGATTTAGAGTTTTTATTACATAAATTGGGCTTTGTGTGAACAGTTCCTTAGGGACTGGGTAAGAAATTCAAGTTGTATAGGAAGACCCATGAACTCCTTTCCTAGTTGAGAATCACAGGGAGTGGAAGCACAAGCACCTCCTGTACCCTGATGAAGTTATTAACCGCTCCAAAGGAACATTGGTCCTGGTGTTTTGTGTCTGCTGGAAAGAATGACTCAATGTTGACTGAGACAAGATGACATCATGGCTTTTAGCAGACATTCTCCAAAATAGGCAAATACAAGAATAGAAGGACTCCCACAGCATCTGCCTTATTCATTTACCTGAGGTTAGATTTCGTAGGTAACAATAACTAACCCTTGAGTGCTTACTCTGTACCAAGCATTGTTCTAAGCAGTGCTTTGAACCTGTTGTTGCAATTCGAACCCCTGCTGAGAATTTGCATTTCTAACAAGTTCCCAGGAGGTTATACATAAGAATCACCTAGGGATCTTGTTAAAATGTAGATACTGATTCAGTTTATCTGGAGTGGAAATGCAAATTCTCAGCAGGGAACTTGTTAGAAATGCAAATTCTCAGCAGGCATTCAAACTGGAATGAACCAGTTCAAAGCCCTGGTTCTAAGTGCTTTAAGTTCTCACAAAAAAAAAAAAACCCTATGAGTTAGTACTGTTATTACTCCCATTTTACAGATGCAAAAACTGAGGCACAATGGAGGTTAAACAACTTATCTGAGGTTAACAACCAGCATCACTCCAGTGAGTGCTGGGAGGCTCTGCTGCTTGGAGTCAAAATCAGAAGTCCCATGGGAGCACTGGATGTTTTCCTATGGCCACTGTTGTTGTTGTTAGGTGCCATTGAGTTCGTTCCCACTCATAGCAACCTTATGCACAACAGAATGAAACATTGCCTGGTCCCGCGCCATCCTCACAATTGTTGTTATGCTTGAGCCCATTGTTGCAGCCACTGTGTCAAGCCTCTCATCAAGGGTCTTCCTCTTTTATGCTGCCCCTCTCTACTCTACCAAGTATGATGTCTTTCTCCAGGGATGATCCCTCCTGATAAAGTGTTCAAAGTATATGAGACATAGTCTCGCCATCCTTGCTTCTAATGAGCATTCTGGCTGTATTTCTTCCAAGACAGATTTGTTCATTCTTTTGGCAGTTCATGGTATATTCAATATTCTTCGCCAACACCATAATTCAAAGGCATCAATTCTTCTTCGGTCTTCCTTATTCATTGCTCAGCTTTCACATGCATATGAGGTGAATGAAAGCACCATGGCTTGGGTCAGGCTCACCTTAGTCTTCAAGGTGACATCTTTGCTTTTAAACACTTTAAAGAGGTCGTTTGCAGCAGATTTGCCCAATGCACTGCATCGTTTGATTTCTTGACTGCTGCTTCTGTAAGTATTGATTGTGGACTCAAGTAAAATGAAGTCCTTGACAACTTCAGTACTTTCTCCCTTTATCATGATGTTCCTTATTGGTCCAGTTGTGAAGATTTTTGTTTTCTTTATGTTGAGGTGTATTCCATACTGGAGGCTGTAGTCCGGGATCTTCATCAGTAAGTGCTTCAAGTCCTCTTCATTTTCAGCAAGCAAGTTTGTGTTATCTGCATATCGCAGGTTGTTAATGAATGTTTCTCCAATCCTGATGATCCTTTCTTCTTCATATAGTCCAGCTTCTTGGAGTATTTGCTCAGCATACAGATTGAATAAGTATGGTGAAAGGGTACAACACTGACGCACGCCTTTCCTGACTTGAAACCATGCAGTATCCTCTTGTTTTGTTCAAACAACTACCTCTTGATCTATGTACATGTTCCTCATGAGCACAATTAAGTGTTCTGGAATTCTCATTCTTCACAATGTTACCCATAATTTGTTACAATCTACGCAGCTGAACGCCTTTGCATAGTCAACGAAACACAGGTAAACATCTTTCTGGTATTCTCTGCTTTCAGCCAGGATCCGTCTGACATCGGCAATGATATCCCTCGTTCCAAGTCCTCTTCTGAATCCGGCTTGAATTTCTGGCAGTTCCCTGTCGATGTACTGCTGCAACCGCTTTTAAATGGTCTACAGCAAAATTTTACTTGCGTGTGATATTAATGATATTGTTCAATAATTTTCACATTCGGTTGGATCCTTTCTTGGGAATAGGAATAAATACGGATCTCTTCCAGTCGGTTGGCCAGGTAGTTGTCTTCCAAATTTCTTGGCATAGAAGAGTGAGCACTCCCAGCATTTCATCTGTTTGTTGAAACATCTCAATAGAGATTTTGTCAATTCCTGGGGCTTTGTTTTTCGGCAATGTCTTCAGTGCAGCTTGGACTTCTTCCTTCAGTACCATCAGTTCTTGATCATATGCTGCCTCCTGAAATGGCTGAACATCAACCAGTTCTTTTTGGTACAGTGACTCTGTGTATTCCTTCCATCTTCTTTTGATGCTTCTTGTGTCGTTCAGAATTTTGCCCATAGAATCCTTCGATATTGCAACTCGAGGCTTGAATTTTTTCTTCAGTTCTTTCAGCTTGACAAATGCCAAGCATGTTCTTCCCTTTTGGTTTTCTAACTCCATGTCTTTGCATATGTCATTATAATGCTTTGTCTTCTCAAGCAGCCCTTTGAAATCTTCTGTTCAGTTCTTTTACTTCATCATTTCTTCCTTTCGCTTTAGCTACTCGACATTGAAGAGCAAGTTTCAGAGTCTCTTCTGACATCCATATTGGTCTTTTCTTTCTTTCCTGTCTTTTTAATGACCTCTTGCTTTCTTCATGTATAGTGTCCTTGATGTCATTCCACAACTCGTTTGGTCTTTGGTCATTAGTGTTCAATGCATCAAATCTGTTCTTAAGATGGTCTCTAAATTCAGGTGGGATATGCTCAAGGTCATACTTTGGCTCTCATGGACTTGTTCTAATTTTCTTCAGCTTCAGCTTGAACTTGCATATGAGCAATTGATGGTCTGTTACACAATCGGCCCCTGGCTTTGTTCTGACTGATGATATTGAGATTTTCCATCATCTCCTTCCACAGATGTAGTCAATTTAATCCCTGTGTATTCTGTCTTGCAAGGTCCATGCGTATGGTTGCCATTTATGTTGTTTAAAAAAGGTATTTGCAATGAAGAAGTTGTTAGTCTTGCAAAATTCTATCATGCGATCTCTGACATTGTTTCTATCACCAAGGCCATATTTTCCAACCCTGGATCCTTCTTTGTTCCCAACTTTCACATTCCAATCACCAGTAATTATCAATGCATCCTGATTTCATGTTTGATCAATTTCAGACTTCAGAAATTGGTAAAAATCTTCAATTTCTTCATCTTTGGCCTTAGCACTTGGTGGGTAAATTTGAATAACAGTCATATTAACAAGTCTTCCTTGTAGGCATATGGATATTATCCTATCACTGACAGCTTTGTACTTCAGGATAGATCTTGAAATGTTCTTTATGATGATGAATGCAACACCATTCCTCTTCAAGTTATCATTCCCGATGTAGTAGACCATATGATTGTCTGATCTGAAATGGCCAATACCAGTCCCTTACAGCTTACTATGCCTAAGATATCGATGTTTAAGCATTCCTTTTCATTTTTGAAGATTTCTGATTTTTCTAGATTTATTCATACTATGACAAACTGACAGGCGCATTATGGCCACTAGATGTATGCAAGGAACAGGAGTCATTCATCGTCATGAGAACTGCTTGGCACTTGCTCAACAGACATTCGGTGAGTAAATGATAAGTTGGCTTCTCCTCTCCTGACATCTCCAGCCTCCTTTAAGCCTTCGTCTTTCAAGATGTGCTTGTCCTTATTAGAACAGCCCCAGGGGGCCTTGTAAATGCACCCAGCTCAGCACTCAGTGGCCAGCCCTGGACCAAGGCAAGTACCATTTCTCCTTGATTCGGAAGGTGGGGATGGGAGTAGATGGGATGGAAGGGACGCATTGGGAGAGGTAGAAGGAGGTGGAAAAGGCCATTCACTGGGTACTTTCTGAGACCTACCATGAATGTACCATGCTAGGCACTGTGAGGTGGAAGATTCCAAATCAGGCAGCTGTCATGGGTTGAATTATGTACCCCCCCCCCAAAAGATATGTTGAAGTCCTAACCCCTGGTACCCGTGAACGTAATCTTGTTTGGTAATAAGCTCTTTTAAGATGGAGTAGGGTAGGTCCTAATCTCATCCCAGTGGTGTCTTATAAAAGAGAACAGATACAGATATAGAGGAGGAAAGGCCTTGTGACAACAGATGCCAAGGATTGCCAGAAGCCACCAGAAGCTAGCAGAGAGGCATGGAACAGTTTCTTTCTCAGAGCCCTCAGAAGGAATCAACATGGCTAACACCTTGAATTCAGACTTCTAGACCATAGAATTGTGAGACAATAGATTTCTGTTCTTTAAAGTCACCCACTTTGTGGTATTTTGTTACAGCAGCCCTAAGAAACTAAGATGGTGGCCTTTGAGGATTACAATGGGGTTGAGGAGATGAGACCTACACACACAAAAGAGACATTCATTGTGACATTCATACACAGCCTGGAGAGGGAGGCTCTGCAGGGTTGTTCTTACAAACCTCAACAATAGGAGCCTGTTAAACCCTCACTGAGGGCCCATGTAGACAGTATGTGGTAAAGTCAGCTGTCAAAATGGCACATAAATAAGGGGGCACCTGGATTTGAACCAGGGACCTCTTGATCTGCAGTCAAATGCTCTACCCCTGAGCTACACCCCCTGGCATGCCAATATGACATAATTAATGCCTTTCTCTTGTGTGGTAGCACTCAGCTCTGTAACATTAACTGCTGCATCCCTTTGGGACTGGCTGACTAATACTAGACATCTTCCTTCAGCTGTGAGGCCTTCCAGGCCTCATCCCTGGTGGGGGCATCAGCAAGGAGGAAAGGAAAGTAGTCTCCTGCAGAACACCAGCCCATTTCCCACTGCCTTCTTGGTTTAGGCCAAGAGCTGGCCAAAGTCTCCAAAACAACCCACATAGTCCTCACCTGGGCCCCCAGCCCTGTGCCCTTCTTCCTTCAATGAAGATAGAAATGGGCTGTGTATTAGTCTCCTGGGGCTGCCATAACAAAATACCACAAAGTGGGCAGCTTTAAACAATAGAATTTATTGTCTGACAGTTCTGGAGGCTGAGAGTCCAAGGTCAGGGTGTTAGCCATGTTGATCCTTCTGAGAGCTCTGAAAGAGAATCTGTTCCATGCCCCTCTTCTAGCTTCTGGTAGCTCCAGGTGCTTCTTGGAGTTCCTTGGCTTGCGGCTGCAGCATCACATGCTCACATGGTGTCCTTCCTCTGTCTGTCTCTCTGAGTCTGCTCTCTCCTTTTATAAGAACAGCACTCAGATGGGATTAGGACCTACCCTATTTGTTATGACCTCATGTTAATTTAACTGATGACATCTTCAAAGACCCTATTTCCAAAAAGGTCATGGTCACAGATACCAGGGGTTAGAACTCCAACATATCTTTTTTGGAGGACACAACTCAATTCATAAAAGGTTGTAATTCAAATGGTTTAACAGAGTTCCAATAGTTGGGAAGCATGTTAGAGTAGATAAGCCAGGGTTTCAGCCTTCAAGGTTAAGGCAACTGTGAGTGAGCTCTGGTGTGAAAACCACTTCGTCAGAGGGAAATGTCTACCTTACATGGAGAAACTAGATGCTAAATTTGTCTCCCTGGGTCTGATTGCCACCCCAGTGCACCAAACTGTCTTGTTGGGAAGGAGAGGGTGAGGGTGGTAACTAGGGCTAATTTACTGTCTGCACTAATATGTACAGCTTTCTGACCCTGACAAAGACAGAAGTCTGCACCACAGCCCCTGCCTCATCTTTAAGGATCCAGCAGTGTTGAAGAGATGAGATATACACAGAGGAAAAAAAAAAAATACCAAGAGAAGGGATACTCAGGGTATCGGTGTGGACAGAGAAGAGAGGAGGCTTTCCACCAGGATATAGTTGTGCAAAGGCTGATCTGTAGCTTCCAATTTCAGGGAGGTCCATCATTGTCACAATTGTCATCCATGAAAGCAAACTAGAACGTAAGCAACAACTTCTGTGAATAGAAAAACCAACATGGCAGGGGGCACCCAGATTTGAACTAGGGACCTGTTGATCTGCAGTCAAATGCTCTACCACTGAGCTATACCCCCCTTTCCTCTTATAAATGTCTAATAAGCACCTTTTCACTTTGATAGTCATACCCAGGGTTCCTGAAACACACTGGAAGTTTCTACTTATTTACAGAGAGCTGATAAAACCAGAAACCAATTCCTCTACAAAATCATCCACTGGGGTCCTTCTCCTTCCCCAGTCCCAGGGTCCCCCAAACCTATTCCCTGCTCACATGCCTGTATGTCCCCCTTTCCCTCAGTCTGTGGTAACAGCAGCAGCTGTATCTACTTGCAGTCTTCAATTCCTTTCCTTCCATTCTTTACTGAATCCACTCCAATCATATTCTTGCCCACACCTCTCCACTGGAGCTACTCTTGCCAAAGTCACCAATAACCTCCACATTGCTAAATCTTGTAGTCAAGTTTTATTCCTTATCCCACTTAACCTTAAAATTATTTTTCAATTTATTTCATTTTTTATTATGGTAACATATAATTAACACAAAATTTGCCATTTACATTTAGTGCATTCACAGTGTTGTGCAACTATCACCACTATCTAGTTACAGAACATTTTCATCACCCCAGAAGGAAACCCTGCACCCATTAAGCAGTCACTCCCCATCCCCTCTCCCCTCAGCCACTGGAAATCATTCATCTGTTTTCTGTCTTTAATCATTTGCCTATTCTGGATATTTCAGATAAATGGAATAATACAAAATGTGGATCATTTCTGTCTGCCTTCTTTCAGTACTTAGCATAATGTTTTCAAGGTTCATCCATGCTGTAGCATGCATCAGTACTTCATTTCTTCTTATGGCTGAGTAATATTCCATTGCATGGCTATATCACATTTATCCATTCATCAGTTGAACATTTGGGTTGTTTCTATCTTTTGGCTATTATGAATAGTGCGTCAATGAACATTGGTGTACAAATATCTGTTTGAACCCCTGCTTTCAAGTCTTTGAGGTATATGCTCAGGAGTTGAATTGCTGGGTCATACGGTAATCCTACGCGTAATTTATTGAGGAACTGCCAAATTGTTTTCCACAGCAGCTGAATCAACAATGTACGAGGGTTCCAATTTCTCCACATCCTCTCCTACAAGGAAGACCAGTTAATACAACTATTATTCAAATTTACTCACTAACCACTAAGGCCAAAGATGAAGAAATTGAAGATTTTCACCAACTTCTGCAGCCTGAAATTGATCGAATATGCAATCAGGATGCATTGATAATTACTGGCGATTGGAATGCGAAAGTTGGAAACAGAGAATAAAGATCAGAAGTTGGAAAATAAGGCCTTGGTGATAGAAATGATGCTGGAGATCCCAAGAAAGAATTTTGCAAGACCGACGACTTCTTCATTGCAAATACTTTTTTTCGACAACATAAATGGCGACTATTCACGTGGACCTCGCCAGATGGAATACACAGGAATCAAATCAATTACATGTGTGGAGAGACGATGAAAAGGCTCAATATTATCAGTCAGAACAAGCCAGGGGCTCATATGCAATTTCAAGTTGAAGCTGAAGAAAATTAGAATAAGTCCACGAGAGCCAAAGTACGACCTTGAGCATATCCCACTTGAATTTAGAGACCATCTTAAGAACAGATTTGATACACTGAACACTAATGACCGAAGACCAGACAAGTTGTGGAATGACATCAAGGACAACATACATGAAGAAAGCAAGAGGTCATTAAAAAGACAGGAAAGAAAGAAAAGACCAATATGGATGTCAGAAGAGACTCTGAAACTTGCTCTTCAATGTCGAGTAGCTAAAGCAAAAGGAAGAAATGATGAAGTAAAAGAACTGAACAGAAGATTTCAAAGGGCTGCTTGAGAAGACAAAGCATTATAATGACATATGCAAAGACATGGAGTTAGAAAACCAAAAGGGAAGAACATGCTTGGCATTTGTCAAGCTGAAAGAACTGAAGAAAAAATTCAAGCCTCGAGTTGCAATATTGAAGGATTCTATGGGGAAAGTATTAAACGACACAGGAAGCATCAAAAGAAGATGGAAAGAATACAGAGTCATTATACCAAAAAGAACTGGTTGACGTTCAACCATTTCAGGAGGTAGCATACGATCAAGAATCGATGGTACTGAAGGAAGAAGTCCACGCTGCACTGAAGGCATTGGCGATAAAAAGTCTCCAGGAATTGGCGGAATATCAATTGAGATGTTTCAACAAACAGATGCAGCACTGGAAGTGCTCACTTGTCTATGCTAAGAAATTTGGAAGACAGCTACCTGGCCAACCGACTGGAAGAGATCCATATATATGCTTATTCGCATGAAAGGTGATGCAACTGAATGCAGAAATTATCGAACAATGTCACTAATATCACACACAAGTAAAATTTTGGTGAAGATCATTCAAAAGTGGCTGCGGTAATATACTGACAGAGAAATTCCAGAAGTTCGAGCTAGATTCAGAAGAGGACGTGGAATGAGGGATATCATTGCTCATGTCAGATGGATCCTGGCTGAAAGCAGAGAATACCAAAAAGATGTTTATCTTTGTGTTTTATTGACTATGCAAAGGCATTTGACTGTGTGGATCATAACAAATTATGGATAACATTGTGAAGAATGGGAATTCCAGAACACTTAAT
>NW_004444029.1:312536-334627 GCF_000243295.1 Trichechus manatus latirostris
TCAGGAAAGGTGTGTGTCAGGGTTGTATCCTTTCACCATACTTATTCAGTCTGTATGCTGAGCAAATAATACCAGAAGCTGGACTACATGAAGAAGAACGGGGCATCGGGATTGGAGAAACATTCATTAACAACTGGCGACATGCAGATGGCACAACTTTGCTTGCTGAAAATGAAGAGGACTTGACTCACTTACTGATGAAGATCAAAGACCACAGCCTTCAGTATGGATTACACTTCAACCTGAAGACAACAAAAATCCTCACAACTGGACCAATAAGCAACATCATGATAAATGGAGAAAAGATTGCAGTTGTCAATTATTTCATTTTACTTGGATCCACAATCATCACCCATGGAAGCAGTAGTCAAGAAATTGAAAGATGCAGTGCATTGGCTGCAAAAGACCTCTTTAAAGTGTTGAAAAGCAAAGATGTTACCTTGAAGACTACGGTGCACCTGGCCCAAGCCATGGTGTTTTCAATAGCCTCATATGCATGAGAAAGCAGGATGATGAATAAAGAGACAGAAGAAGAATTGATGCCTTTGAATTATGGTGTTGGTGAAGAATATTGAATATACCATGGACTGTCAAAAGAATGAACAAACGTGTCTTGGAAGAAGTACAGCCAGATTGCTCCTTAGAGGCAAAGATAGTGAGACTACGTCTCACCTACTTTGGACATGTTGGCAGGAGGAATCAGTCCCTGGAGAAGGACGTCATTCTTGATAAAGTAGAGGGTCAGAGAAAAAGAGGAAGACCCTCAAGGAGATGGATTGACATAGTTGCTGCAACAATAAGCTTAAGCATAACAACAACTATGAGGACGGCACAGGACCTGGCAGTGTTTCATTCTATTGTACATAGAGTCACTATCAGTCGGAACCAATTTGATGACACCTAACAATAACAACAAGATAGATCTTGAGAGAGCACAGGGCTCAAAGCAGACATTCTTTACTAGTTATGCTAAACTATTGTTTGGTTTTAAGACTTCAGGGGTTATTTTTGAATGAGGGACCTCTTGATCTGCAGTCAAATGCTCTATCCTTGAGGTTGTTGTTTTCGTGGTTGTTAGGTGCCGTCAAGTCAGTTCCAACTCATAGCGACCCTATGCACCACAGAACGAAACACTGCCCGGTCCTGCGCCATGCTCACAATCATTGTTATGCTTGAGCCTATTGTTGCAGCCACTGTGTCAATCCATCTCGTTGAGGGTCTTCCTTTTTTTCGCTGACCCTCTACTTTACCAGGTATGATGTCCTTCTCCAGGAGCTGATTCCTCCTGACAACATGTCCAAAGTACGTAAGACATAATCTCGCCATCCTTCCTTCTAAGGAGCATTCTGGTTGTACTTCTTCCAAGACAGATTTGTTTGTTCTTTTGGCAGTCTATGGTACATTCAATATTCTTCACCAACACCACAATTCAAAGGCATCAGTTCTTCTTCATCCCCCAAAATATTAACTTTCTGTTAATTAACCTTTCACCTGTGTGGCCACACCCAGACCTTACAGTAAACCCAGGTTTATTCCTGAAAGACCAGGAGGCTGACTCCACTACAGACTGACCTTGGGATTCTGGGCAGGCACAAACTTGTCCAGCAGTCACTTTATTGCCTGGTTCACAGATGCATCTTGTTACACAAGGCTGCCTTCTGGCAGCACTCAATAGGCTGAGAAGAGAGGTATTGACCCCTATTACCCAACTGAGTGAATCAGCTTTCTACCCTTCTCAAAAAGCCCTGGATATTCTCCCCAAAGAATAGCTGCTGTGATAAAAACGTTCCTTGATCCACCTCTAAAGGGCTGATAGGTCCCATGCATAAACAGGACACGGTGGGTCTCAGGCCTTGAGTCAGAGTGTGTTAGAAAGGAAAGAGCCCCCAGACTGTGGTCAGGATGCCCAGATCCACCTGCCAGTTCTGCTGTTGAACTGCTGTAGGAATTTAGGTCAATGAATTAACTGACATGAACCTCAGTTACCTGCCTGAAAAAGGCAGTGAGACCAGCTGCTGGGGAAGATTCCTTCTAGATGCAAAGCTATAGTGTCTCTAAGCTATGTCTCACCCCCAGGCCTTGGAATCCCCAGCCAGAGGCTGCCCAGTACTGGGTTAGAGAAGGATCAAAGCTAGGGAGTTTGAGGAAGAGGGGGGCAGAGAGGCAAGTTTGGTGGGACATATCTGGAACTCCTCAGAGCGGCCACATTAGCAATGGTGTGTGGGGCGCCATGTCACCATTTCAAGTCTATGGCCCAGGGGTCCAGCATCTGACTGTCAAGCAGTCCCTGGTGCAAAGTTCAGCTTTTAGCCATGAAACCTGGTCTTTGAAATCGTGTTTTCTCTTTCTTACTATTATTATTACCATTATTAATGTTCATCTCTCAGCCAACAATCTGCATAGAAAGAAACTTCTCACATGTGATAAAGAGTGTGGAACCCTATGAGATTCTTAATGAGAATCTCTCCCAAAACTCTTCCATGAATTCTGCAGACTCTGGGTTTGTCGCCTCATCCCAGCTCCTCCAGTTTTCATTTTGTGTCCCATTTACTACATCTTTTGTCTTATATGGTTGATATTAAAACCAAAAACCAAACCCCTTGCTGTCGAGTTGATTCTGGCTCACAGCGACCCTACAGGACAGAGTAGAACTGCCCTATAGGGTTTCCAGCTGGTCTGTGTGTGAACAGCTGGTGGATTTGAACTGCTGACCTTTTGGTTAGCAGCCATAGCTCTTAACCACTGCACCATCAGGGCTCCATGGCTGATATTAGGATGTCATATTTTCTGTATGAATATTTCATCTCCTTAAGGCCCTGTGGTCCCCTGGAATGGACAGGCTCTGTATCCCTCAGGTCCCCCAAAGCACATAGTTCTGGTCACTAGTATTTAAACAGTAATTTATTATTTACAAAACAATTTCTTATTTATCCTTAAAAATAACCTGTTAGAGAAATATCGTTCTAATTCCCATTTCCTAGATAAAGAGACTGAGGCTCAGAGAGTTTAAGTAACTCACTCAAGGTAACAGCCAGGATTTAGCTAACTGGACTGCAGGGCTTCCAACTACAAACACCATCCTCTTTCTGTTGTCGGTGGTCTTGTGCCCCCTGGGAGATGAAAGAACCCCTTTCTAGAACAAGGCCCTGAAAAGAAAGAAATAAGGAGACAGGGAAGAAATACCAAAGACAGGTACTTCAGGTGGGTTGAGGGGCTGACTGGACCTGGGTGGTACTGGTGAGGGCAGAGGAAAGTCCTCTTGTTCCCCAGGATACGGTGGAGAGAAGGAGCCCCACAGAAGAGTCAGAAGACATGGTTCTGGTGCCAGTCCTGCCCTCAGGACTGGCGTTTGGTCGACTACCTGCCAGACAGGCAGCCTCCTGCCTTGGGCCTCATGCTTTGTAGACCCTTTAAGATATGTTCTACTGGATCCTGTGTCCCTAATACTATGCTCTGAGTTACTAGGACATTGGGATTCCTATCCAAAGACCCCTGGCCACTCCCAGGGACTATGTAGACCCCTTGCCCAGAACCATGCTCTAAAAGTCTCTGATGAGCACACTTCTAGGGCCATGGATTGGCCAAGCGTTGACTGTTGCAGGGAGTGTAGACAGAGTTTGAACATGATTGTTGGGCTACCCATATATGTGCGTGTTAGACCCCTTGAGATGCAAGATAGAGCCAGGGGTGAGTAGAAAAGGAGAACAGACTAAGGATCAAGGGCTGGCTCTCTCTGCCCTGCCACATTCCATTTGGAACTCCAAAAAGTTAGAGAATTCTAAAGGTAAGATTACCGTTATAAAAGGTAGGGTTTTCAAGATAGGATAATAGAAATGTACACATATGTAAATGTAATTCACCTACAAAGAAATGTACATATCTTAAATGCACAATTTGATGAGTTACGAAAACTGCATACAGTTGTGTAACTTACACCCTTATCAAGATACAAAACATCTCCAGAAAGTTCCCCAGTGTCCCTCCAAGTAAATCTCCAACTCCCACCACCATCTCAAAGAAGCAAGAATTGTTCTGATTTCTATCAATATGAATTCATTTCGCCTGCTCTAGAGTCCTAGAGTATGTGTCTTTTGTGTCTGACTTCTTTCACTCAGAATAGCGTTTCTGAGATTCATCCATGTTGTTGTAACTTGTTATTGTAAGGTGCCATTGAGTGGATTCCGACTCATAGAGACCCAATGTACAACAGAACGAAACACTGCCCGGTCTTGTGCCATCCTCACAATCGTTGCTATGTTTGAGCCCATTGTTGGAGCCACTATGTCAATCTATCTCATTGAGGGTCTTCCTCTTTTTTACTGGCCCTCAATTTTACCAAGTATGATGTCCTTCTCCAGGAACTGGTCCCTCCTGATAACATGTACAAAGTATGTGAGATGAAGTCTCGTCATCCTTCCTTCTAAGGAGCTTTCTCCTTGTACTTCTTCCAAGACAGATTTGTTCTTTCTGGTAGTATATTCAATATTCTTCACCAACACCATAATTCAAAGGCATCAATTCTTCAGTCTTCCTTATTCATTGTCCAGCTTTCACATGCATGTGAGGTGACTGAAAACACCATGGCTTGTGTCAGGCACACCTTAGTCCTTAAAGTGACATCTTTGCTTTTTAACACTTTAAAGAGGTCTTTTGCAGCACATTTGCTCAATGCAATGTGATATTTGATTTCTTGACTTCTGCTTCCGTAGGTGTTGATTGAGGATCCAAGTAAAATGAATCCCTTGACAACTTCAATCTTTTCTTTGTTTATCATGATTTTGCTTATCGGTCCAGTTGTGAGAATTTTTGTTTTCTTTATGTTGAGGTGTAATCCATACTGAAGGCTGTGGTCTTTGATATTCATCAGTAAGCGCTTCAAGTTCTCTTCACTTTCAGCAAGAAAGGTTGTGTCATCTGCATATCGCAGGTTGTTAACGAGTCTTCCTCCAATCCTGATGCCCCATTCTTCTTCATACAGTCCAGCTTCTTGGATTATTTGCTCAGCATACAGACTGAATACATATGGTGAAAGGATACAACCCTGACACACACCTTTCTGACTTTAAACCTGCAGTATTGCCTTGTTCTGTTCAAATGACCATCTCTTGGTCTATGTACTGGTTCCTCATGAGCACAATTAAATGTTCTGGAATTCCCATTCTTCACAATGTTATCCATAATTTGTTATGATCCACGCAATCAAATGCCTTTGCACAGTCAATAAAACACAGGTAAACATTTTTTGGTATTCTTTGCTTTCAGCCATGATCTATCTGACATCAGCAATGATATCCCTTGTTCCATGTCCTCTTCTGAATCCGGCTTGAGTTTCTGGCAGTTCCCTGTAGATGTACTGCTATAACTGCTTTTGAATGATCCTCAGCAAAATTTTACTTGTGTATGATATTAAGGATATTGTTCAATAGTTTGCACGTTCTGTTGGATCTCCTTTCTTTGGAATAGGTACAAATATGTATCTCTTCCAGTCAGTTGGCCAGGTAGCTGCCTATCAAATTTCTTGGCATAGATGAGTGAGCCGTTCCAGCGCTGCATCCATTTGTTGGAACATCTCAATTGTCATTCTGATAATTTCTGGAGCCTTGTTTTTTGCCAATGCCTTCAGCACAGCTTCGACTTCTTTTTTCTGAGCCATCGGTTCTTGATTGTATACTACCTCCTAAAAAGGTTGAACGTCGACAAATTCTTTTTGGTACGGTGACTCCGTATATTCCTTCCATCTTCTTTTGATGCTTCCTGTGTTAATATTTTCCTTGTAGAATCCTTCAATATCGCAACTCGAGGCTTGAACTTTTTCTTCAGTTCTTTCAGCTTGAGAATGCTGGGCATGTTCTTCCCTTTTGGTTTTCTATCTCCAGGTTTTTGCACATTTCATTATAATACTTTGTCTTCTCGTGCCGCCCTTTGAAATCTTCTGTTCAATTCTCTTATATCATTATTTCTTCCTTTAGCTTTAGCTTTCTTCCTCTACCTTTAGCTTTAGTGTCAGAGTCTCTTCTAACATCCATTTTGGTCTTTTCTTTCTTTCTTGTCTTTTTAATGACCTCTGCTTTCTTCATGTATGATGTCCTTCATGTCATTCCACTACTCATCTGGTCTTTGGTCATTCGTGTTCAATGTGTCAAATTTATTCTTGAGATGATCTCTAAATTCAGGTAGGATATACTCAAGGTCATACTTTGGCTCTCATGGACTTGCTCTAATTTTCTTCAACTTGAATTTGCATATGAGCAATTGATGGTCTGTTCCACAGTCGGCTCCTGGCATTGTTCTGACTGATGATATTGAGCTTTTGTATCATCTCTTTGCACAGATGTAGTCGATTTGATTCCTGGGTATTCCATCTGGTGAGATCCAGATGTATAGTTGCTGTTTGTGTTGTTGAAAAAAGGTATTTGCAGTGAAGAAGTCGTTGGTCTTGCAAAATTCTATCCTGCAATCTCTAGCGTTATTTCTACCACCAAGGCTATATTTTTCAACTACTAATCTTTCTTCTTTGTTTCTATCTTTCTCTTTCCAATAACCACTAATTATCAATGCATCTTCATTGCATGTTTGGTCAATTTCAGACTGCAGAAGTTGGTAAAAATCTTCAATTTCTTCATCTTTGGCTTTAGTGGTTGTTGTGTGTGATGGTTAAGATTGTGTGTGAACTTGGCTGGGCCATGATTGTTAGTGTTTTGGTGGTCGTATAATGTTGGGATCACTTGCCTGTTGAGATTTGATATGTGGTCACTCCTATGATGGGATCTACTGTGAGTAGCCAATCAGTTGAAAGGGAGTTTCTTTGGGTGTGTGGCCTGCACCAAATATAGGTGAACATTCTGGCAGGGCTCAGCGGCTTTTTGCTCATGAGGGATCCTGCAGATGGCTCCTGTTCGTCTGACCTCTGATTCTTGGGACTTGAGCTAGCTGGTTACTTGCGATCGTCACAGACTGTGAGCAAGAGCCCTGCTCTCTGACCTGCTGATCTTGGGTTTGCCAGCCCCTGCGGCTACATGAATCAGGAGAAGCCTCTGTCCTGACCCACGGACTCAGGACTATCCAGCCTCTACAATTTCATGAGCTATTTCCTTGATATAAATTGCTCTCTCTATATATATATTTATATGCTTTACTGGTTTTGCTTCTCTAGAGAACGCAGCCTAAGACATTTGTTACTGAGAGTGGTTCTAGAGAAATAAAATTGCAAGGATGAGTTTTCTAAACTGGTTCTCAAGTTTAGTTAGTCTTAAAGATGTGGATGACTCTGCTTCCAGCAGTAAAGAGGGCACTGCTAATCCATGATTTCAGGTGGCAATACAAATACACAAAATATCACCACCAGTAGATCAGGTATTAGTGAAAGGCAAGGCTCTTGGTGATTGCATGTGTGATACCTTTCTACAATTTTGTCATAATGAGAAGTTTAAGGAAGCTGGTTGGTTGTTCCTACTTTCGCTAGACAAACTGGAGAAAGAAAGAGATGCACTCAGGGCTTCAGAGTCAAAGCTCAAGTGTCGCGTAAATGACCTCAAAGTTTCCACTTGTGCTTTGAAAGAAAGGCTTATTTCTTGTAGTAACAGAGCTGATATTGCCAAAAACCAAACCCGGAGTCTTATTGTAAGAGTGGCTGAATTACAATGCCAACTCAATTGCCAACCTTGAGAGGTGTTTAAAGTTTAAAAGAGGGCATTGATTGGGAAGAAATGGGATCCTGAAACTTTAGATGGAGACATATAGGCAGATAATCAGGAAGCTGGAGACATAGAGCCCCTAAATTCCACTGAATCAATCCTGCCAACAGAACCAGCCCTCTAACTCCCATCTAAAGAGATTATTCCATGTTTGTCTGCTAAACCACCCTTCCAAGTAAAACCATTAGCCCCTCCATTCCCATCTAATGAGATTAACCCAGCTCTGTCTAAATTGCCTGGGGCATCGCCTGAGGCAGATGCTTTACAAGACAATGCTGAATGTTCTCAAAATACTTCCTCACTACTGATTTTTGCTTCTAGACCTGTAACGAGAGGTAAGTCCCAGGGAGCCCCAAAAGGTGAAGCACACAGTGTGACCCAGGAGGAGGTACACTCCACTCCAAGAGAACTGCTTGACTTTTCTAATATGCACAAAGAGAAACCTGGGGAATATGTGTGGGAATGGCTATTAAGGGTGTGTGATAATGGTGCAAGGAACATAAAGATGGAGCAGTCTGAGTTTATTGATATGGGCCCGCTAAGTACAGATTCTTCGTTCAATGTTTCAGCTTGAGAAGTTAGGAAAGGATCTAACAGCTTATTTGGTTGAGTTGCTGAAGCATGGATTACAAGGTGGCCTACACTAAATCAAACTGAAGTACTAGACCTGCCTTGGTATACTGTAGAAGAAAGTACCCAAAGGCTTAGGGAAATTGGCATGCTAGAGTAGATTTTTCAGGTTAGACCCACAGACACACACATGGTGTACCCAGAGGACACACCTTTTACCACAACGGTGAGGAACAGATTTGTGAAGGGGGCCCCAGTATCCCTGAAAACTGCTGTGATTACTATTTTATGTAAGTTAGATTTGACAGTAGGAAGTGCCTTAACTGAATTAAGACACTTAACTACAACGAAGCCCTGGTGGCACAGTGGTTAAGTGATGCAGCTTCTTACCAAAAGGTCAGCAGTTCAAATCCACCAGCCGCTCCTTGGAAACCCTGTAAGGCAGTTCTACTCTGTCCTCTAGGGTCATTATGAGTCGGAATCAACTCAATGGCAAAGGCTAACTACAATGGGGTTGATTGATTGGATCCCACGGTTGTAGAGGCCAAGTGGTGGCACTCGTGGGCATTGTTACTGTAATGGACAGCAAAGTCAAAGCAGTAATCAGAATAGTCTGACTCATATGGACTTCTGGCATTGGCTGCTTAGTCATGGTGTCCCTAGGAGTGAAATAGATAGGAAATTTACTAAATATTTACTTGATCTGTACAAGCAGATGAATTCTAGGTCAAGTGAACAGCAGTCTAACTCCAAGCGCCAGAAAAGAGAGTCATGGTCCCTCAATCAATTCCCAGACTTAAGCAGGTTTAAAGACCCACAAGCCCTTGACTGAAGGGGAGGCTTGGTCCCCTTGAGGAGGGACTCCAATACGCTACCAAAAACTTATACTGTTAATCTTTCTCCCAGTCTTCCCGAAAGGGATCTACGACATTTTACGAGAGTGAATGTTCATTGGGGAAAAGGAAATAATCAGACTTTTCTGGGACTACTGGATACTGGCTCTGCACTGACACTAATTCCAGGAGACCCAAAACATCACTGTGGCCCACCAGTCAGAATGGGGGCATATGGAGGTCAGGCTACAAATGGAGTCTAGGCTCATGTCTTTCTCACAGTAGGTCCAGTGGGTTCCTGATCCCATCTGGTAATGATTTCCCCAGTTCAGGAATGCATAATTAGAATGGATATACTCAACAACTGGCAGAACCCTCAGATTGGATCTCTGACAAATGGAGTAAAATGGTAGGAAAAGCCAAGTGGAAGCCATTAGAACTGCCCCTACCTAGGAAAATAGTAAACCAAAAGCAATACCACATTCTTGGATGGATTGAAGAGGTTACTGCCACCATTAAGGACTTGAAGGATGCAGGAGTGGTGATTCCCAACACATCCTCATTCAACTTGCCTAACTGGCCTATGCAGAAAACAGATGGATCTTGGAGAATGACAGTGGATTATCAAAAACTTAACCAGGTTGTGACTACAGTTGCAGCTGCTGTTCCTGATGTGGTTTCATTAGTTGAGCAAATTATATCTCCTGGCACCTGGCAGCTATTGATCTGGCTAATGCCTTTTTGTCTATACTTGTTTTGAAGGACCGCCAAAAGCAGTTTGCTTCAGCTGGCAAGGCCAACAATACACCTCCAGTTGCCTACTGCAATGCTACATTAACTCTCCAGCCCTATGTCTTAATTTAGTCCAAAAGAATTTTGATTGCCTTTCCCTTCCACAAGACAACAGACTAGTCCATTACATTGATTGCATTATGCTGATCGGACCTAATAAGGAAGAAGTGTCAACGACTGTAGACTTATTGGTAAACATTTGCATGCTAGAGGGTGGGAAATTAATCCTACAAAAATTCAGGCGTCTTCCACCTCAGTGAAATTTCTAGTGGTCCAGTGGTGTGGGGCATGTCAAGATACTTCTTCTAAAGTGAAGGAAAAGTTATTGCATCTAGCCCCTCCCCCAACTAAAAAGGAGGCACAACACCTAGTGGATCTTTTTGGATTTTGAAGGCAACATATTCCTCATTTGAGTGTGTTACTCTGGTCTATTTATCAAGTGACTTGAAAAGCTGATAGTTTTGAGTGGGGCACAGAACAAGAGAAAGCTCTACAACAGGTTCAGGCTGCTGTGCAAGCTGCTCTGCCACTTGGGCCATATGATCCACCTGATCCAATGGTGCTTGAAGTGTCAGTGGCAGATAGAGATGCTGTTTGGAGTCTTTGGCAGGCCCCTATTGGTGAATCACAGCACAGACCCTTAGGATTTGGGAGTAAAGATCTGCCATCCTCTGCAGATAACTACTCTCCTTTTAAGAAACAGTTTTTGGCTTGTTACTGGAACTTAGTAGAGACTAAACACTTAATCATGGGACACCAAGTCACACCGTGGCCTGAGCTGCCCATCATGAACTGGGTGTTGTCTGACACTCAGAGACATAAAGTTGGACATGCACAGCAGCTTCCCATCATTAAATGGAAGCGGTATATACAAGATCGGGCCTGAGCAGGACCTGAAGGCACGAGTAAGTTGCATGAGGAAGTGGCCAAATTCCCATGGTCTCCACTCCTGTCACATTACACTCCATCTCCCAGTCTGCACCTATGGCCACATGGGGAGTTCCTTATGATCAGTTGACTGAGGAAGAGAATACTCGTGCCTGGTTTAGACATGGTTCTGAGCAATATGCAGGCACCACTCGAAAGTGAACAGCAGCAACATTACCGCCCCTTTCTGGGACCTCCCTGAAGGACAGTGGTGAAGGGAAATCCTCCCAATGGGCTGAACTTCTAGCAGTGCACCTGGTTGTTCACTTTGCTTGGAAGGAGAAACGGCCACATGTATGATTGTATACTAATTCATGAGCTTGCTCAATGGTTTGGCTGGATGGTCAGGGACTTGGAAGGAACATGATTGGAAAATTGAAGACAAGGATTTATGGGGAAGAAGTATGTGGATTGACCTCTCTGAATGGGCCAAAGAAGTGAAGATATTTGTGTCTCATGTGAATGCTCACCAATGGGTGACTTCAGCAGAGGAGGATTTTAACAATCAAGTGGATAGGATGACGCTTTCTGTGGAAACCAGTCATCCTCTTTCCCCAGCTACTTCTGTCTTTGCTCAATGGGCTCATGAAGAAAGTTGGCATGGAGGCAGGGACAGAGGTTATGCATGGGCTCAGCAACATGGGCTTCCAGTCACCAAGACTAACTTGGCTACAGCCACTGCTGAGTGCCCAATCTGCCAGCAGCAGAGACCAACACTGAGTCCCCCATATGGCACCATCCCTCGAGGTGGTCAGCCAGCAACCTGGTGGCAAATTGATTACATTGGACCACTTCCATCATGGAAAGGGCAGCTTTTTGTTCTTACCAAAATAGACATTCTGGATATGGATTTGCCTTCCTTGTGTGCAATGCTTCTGCCAAAACTACCACCTGTGGACTTACAGAATGCCTTATCCACATCATGGTATCCCACACGGCAACACCTCGGATCAAGTGACTTACTTCACAGTAAATGAAGTGTGGCAATGGGTCCATACTCATGGAATTCACCGGTCTTACCATGTTCCTCATCATTCTGAAGCAGCTGGCTTGATAGAACGATGAAATGGCCTCCTAAAGACACAATTATGGCACCAGCTAGGCGGCAATACCTTGCAGGGTTGGGGCAATGTTCTCCAGGAGGCTGTATATGTTCTAAACCAGCATCCAATATATGGTACTGTTTCTCCCATAGCCAGGATTCGTGGATCTAGGAATCAAGGGTGGAAATGGGAGTGGCACCACTCACTATTACCTCTAGTGACTCACTTGCAAGATTTTTGCTTCCTGTCCCTGTGACCTTATGCTCTGCACGTCTAGAGGTCTTAGTTCCAAAGGGAAGAATGCTCTCACCTGGAGACACATCACTTATTCCATTGAACTGGAAGCTAAGAATGCCACCTGGCCATTTTGGGCTCCTTATGCCTCTGGATCAACAGGCAAAGAAGAAAGTTACTATATGGGCTGATGTGATTGATCCTGATTACCAAGGGGAAATTGGATTGATATTACATAATGGAGGTAAAGAAGAGTATGTCTGGAATGCAGGAGATTCCTTAGGGCGTCTCTTAGTACTACCATGCCCTGTGATTAAAGTCAATAGGGAATTAGAGCAACCCAATTCCAATGTGACTACTAATGGTGCAGACCCTTCAGGAATGAAGGTTTGGGTCACCCCACCAGGCAAAGAACCACGACTAGCTGAGGGGCTTGCTGAGGGCAAAGGGAATACGTAATGGGTGGTGGAAGAAGGTAGTTCTAAATACCAGTTACAACCACATGACCAGTTGCAGAAATGAGGACTATAATTGTTATGAGTATTTCTGCTTTATATGTGTGCATCATATATTTTTGTTTTCTTAACTTATAAAATATAAGATGTAAACAGGGCTAGGGCATTTTCAGTTGTATGTGTTTTCATTGTATCGTGTTAGGTGCAAGAATGACTTTATAATTGTCTTTATTCAGAGATTATGTATGGTTTAAGGAAATATGTACAGGTGACAAGTTCACACGGGGTGGACTGTGATGGTTAAGATTGTGTGTCAACTTGGCTGGGCCTTGATTCTCAGTGCTTTGGCAGTAGTATAATGTTATGATTACTTCCCTGTTGAAATTTGGTAGGTGATCACCCCCATGATGGGATCTGCTGTGAGTAGCCAATCAGTTGAAAAGGAGTTTCCTTGGGTGTGTGGCCTACATCGAATATAAGCAGACATTCTGGCGGGGCTTGGGGGCTTTTTCCTTGTGCTGCATCCTGCAGCTTCCTCCCGTTCATCTGACCTCCGGCTCTTGGGACTTGAGCTAGCAACTTACCTGCCGTCTTGCCTGCTAATCTTGGGATTCATCCATCTTCGAAGCCTGTGAGAAAGAGGTATGCTCTCTGACCTGCCAATCTTGGGTTCACCAGCCCCTGCGGCTACGTGAATCAGGGGAAGTCTCTGTCTTGACCCACAGACTTGGGATGTTCCAGCCTCTATAACTGCATGAGCCATTTCCTTGATATAAATCTCTCTATATATAGATTCATATACATATATATTTAAATAAATAAATATATTTATTTATACGTTTTACTGGTTTTGCTTCTCTAGAGGACCTTAGCCTAAGACAGCGTGTAAATCTGAACAACAGTCATATTAACTGATCTTCCTTGTAGGCATGTGGATATTATCCTATCACTGACAGGGTTGTGCTTAAGGATAGATCTTGAAATGTTCTTTTTGACGATGAAGGTGACACGATTCCTCTACAATTTGTCATTCCCAGCATAGTAGCCCATATGATTGTCTGATTCAAAATGGCCAATACCAGTCTATTTCTGTTCATTAATGCCTAGGATATCGACCTTTATGCGTTCCATTTTATTTTTGATGACTTCCAATTTTCCTAGATTTATACTTTGCACATTCCACGTTCCAATTATTAATGGATGTGTGCATTTGTTTCTTCTCATTTTGAGTCGTGCCACATCAACAAATTAAGGTCCTGAAAGCTTCACTCCATCCACGTAGTTAAGCGTTGACTCTGCTTTAAGGAGGTAGCTCTTCCCTAGTCGTCTTTTGAGTGCCTTCCAACCGGCGGGCTCATCTTCTGGCACCATATCAGACAATGTTCTGCAGCTATTCATAAGGTTTTCACTAGCCAATTTTTTCAAGAAATAGACTGCCAGGTCCTTTCTTCTAGTCTGTCTTCATCTGGAAGCTCAGCTGAAACCTATCCACCAAGGGTGACCCTGCTGGTATTTGAAATATCGGTGGCAAAGCTTCCAGTATCACAGCAACACGCAAGCCACAACAGTAGGACAAACTGACAGATAGGGGGTGGGTGGTTGTAAGCATCATTAGTTTTTTCCTTTATGTTGCTGAGAATATTCCATTTATCAATTTTCCTGTTGATGGACATTTGGGCTGTTTCCAGTTTAGGACTATTATGAATATGACTGCAATGGATATTCTTGTGCAAAATTTCTTTTGTGGACATATGTTTTTGTTTCTCTTTGATAAAAACCTAAGAGTGAAATTGCTGAGCCATAGGAAGTTTAACTTTATAAGAAAGTGCCAAATAGTTTTTCAGAATGGTTGTTGTTGTCATTAGGTGCCATCGAACTGGTTCCAACTCATGGTGACCTATGTACAACAGAACAAAACACTATCTTACATTCCAACCATCAATGTGTGAGAATTTTACGTGTCCCACATCCTCACCAACACT
The DNA here is from genome assembly GCF_000243295.1 of Trichechus manatus latirostris. Taxonomy (NCBI): domain Eukaryota; kingdom Metazoa; phylum Chordata; class Mammalia; order Sirenia; family Trichechidae; genus Trichechus; species Trichechus manatus. The sequence continues at coordinate 327,067 of NW_004444029.1, forward strand.
TGGTGTTGCTAGTCTTTTAGCTGTTTTAGTGGCTGTAAGAAGGTGTCTCATTGTACGTTTTCATTTTCCTGATAATTAATGATGTTGAGCACTTTTCCACGTGCTTACTAGCCAATCGTATATTGTATATTGTAATAGTAGGTTGTCCTTTGTGAAGTGTCTATTCAAACCTGTTGCCCATTTTAAAATAGAGCTGCTTGCCTTTTTAATAAAAAAAGTTACACTTTATTATATTTAGGTCTTCTTTAATTTCTTTCAGCAATGTCTTCATGTCTTTTGTTAAATTTATCCCTAATTATTTTATGATTTTCATACTATTGTAAATACCATTTTCAAATTTTTATTTTGGCATATAGAAATATAATTGATTTTCGTGAATTGATCTTGTATTCTGACTTCTTTCTAAGTTCACTTACAAGTTCTTGTAATTTTTTAAAAGGATTCTTTAGGATTTTCTATGCAGTGAATTATCATGTCTGGGAATAAAGATGGTTTTACTTTTACCCTTCCAATCTATGTGCCTTCTATTAATTTTCCTTGCCCAATTGAATTGGGTAGAACTTACAGAGAAAGTTTGTTAATAAGTGTGGAGTTTATCAATTTTATTGATCTTTTCAACAATCAACTTTTGGTGTCATTGATGTTCTCTATTCTTTGTCCATTTTCTACTTCATTGAATTCTGCTCTTTATTATCCCATTCATTCTACTTACCTTGAGTATAATTTGTTCTTTTTTTTTGTAGCTCCTTAGGTAGACGCTTAGATAATTGATTTTAAATCTTTCTTTTTTTCTAACACAAGCAATAAAATTTCCTTTAAGTACTACTTTAGTGTATGCCACAATTTTGATTCCATGTTTTCATTATCACTCAGTTCAAAATTTCCCTTCTGAGTTCCTCTTTGACTCATGGATTAATTAGAAGTGTGCTTAATCTACAAAAAATGGGGATTCTCTAGATACTATGTTATTATTAATATGTAATTTAATTTCTTTGTGGTCTGGGAACATACCCTGTATGAGTTAAATTTACTCAGACTTTATGGTCTAGCATATGGTCTATCTTGGTGAATATTCCATATGCACTTGGAAAAAAATGTGTATTGTGCAGTTGCTGAGTGTTGCATTATATAAATGTGAGTTAGTTAATTTGGTTCAAGAATGAAGGTTTGGGTCACCCCACCAACAGGGCAAAGAACCATGACCAGTTAAAGTGCTTGCTGAGGGCAAAGGATGGTCCTTTGAAGATTTCTAGAGTTCTTTCTCTTTGCAGCTTTCCTCTCTAGTACTGTCTTCTGCAAAGTGTAGCCTGCTTTGTCTCCCAAGACTCACAGCTCCATATTCTCAACTTCTAAAGTCCTGTAGTTTCTGCCGGGGTGCCTCCTCCCTGTGCCACGGCCTAGAAACTTTTGCAAGGCAGTAAGTTGGGGTATTCATAGAGCTCAAATTGTTGTGTCCCATTTCTCAAGGATCTCTGTCCAGTGTCTTGAAAACTATTTTGTTTCATCTATTTTTTCTATTTGTTTGTTTGTTTTTTGGTTTGTTACAAGTGGGAGGATAAACCAATCACTGTTACATCATCTTGGTCGTAAGTAGAAGTCCAATCTTTCTTTTTAATCTACAGTGATACCTATGGGTCCTACTGGCTTATTCCCCCTTGCAAGTTGCACCAGATCCTCAAACCCAACATGACCAACAATAAATGCCCTATCATCACCTTTTCCCCATCATCTTCTCCTTCTGTACCTGACATCTTTGCCTCAGCAAATGACACAATCATCCACCCAGTTATCTAAACCAGAGCCTAAGTGTCATCTTAGATCTCCCTTTCCCTCAATCCTAACATCTAATTAATTAACTGATCTGATCAATTCTAACTCATATATGTCTCCCTAATCTTTATCCTTTTCACCATGTCCACATTCACTGCCCTAAGACCTTCACCATCTCTTATGCGGCAGTTTGTACTGTGTCAACTTGGTATAGCGGAAAGTACTTTCCCAGAATCCCTTCCTAGTATAGTACCAAGTTAGATTTGGCCAAAAGAATTCTAGTGATATTTGGGAGGTGGAAGTGAAGCAGCAGCCGTTACTCTCTGAAAGTTATTGTGGTTAGATGTTGTGATAGACACACAGATACCAACAGATTCCAGCTTATCTTGACTCTCCCCTACTATGTGCCCAATTCTTCTTCCCAACTGCCAGCCATGTCCATCAACAGTAGCCCTAGTGCTACCACCAGATACCTGGCTGAACGTCACAGAAGTGGTAGTTATGCTGAAGCTATGACTGACTGAGTTTTGTCCCTTGCCAAGTTAGAAAGGACTCTGTGTCCCTATAAAATATTCCTAATTTTATCTGACTAGTCTTTGATGTGACAGCTCCCCCCCCCAACCCAAAAGCTATAAGGCACCATTCTATTCATTATGAGGTCATCAAAAATTGATGACTCAAGGGTCAGCCTTAAAAAACTTCAAAATCTCTTGTAAATATGAGTCAGAATGTGAGTAATAAGCTTGTTTCTATTATAATTAATAACATCATTGCCGGGGTGGGCCTTGTTCTACAGTAAGTGTTCCCGAATGTGCATGGTGAGAAATCTAATGTTTGTAACTAGAACACTATTTCCAAAAGCTAGGGGGAACTTGGTTATTTACTGGTGAATTTTAAAAATAAACTAAAAATAAACCCTAATGCTTGTTTCATAGAAGTCCATATTTGTTCATATTTGGAATTTGCTTAAAGTAAGGCCCACCTGTATCCTTTTTCTGTACCCCTCACCTTTACTGGTGCAAGGGGACCTCAGTTCTGCCCTGGAGCATTCAGGCACAGCATTCAGGCTCAAGCCTCTGCTTAGGGAGCTTGGACTGCCTTGGTGTTCAGTCCTTCATTCCTGTGCTCAAAGCTCTGACCCCAGGGAAGAAGCAGGGACCCTGCTGAGCTGTTGTCAGCTACTGACTCCTTCGGTGTGGGCAGGTTTTGATTCAACATATTAGAATGACTGAGGATACAGAAGGTTCTAGAAAACACAAAGCGTAATCAGGGGTGCCAGGGCATTGCTATCTCCTCCATACATTTGCCACAAGCTCACCTTGCCCGTGGCTCTCTAGAGCCCCATCAGGATCTTATCTCCAGTTTGGCTGAGGGTGATGTCATCAGGGTGGAATACACAACACCCTGAGACCCCTTCTCAAACTGAGGCATGGACCTTCCTAGAAGGCAGGCCAAGAAGAGTGGTGAGGGATGTGGGAGCAAGAGTTGGGTCTTCAAGCATCAAATCATCAACTGTATTCAATGTTCAATAAATCAAAACAATCTTTTAAAATTCAAACAAATATGGGAGTTTTACCAGATAGACAACCAGATTTACATGGGGTTTCTTAAACAAAAATATGACAATTCAATAAAACTTCTGGCTTACTGAAGGCCATTTCAGGCAGTATCCAGACCCACAGAATACCCATTCACTTTTCTCTGTCCTTGAGCACTTTAGTGTAGAAAAATGTTTGTGAGGCCCTGGTCCACAGCCCGCAGATCCTAGAGACATGCAGAGACACCCAGCTCTCACCAGAAGAGCTAGAAAGAAGGTATCTCTTCACAGCCAAGGACCTGAAAACCAACCCTCTCTGCAACTTCCCCTGAGGGATCCCAGGAAGGGACTTTGTGCTTGCCCTGTGGGAGGAACTCCAGAGCCAACTGAAAGTTGGCAGCCACTCCAACAGCTGTAGGACAATGTTCTCTGTGGGAGTCTTCAGACAGTTTCTTCTTTTCCTTGGGTATAAGAAAGGCTTCTCTGGCAAGCCAAGCTTCAGCAAATACCACATGGACCCCCAAGATATCTGCCCCAATGCCTGGCCAACTTTCAACAAGCCTTTGTATCAGTCAAGATAGGCTAGGTTAAGCTGTGGTAAAAAGAAAAAAAAAAAAAATCCAAAAGCTTGTGGTTTATGGCAGCAAAGATTTGTTTCATGCTCATGCTACATGCTCATCATGGGCTGACCGGGGATTCTACCTAGTGTTTCCTCCCTCCAGGACACAGACTAATAGAGTAGCCACCTTCTCAAGTATTGCTGGTCACCATAGAAATCTTTGGAGAGTCTCAACCTGTAATTAAATGCTCAGCCCAGAAGTGGCATTCCTTTTTCCATGTACAACTGATCAGCCAGAACTTGTCACATGGCTCAACCCAACTACAAGGAACGAGGAAGCCCAATCTAACCATATTTCTTGAGAGAGAACAACTGGAAACAGTCGGTGAACAGCAATAATGGTTACCACAGCCTTCTCTGAAAGGCCTAACACCGAGCCTTTAGGCTGTATGCCTGGTCCCAAGGGAAAACCTCAGGCCTAAGGGAGCAGCTGGAAAAATAGAGGTCCATCCATACTGCTGTACCCACCTAAGCATAGGAAGCACCCACAGGGGATCATGGGTGAGTAGCCATTATATCTATACGGTCTAAACCACATGCTTCATGCCTCTCTGATCCCTGGGGTTCACATGTGGTCTCATTTATTCACCAGCCTGCTGGGCTCATTCTGGGTAAGCTGCAGATGCTTAATGACCGCCTACTCTTAGATTTTTCTATGAATATTCAGCAGAAGGGTAAGGAGTAAAGGGGTGGCAGTGGTGTTGGAAAGGAGAGTCATGAAGTCTGGAACTGTAGTTCATCACACCACGTGAAGCAATCAATTAAGATCTGTACTAAGTAATTACTCATGTTCTCCAAACCTACCCTGTATTGGGTATTGCAGGGGAGCGAAGAGAAGATATAGTCCCTGCTCTCAAGGAACTTATAATCTGTGAAGTGAGTTAGAACACTATCTATTACCTCATACTGTAATTTTTCTCTAAGTGCCAGACAAATGGTACCCATATCAAAAGTTGTTTGAGTTTGGATGAGGTAGGGTTTACCACAGGTTGATTGGTGTGGAAAGGCTTAATGGAAGAATTAGGGCATGATCTGGTCTGGGACAGATGGGTAAGCTTTGGATGGGCAAAAGGAGGGGAAAAGAGTATGGGGAAAGGCACAGGAGTGTCACTTTTCATGCCTGCTTATGAAACAATGAGTGGATAGACCCATATAGAGGCACAGTGAGCCAAGAAGTGGGAAATGGAGGTGAAAGGCTATGGAAGGCCTTGAATATCAACCCAAGGTTTGTATCTATTCCTTTTTTTTGCAAACAGAGGTTGGAGGGTCAGCTATTAGGGATGCTTTACAACGGATTCTTGTCTTAAGTGGAAGGTTTGGCCAGTCATTATTACCAAATTTAACCGTATATCAGAACCCCTACCTAACCGCCCCCCCCCCGCCCCCCACAGCCTCACACTAGAAGTTTGTTAAAAATATACTTCTGTTAAAAAAAAAAAAAAAGTTCTCGCCACAATCCTCGGGACCCATCCCTAAAGATTTTGATTCGTCAGATCTAAGATGGGATCAAACAATCCGTATCCTTAGCCAGCTTCCCAGGACAGTCTGACGCGGTAGTCTGAGCATCCACCAGGCCACGCGCTTTCCACCCAAACGTGGCCCTGGCACGTCTGACTCAGCATGTCAAAAGCTGAATTTTATTTGGGCACACTCCTGAAAACCAGCGCTTATTTCTTATCACTTTATTTCTGATACGGGCGCAGGTGCTCTCCTTCCATTCAGATTCGATACCTTAGCACTGCGCTGGGATTCTTTTTCATAAAAAACCTCACATCCGATTGGTTGCCTCCTCTTCTTGGATGTCCTTTACAACCTTCTCAGATCTGTCTGTTCCTTTCCATTCCCACTCCTGCTACGTTTGGTCAGACCTTTTCTCACCTCATTCTGGGACCGGTGCAGTAGCCTCCTAATTCCTTATCCCTCTCATTCCCTCCTGCACGTTGCCATCAGATGTCTCCCGATTAGCACCATGATTGGGGTATTCTGCAACTCAACCACTGGATCCGATCCTGCACCTTAGCCTGCATAAAATTCAAAAGCCTTAACATTTGAAGCTGAGACAATGTGGTTCTGCCTATCTTCCTTTGCTAAAGTCCTAGCCAAACTGACTCACTCTCCTTCACCTGACATGCCGTGTACCTTCTAATCTCAAATGTTCTCTACGCTGAACCCCAGCTCACACCTCTACCCAGTCCAAAGGGCGAAAATAAGTGATGGTGGCAAGGGTGGACTAATCAGTAAGCAAAGTATGCATGGGCTTAATTGTGTTTACTAATCTGTAGTGCACAATTTCATGTGGGTTTCACCGCATCTTTGATGTGATGAAAAACAGGTGAAACCGTGCCCTACGGATTAGTAAACAAGCGCAGGAAACCCCGTGCATCCCTTGCTTGCTGGGTAATCAGTCGCTGGATGGTGGCATGTATTCAGAGAGGCCCAGAAGTTTAAAGCTCTCTCATGCCCACAGCTTCCTTGGGATGAAAGCAATCCTGGCCAATTCTTTGTACATAAAATTGCTAAAACCGTTTTTGCCACGTGCAGAGAGTTAACCTAACCCTGCTGTCCTGGCCTCCAAACACATCGCGCGATCGTGGCTTTAAACTTCCCAAAAGGAACACTCCTATCCCATGGTAAGAAACCAACCCAATCAGGTCCTCTCTCGGGAATAATTAATTATAGGGACACACAGACGGTGACCGAGGCTGCATCTTGCCTACACTGGGGGAAATTTCTTGTTTATAGGCAAAGAGGAAGGAACTAGGGAGACTCCTCTGCTGCACGTTCAGCCTAGGCTAATGAAGAAGAGAAAGTCAAGGAGATGTTAAGATCCCGCCTGCTTGGCCACGCCGCAAGCCCAGCTGAAGTCAGCACCACGTGAGTGCAGGTTCCTCAACTGGAAGGATTCCACTTACCAGACGAAATACAGACAGGAAACACATCTTTGTAATCACACGGGGGCGCCACTCAAAGGCTCTTTCCCTCCGGCTACCCCGGTTCACCTCCTAAGGAGTTTTTCAGTTGATTTATTTTTTCTCCTTCTTGTTTAATAATACTTTTCTTGTTATTACAATATAAAAACGCGAATTAAAAAAGTTACAAAATGAAGAAAAGTGGCCCGTGGTCTCAGCATTAGAGAAAATTACTTGGCGCATGTTGCTGTCCTTCGAGATTTGTCTAAACCTACATGCATTTTAAAACAAAAACACGCAGGATTCGCCTCTTAGAATATTATGAACATCTTTCCAAGTCTCTCCCAATAATTTCAAACGCTGGCATCGTGCTCCACTGTGCATTCCATTAAAAGTGTGCGTGTGTCTGATTTTTAAAAAGTATATTTATCATTTCAAGAGTAATAAACACATTATAGTAAATTCTAAGTGGCTGCCTATCAGGATTACCAGGAAGAATTGACTGCATTTCAAACCAAAGATAGACATGAGGTACAGCTGTCAAAACAAAAACAAAACAAAAATCAGCCGAAATCACCCGACCCGGCCCCAGAAAAGACGCCGCGTCGATGCGGCGGGTCCGGCGTCGCGGGGCGCCCTCCCCGCGGTGACACGGCGGTCCCTGGGCAGGGCAGGCCTGGGCGTTCCGGAGGGACCGCGCGCGGAGAGGCCGGGACGCCGCGTGTC